>NC_139248.1:50312442-50700480 GCF_977018435.1 Lepisma saccharinum
TTTTTCTCCCTGCAATTTTAGAAATGTAATTTTTCATGATCATCCAGCGAACGCCCGAGACATTTCAGCAAAATGTCGATTATTCAATGGATGTTGTAAGGTTCCATGTTTTTTTTTTCACTATCTCTTGTTTGGTCGATTTTGAATTTGGGAGTTATTTTTTTTTATTTTGCCTTTCGCGACATGTTCGACTAATCGTGACAATACGTTTCAACCTTTCTACATAAACGTTGAAACGTTTCAACGAACAAATGTTTGTTCGTTGAAACGTTTCAACGTTTATGTAGAAAGGTTGAAACGTATTGTCACGATTAGTCGAACATGTCGCGAAAGGCAAAATAAAAAAAAATAACTCCCAAATTCAAAATCGACCAAACAAGAGATAGTGAAAAAAAAAACATGGAACCTTACAACATCCATTGAATAATCGACATTTTGCTGAAATGTCTCAGGCGTTCGCTGGATGATCATGAAAAATTACATTTCTAAAATTGCAGGGAGAAAAAATAATAATCTAGAAGTCTCGATTGTGATAACAGAAGAGATGGACGCGACGAAAAAACAAAAAAAAACATAAGAAGATTAATCGATGCGGACAAGATAAACGATGATCAACGTTTATGCAGAAAAGTTGAAACGTATTGTCACGATTAGTCAAACATGTCGCGAAAGGCAAAATAAAAAAAAAATAACTCCTAAGTATGATTACAAAGCAACAACGCCATCGGCAAGACATAATTACCAGAAAATAACTGCAACCGACACAGTGAGAGGGGTCTTCATATTGTAAGGCCAGTTCATCTGCTTGCTATTAAAAAAAATAAATGCCGAACCTTGCAGGACACCCGGGAAGCCTTGAACTGTTCTTGTTGAAACTAAGTGACACTGCTGTGAAGTAAGTCGCTCGATAGTTTTTTAGTATTCAGTCACCAAGCCCGTGGTAGCCATTCTAGGTAGTTGAGTCGATATTTCACTGGAAATAATGTGTTTTCCATTGTTGAAAAAAAAAGCAAGCTTCCAGTTTGAATGAATAAGCTATTTCGTCCACTCCTGTTGGGTCACCTAGCAAAAAGTTGAAAACAATTTCTTGAAGAGAAAAAAAAATACTGTTTCTTGTCACCAAGCATACGTACATGAAGAATATGCATGAGTTGATTTATTTATTTCTTCTTCTCTCTTTCCGAAGGCATACGCGCTTCTTATTCAAGAACCGGAATATTTGTGCCTTTCGAATCGAATTTAAGGAGGGAGTTCCATGACAAACATCTACTGAAGTTTTTTAAGATGAGCCCCCGCAGAGTTTTTGCATGTCCTCTCCCAAGTTAGTGTCTCGTACTTGTGTTTTCGGTTTCCAGTGTGGACAGGTTAGAAACGAGTGTAGTGAATAAGAATCCCTCGGGCCTAATCCTTAATATATATAATATTGTCATTATTATCCTGCTGAAAATAATATTATGATAGCCGTCGCCATTTCAGAGTGGCAAATATTTAACTCTATTAATTCTTGAATTTTATTTTAGGTTAGGCATATTCAACGAATTCTTTTTTGATTACAATGCAACAATATTTTACATTTCAACGTTTTCGTAGTCGTCTAAACGTTTGAGAAAACCTTTTTTTTGGTTACCGAGATGATAGAAGAAGAAGAGAGAAAATAATTGAATAATTTTGAGAACTTCTTAATATTGGACAGTGTAACCACTATGTTGTCGATGGAAACGAGGCAAGAACAACATTACCACTATGCTATCGGGGTGAACGGCATTTTTCCATTATCATTTGTGTCCACACACAAAACTTCGTGTCTGTCTGCATCCATACCTAGATCGAGAAATTCGAACCATGCCTCAGCCCCTTGTAACTTATTTAATTCTTTACACTCATCAAAATATGTGCTTAATAAAATGCCTCAATCGCACGAGCTATGGCATCCTCTGTAAGCATCCAAGCAACCACATGTATAAATTATAGTCTCCCACACATAATGCTCTTTCATGTCCAAATAGATTCGCTTCCTCCACCATCAGGGCAGTAGGAGCTCGTGTACCATGAGGGGTTGAATAGACCTAAAAAAAATCGGTTGTGATGGAAAAAAAGTAGATAGAGATCTTTCTCAGATCAGAATAGGCTTGTATTTGCTGTCCTCGGGTTTAAGAAGCCTAGTTAGTTAGTTGGTTGTTTCCCCCTGCACCATTTCAATTTTTGAATAATCACTTGTTAGTTATGAACGCACCGTTGACATCTTGTCTGATTATTTATGTGTTTGGGTTGAGGCTCCGTATTTGCTCGCAACATTTATTTTCTTCTTTTTCTTGTTATATGATTTTTACATTAGAAACGACAGATTTCCATTAACAGTATTTCATGTTATGGAAACATTTAAGTCTATACGCCATCGGGGGTAGAATTGCAACCTACGTCATCCGACAAAAATCAGGATCGGTATTGTAACATTTAATTGCTCAGGTCATTTTTAAATATGTACAGCTATAGGTAAACATTGTAACTTGAGCCCTCAGAGTCGTAGACCGGCAAAAATACACCTCTGTTAATCGCCTCGTGTAGGGAAGAGGGACAATTGTAGTTGTTGGTGTAATGCACTTCGAAGCAGACGTGCCCCACTTTTTCAATTTCATCAAAACAACCATTATTCATCCTCATCGTTGCCATTAGCCAAAATAGCCTCGCGTTACAATTTTCGTAGTAATCTCCGTTCGCCCCTTGGCTTTTCGTAGATTAACAAAAATCGTCTGAAGTTTGAACTCTCCATACTGTTGCAAGCTGTTTTTGTGATTGTCCGCCTCGATTATTCAAAATGCCTCATGTTCGCATATTCAAATACACACAAGTGAAGGGGGTTCATATCACATCAGTGATTTTAAATTGTATTCTCGGGGGCCATGCACACATTTCCTAACATTGTTGATTTGTTGTCGATGAGTTGTGCAGGTACAGCTGTGAAGTTGTTAATAAGACCCAACACAGACAAGTCCCCCCCATCATTGCTTTTCGACATAGTTGTTGACTATCAGTATATCAGTATAGAATAACATGGTGCCATTTTTCTGTTTCTGTTTGCCAACAAAACAAATCTACAGGCCACAGGTTCGAGAAACAAGACATTTTTTAAAAATTCTCCTGCACATAACATAGACCACCTATAGCGATGATATAATATAGATCGATTTTAACAAATATAATTCAAAATTATGTAGTGAGATTTTGGTTTAGTATTTAATCACAACAGCAAAACAAACTTCACAACAGAAGTTAAGTGCATTTTGCATACATGCAGAAACATAAATTTACGCCCCCGAGGTGGTTGTTGGAAGACTATATACAATAAGACACACCGCCCCATTCTTTACAATAATAAAAATATTGAATAAGTAAGCAGTAGAGTAAAATCCTTTGTTTCATTTTGATGTAAACAAAAATTATAGTTGATCTGAACCCCCTTGTCCAAATAAAAAATAAGCTCCGGTCCCATCTGGAGACTGCAAAACTGATATGTATGTCTATTCAGAAAAACCCAAAAGTTTTAACATCCATGCACATTACCGTACTGTAGCTGTTGCACCCCACACCCATGTGTAATATTTTATTTCTCTTGTTGGCTGAACGCTAAGATGCTCGAGACTGGTTTCAAAAATTATTTTCGGCCTCGCTTCACGATACAGCCGTATGCATGTAAAACTAGTATATCACACACAGGCAGAGGGGCAAAAGGTAACATTTCTCTCTTTCCCTCGCTTTTGCCCATCTTCCAGTGTTCGTCTAGATAGCATAACTAGCAAAAATATTGAAATCGAAATAAGAATTATCCGTTATGGTCTCCCTCCCTTCTTTGCATGCATGTTGCGCTGACATGTAAATAAGCACTATGCTTAAATAAAAAAAAAACAACCATTGTACAACTGTATAGGTCCTCGTCCATCTCATGCCAGGGACTGGGTATATCTTGTATACAGTTTATAGTAGCATCATATTCCTTCACCAGATATCAAACTCGAGAGACTTGCAAGACAGCTCAGGTTATAACTTACTACGAGGTCTGTTTTTTTAAAAAAATAATAATCGTCAGTCCATATGACAATGCTTGCTGTTTAACTAACAGTATTCGAATCTCTGAGGGGCCGGGGCATTCCACATTTACCTTTGCTAGAAAGCACAGTGCAATAAATATTCTTTTTAAGTTATGCAATAATTTTGACATTATATTCATGTCCATTCCCCAAGACTAGATTTATATACACAACCAACTCGCTCTTGCAATATATTATCTGATGCAACATTGTAAAAGGTTCTCGTATGTTCGCAAAACAGGAAATACACGTCATAGCTTCCGTGAATCGAAAGCAAGGTTACTGGGGGCACGCAAAATACCGTAAGAAGAATTATATATTCCAAATGCAGGCATCATCATTTTTCTCTTGCACAAATAGAATAATCGGGCTGAATTTCCAGTCTAAAACCACCATGTTCTGGCAGCAAGTATCAAAAACCTGTGGTAATTTTATTATATGATAGGAGGTAAGTAAAATGGTTGTTGCAAGTTATCTTTTAAACCCAGTACGTGTGTAGGAAAAACTGCATATAAGCTGTATCACACTCTCTCTGTCTGTGTGTCAGGTAGTCGTGTCGTTCGCTAGTTGTATGTCACAGCTTAACCCGTACTAGGTAATATTTTTACATGAGGTAAGTTGGCATACTCTGGTAGGGTATATGTTTCAAGCCTCTAGCTGTAGAGCCTATTTGCAAAAAAAATAAGTTTGGTAACACTACTCGTCGAAAGCAGCTCAAACAGTATTGCTAGCTGTAGGTTAATTTTCCCCGTTATACAATTGCAAGAGGTGAGTTGCTTATAGCCTATCTGGAAGGCTTGGTATGTGTATATCCATGGCTTATGTCGTAGGTTAATAAAATTTGCAATAGATCTTGTATGTGTTGGCAACCGTCAGCCCTTACATGTAATATAGCAGCCTTACTTATTGTAAGACATAGTATGTATGTATGAGTGGGGGAGGTTAGTTTAGTTCACGATAGATCGACCTGTCACGCTATGACCAATTTCTGCTTTTGAGTCACCTGTAAGGCTATATGTGGGTAGGTAAAAAAGCTTAGTTTAATTCACGATAGATCACACTTTAAATTTGCTCACTCTCTCTGTGTCTGTATGTCAGGTAGTCGTGTCGATCGCTAGTTGTATGTCACAGATTAACCTAGGTAATATTAACTGTACTTCAAAAATAAAATTGTGTGTATCTCATGTCGAACTAGAAACAAAAAAATCAAACATTAAGCATGCATGCAGATTAATTAAGCTGTAAATTTAAAATTTGGCCTCCCCCAAATCGCATTTCATACATACATACATGTAGAGGACCCGTGGCCCACCTCCCAAGAGGTTTGGTTAGCATGCAATAGATCAGTATGCTAGAAAATACAGAGAAGAAGAAAAAAAAAAGAAGAAGAGGAAGCATTAACACTGCACCGCCGGTTAGCATCATTAATTCTTCTTCTTCATTTTACTGCATACTTATCATCTTAGAAGGCTACGCTGTCAACTCCTATTTGTAGGTTAGCCTCGCCTCTGAAATATCATATGGCAATTTTTTTTAAAAAAACAAAAGGTTTGTAAAGCAATCAGATGCTGTCGAAACATCAAAAACACATACACACACACTAGAAAAAAAACATGCAACTTTATTTGTAACACACATACATTCTCCATCTTCATCAAGAAAATATTATAATAAACATAATTATTTTTATCTATATCTCACAATAAAACTCTATATCAAATAACACTAGAGTCGTTAGTACACGTTGCATGCATTACGGAGGTCCTCTGTAGAGTTTCATGAAAGTTTAAGAAAAAAAAATAAAACACGTGAAACTCTACAGAGGTACAGTAATCTATAACCACAGCCATTAGAAAACTTTCACATTTTTGGTTGGGCACCACGCACCCTGGCGAGGTTATAGGGGCCAGGCATCCTAAAAACAACAATTATTATTTTGTTTGTTTGTTTGTGTTACAATGTTCCCCCGAGAGAGGTTTACAAAGGTCACGATATACGGAGTTGGAAAATTACGATATGGCACATTCGCTCATTACTGTTGCCAGCCATAAATCTCTCTCTCTCTCTTCATCTTACAGCAAAGTTGGCATCTCTATTTTTTTTAGTTGTAAGTAAATTGCCAACACACACTAGTTAATAATGCTACATATTATACGCACACACGCACACACATACTATATTACCATCCACCCATCTCTCTCTCTTTTACGGCAGTACATATTTGTTGTCGGCTCTCCTTGTTTAGTGTATGTAGGTTGGCAAAAATTGCTTTATGCGCTGTAAGGCAAGCCTCAAGCAAAATTGTCAGCTCCTTGCTTTAGGCTAGGTTAGACCAAAAAAACCTTGGTGATTTTTTTTTCGAGTGAGGAGTTGGCAATGCTGATCTCCACTTGAGGGCAGTCAACCGGGTTGATTGCACAAGCAAAGTTGCCAGCTCCTTGCTTTAGGTTAGGTTAGAGCAAAAAAAAACCTTGGTAATTTTTTTTCGAGTAAGAAGTTGGCAACGCTGATCTCCACTTGAGGGCAGTCAACCGGGTTGATTGCACAAGCAAAGTTGCCAGCTCCTTGCTTTAGGCTAGGTTAGAGCAAAAAAAGCTGTGGGTAAGCTGTCGGTTGTTTAACTCTTCCCTCTCTCTTTTTTTTTCTTGTAAAAAGCTATGGCAAAAGTACCAGTAGGTTGGCAACCTTGCTTTATGCACTGTAAGGCAAGCCTCAAGCAAGGTTGCCAGCTCCTTGCTTTAGGTTACGTTAGACCAAGAAAAAAAACCTTGGTGATTTTTCGAGTAAGGAGTTGGCAACACTGAAAGAGAAAAAGGTTGCCAGCTCCTTGTTTTAGGTTAGGTTGCCCCAAAAACCTTGCTGATTTTTTCGAGTAAGAAGCTGGCAACACTGCACCATCAAATAGAGCTCATGCCTTACGAGAGAAATCCATTAAGGCAAGCTCACCACTTCAGCTCACCACTTGATGGCGCAGAACCGGGCTGATTGTAGTCCTGTGGGGCTATATCTGCTGATCTGGATGGCCAATTAATATCGTCGAATCTGAAAATGAGTTGACAAGGGAAATGGTTTCGAAGTGTTCTCATTGGCACTAATGACTAGTGACACCATCTTGTTGCATCCACATTTGTGTAGACCAAGCTGCCTCATTTAGGGAACGTGATTAACATGATTTTGTAGCGCTCAGCAGAAACTGTTAAGTTTGGGATATTGCCCGACTGTATTCGCCAGGCGTAAAATGATCTCTGCACTACGAGACGTTGGAGGTCGCCCAGATGAAGGTTTCATGTCGGCATTAGCTGTCTCACTGATGTTTTTCACGGTGCTTGACGGTTCTTCAAATGTTTTGTGAATTGCCTTTCTGATGTAATGATGAAGCTTCCACTAGTGAGGAACGCTTCTACATCCTAAGCAATTTCAACAGGAGTACACAGCACCATATTTCATTAGAACAATAAAGTTAAAATTGAATTAATATAAACTCCCAAGCTCAGGTTTCGAAATTCCATGCATTTGAAAAATCTTAGAATATTCCTACTGTCTGAAAATACCTAATAAAATGTGTCCCATCAATCTGGACCACCCTGTACATGCGTAAATATGACACATTGTATTTTTAAACCTGAAACACAAGAATGTTGTATTTTCGCGGAGTTTTTAGTTCTTTAAGCCCAAAATATGATGAAATTCGGGTAAAGGGACACAATTCGCATTTCATGCCAAATTCGCGTTATTTCGTGATTTCGAGTGGATGAAAAATGTATTCATAACATGTCACTACACATACATAAACACTTTTTTGCAAGAATTAACAATTTTTTGTGTTAATCACGTTTCCGAAAAATCAAGGTTCCTATTAAGTTGTATAACGTTGATGTGCTTCCATTGAAGTTGCCATGGTAACATAAAGAATAGCTCAGGAAACAGTGATATATCGAAACGTGATTTGCTGGGTTTTCTTTCCTTAAAAATATCCAGGTCATCGTAAATTTATAATTAACCCACATTACTTAGTTTCCCATTCGCCAATTCTTGAAAATATTCTTCATTTTAACATCGGTACACATATTATTAACCAGTCAAGAAATTTTATTTTAAGGTGAAATATTAACATGTGCTTTAGTTTACTGAAGTCTCGAACAAGTCGAGACTCGGATCGTGACTTTTGATCCCGCCTTCGACGGTCTGTTCTTGACTTGATTTTTAAGATACTTTGATTCGAAATGAGAGCACGACTTGTAGCGATATCGTCATATGAGAACCAGAGGAACGTAACCCCCTAGATGCGATATTCAGTTGTGTCTAAATAAACTCGTCTGAAGAGTCTATTTGGGGTCAGATCGACATATCTCCACATCGAATCCTTAGCAGTAAGGTGGAGTTACGCTTCTCCAATTTACTGACTCTTCTTAAGAGTCACACATGTTCCTAAAAATACATTATTCACTATTCAGGGTGTCTACCAGTCTCGAAATCCTGGAAAAGTTGGGGAATGTAATTTTATTGGAAATATCATGGAAACGTAAAGGAAAGTTAGTGTTTCTGGAAAATCATTTTGGTAGTAGTACACTGAAAGTATGTTTTTGGACAAACTATATTTCAATTTTATATACTGAGTATATACTGTGTATTACTTACTCTTAACTATTTTCATGTAGAAATCTACTACACCAAGTGACTGTTGGAATTTTCCACTGGGTTGTTGCAATTTTTCGATTATGTTCGATTATTAGAATTAATACAGATTTTATTATTAATTTTACTCAATTATGTACTTTTTACACTATAATTGATATAATTATTTTTATAAAAATATTTGTTAATCATAAGTCAATCCTGCCATTATTACTTTTACGTGTGAAATTAATATTCTAAAAACTTGATTAAGTGTGGTGTTAGCTAAAATATGGTGGCCTTCTTACACACACCTTTATATATAACAATTTCCCTAACGGTTTTGGTCTGGAAAACTTTGGGTCTTGGCCTGGAAAACCTGCAAAAGTAAGATTATTATTTTTTTTTTTTTTTTTTTTTTTTTTTTTTTTTTTTTTTTTTTTTTTACGAAATTGTTGACACCCTGTTATTTTCACTCATCTGTCAATTTGATAAATTGTAGTTACGTTCCTCTGGATATAATAGGTTTGATTTGGCTTTCTTGTGGGTTTTATTTAGCGTTCTTATTGGACTGAGTTAAAGCATTTCGCGCAAGTGTGCTCCATTCTCTATCGGTTACTCTGCATCTTCTGTCGCCTTGCCTCCTCCGTGAAATATTCTCTGCAGCGCTGCCCCACTTTGCCAGCTTAATGCGAGGCGTAATCATCTTTACGCAGGGAAGTCATCGACAAATTTCATGGTCGTTGTCCCCGCGCATTTGTATCCAAAATTAACGCACGAGCGAGCGAGGAAGTGGGATGTACTTCCTTTTAAACTTAATTGCGCGGATCTAAAGTGATACTAATGTCCACGCATAAAGCCAGAAGGGAAGAGATGCGATTAGGTTAAATTGTGTGGTGTTCAAGACGCAGTTTATATCCGACCCAAGGCTCGTAATCTCCAGCACGAGCTAAGTGTTGAATAACAAATTGAGGGAACTAACGATGTTGCAGCTGCCATTAGCAATTTGGCTGCGTAGTGAGGAGAATTATCAAAATGTTATTTTGGCTTCTTGTTCTGCTCTTTGCATTTTCCGTCCAAGAAAAACGTAACGTCAGACCACTCCCATGATTAGCATTGCTCTTAAAATAAAAGGAAGTAATCATAGTTGTGAAATTGTTAAATATTGATGGGATAATTTACCGCACTTACATGTGATGACTCATATTTACTGGCTTGGAAAAGAGCATGAAAGAAGGCTCTTGATATCTGGCCGCCTTCGCCTTATGTATAGACAACCCAAACAACATTACATTTCTCTGACTTATATACCATGACTTGATATACATCTCTGTGGATTGAACACTGATGAAAGGAAAGTGTAAGATCGTTGCCTGACATGTCTGCTGTTCTTGAAATGGAGCAATGCTCTATTTACTTGCGAATGAACCTGATGAGTTTGTTTGTTTCTTCTTTTTTTACCACTCCGATAATTATTGCAACCCATGCATTTCACTTTGTTTCTTCTTTTTTTTACCACTCCGATAATTATTGCAACCCATGCATTTCACAGTCATGTTAGAGAAAAGTAATTCCGCACACTCAAAAATGAAGTCATTATAATTTTCAAGAGAACGTACAGATTTTAATTGCGAAATACAATACATAAGGTACCTGAACCAACATGGCCTACTGAAGGTTTGTGATTGTTTCTAATGGTGTGGAAAGTCAGAAAGGTAAGACTAATTGCAAGATTCAAAAGAGGGAACATTTCTGGACGTTTACTGAAAATTGGAGTCAGTTCCAAGTAATAACATGGCTGCAGGGAAGATATTATTAAAAGGTTACGTTTAGGACATATTGGGTACAATATGTACCCAATATGGCCTAGTCATATATTTTGTTCTTTCACATAATAAAGTGCAACAGAAATTGAAAAGAAAGTACCACAATATTGTTTTTGTAGATAGATAAGTATATTGATACACTTACATTTTATTTACATAATGACACATGAGATTTGCACAAAGTTGGTTTACAATCCAATAAACAAGGGAGTGACATGTCACAATTTTCTACCAGAAGACCATGGATGTCACAGTCTGGGCAAATGAAAGGTCGTTAATCATCCTTAGTGAGTCCCACACACTACGTGAACATAAAAATAACAAATGCTACATTTGCGCATGTTCTTCATAATGCATTCCTATGTAGGCCATGTTGAGTCTAGCTTTTTTTCCTTCGTTATAAACAGTACTTTAGATTAAAGTCTAAACTAAGTACATTGTTGTAAATTACAAATTATGAGCTATTATAATATGTACTATCACTTAAGAGATGTACTAAGTAATAACTTACTTACGCAATATTAGATCACGCAGAACACAAACACGGGGTGTAAAGGATGCTACTTGGAAACCACAAAGAAGCCATATTGGGTTCAGGTACCTTATGTAAAACTTTATATTTTCTTTATAATTGAAATTTATCTATTTTGTCCATTACTTATAGGTAGTGCAGTGTATAAGAGAGAAATTAAACTATAGCTATTTTACATTCAGGGATTAAGATTTTATTGCGAAAGAAAAACCTGGCTGGAAGGTACGGAATGTCATAGTGTTGTTGGTTAGCATACCAAGTTTTCATCACCGAATCGTAGTTTCAATTCCAGCTAACGGCAGTACTTCTATTTTTTTTTCTCACAGTGGTAATAGGGCACAATATTTATTTATATGCATTTGGTACACATCACATTCGATCTTTTTTCGTCCATCTCTTTTTCGAATGGGGCTTATATCTCAAAAACATCATACAGCACTTCAGAGTGGAGGCGGGTGTGTTCGTAATTTCATTCTTCACCCGCCAGTTTTTTTTTCCTTGTATGTTCAAATAGATCTCACGAAGTATCATAAATTTAGTTTGAAACAAAAATAACGAAAAGTGGACATGTTTATATCTAATATTGAGAAAACCCCAAAAGAAAGTAGTGCAAATGAATACGAGATGAGGTAAATGGGACTAGAAACATAGCTATGTTTTCGTGCATTAAGGCTCGGCTTGACCTGTGGCCAACGCTAGGGCGGCTGTTTTCCAATTTTCCTCTCGTTTCGAAAAAAACCGCTATGGTATTCCAAACTGTGTAAAATCACACATGCTTAGAATTCCTTGTAGAACATTCCACGTGAATCTTCATGTAGTTTACTTTCGCTATTGCCTATATATTCTCTAGTTTCGTGGCTACATAAGTCGATTAAATTATTGATAATATCTAGACAACAGCTAAAGCAATCTACTTGAATGTTCTAAAAGGAATTCTAAACGTAATTTTTCAGATTTGGAATATAGCGGTTTGTCGAGTGGAGAGGAAATTCGTAAACAGCCGCCCTTTCGTCGCCCAAAGGTCCATCTGAGTCTTACGTGTTTCCTCAAATCGTGTGAAGTAGCAATAACGACAGCAGTAGTAACAAACTACATCACAGATAAGAAATTAGAAAGGGATTTGCCATCAACATCAGAAGACGAGGCATTTCGTCGTAGCTATGTTTACAGAACAACATTCTCGTTAAATTACGAGGAGCGCTCAAAAAGTAATGCCCCACATTTTTTTCTCATTGCTGGTTCAAGATATCGAACTGTCCTGTTCCTCAGTCCAACTGTGATGCTTCCTTAGTATGTGTGCAGAGTTTCACGTTCGACCGATAGGCGGTAGCAGTGTAGCGGCGAGTAAAGATGGCGGGTCTGTGTGACACTCGTTACAAACAGAGAGCGGAAATTGAATTCTTGGTGGCCGAGAACGAAAGTGTGGTGAATATTCACAAACGGGTTGTGGGCACACCATTACGTACCAGAGACAAAGAAACAATCGATGGAGTGGCACCATACACAATCACCAAGGAAGAAGAAGTTCAAAACTTCTAAAGTGATGATCACACTGTTCTGGGACATGTTTGGGGTCATTCTGTTGATGTTTTGACCCAAGGTGAAACAGTAAATTCTGACAGGTACATCAACACGTTGGAGCAACTGAAGAAACGCTACAGGAGAGTGAGACCAGACAGAAATGTGAAGGATGGGTTGCTTTTGCATTCAAAACCACACACGAGTCTGAAAACCACCGAGGCAATCGCCAGATTGGGGTTCTCTGTACTCCCCATCCTCCTTACAGCCCTGATCTCGCTCCTTACGACCTCTATCTCTTCGGGCCAATGAAGGATACACTGCGCGGTGTGAAATTTGAGGACAATGAGAGTGTAGTTCATGCTGTGAAAACATGGTTGAAGAAACAGCCCGCAAGCTGGTACGGGGATGGCATGCAAGCCCTTGTTCCAAGGTGGCGTAAGGCCGTAGCAGTGAAGAGAGATATGTTGAAAAATAACATGTATAGAGGATACATACAACAATATTCTGTAGCAATATCATTAACGTCAATAGCTTATCCTTACCCTGTTTTTTAAACGAACAGTCTAGTGAACATTGGATGAGTAGTGACGTTGAACAAAGAATGGTATATTACCTAATTGGAGAGTTGATTATCGCATCAAGTTGTCATGTCCGAGACCGATGTTTGATTCCAGCATCCCACAACTTCTTTTCTAATTTTTATCACACTCTGTATGTTAGTAATCAAATTACCAGATAGATTAAATTTTGCAAATTCCATTGTTCCGAAGCAAGCGCATTCCACGTTGACGAATATATTCATGTATGTGGGAACAACACGGTTTTACCAGCCAATAGCATGCAATGCAAGTTGCCATTTCCGTAGATTTGTATTCTTGTTATTTAGTGTCGTTTTTCTGTCACTTTTGACGAATTGCGACATGAGGATGAGTAAATATTATGTGACATTCACAAAGAACACCCATGTGCAGGCCGGGAATCGAACCCAAACTGCGGTGGCGAGATCGCAAGTGGATAACTTTCGCGGTTGGCCACGGAGTCAGTTTTTTTTTCTGATTGCCAGTGTTAACGATCGACATTGTGTGTGTGTATTGATTGTGGAGAAAAGTGCCACGCAGACAGGAGACTATGCCAACTCTGATCAAAATGCCAAAAGTTGAAGATCAGTTAGTAGTTCAAGAATCAGTTCTCAGATTGTAGAAATTATAATACACAGCAGTTAAAAGTAAGAATTTTTCGAGTGTTAATTTGTGTTGTGAGTAGAAATTAATGTAAATGTAGAAAATATTTGTTTGTAAATTTATTCCTGCTTTGTGCCATTTCTGCTTATTTTAAAGAAAATAAATACCTTTATTAATATAGCTAGATTAGTAGAAAGAAAATGTTAAAAAGTTTTGGAGGAAGGAGGAGCTAGCAGTCCACAGTCGCAGTAATTTTATTCGATGCTGCTGGTGGCTTCTGGAGGGTCCTCGACGACAAATATCGATCAAGTTACGGGTGGAGAAACATTAACCGGCAACTCATTCTGGTATTGTGAGCTGAAGAGTTTATCGTGGCGTCTATGACAAACGATGCTGCATTAGACGGGTCGGGTTCTTTTGTGACAGACGCGATGGCCTCCCTCCTTTTACCCTCATAAAAGAAAGGGCGGAGAAAGAGCGCCGTGAGGTATTTAAAAGGTTCTTGATTTCTCTGCCCAGTCAATTTATGGGCGGCGGCGAACCGAATTCGCCCCTAGATTATGTGAGGGGTTGAATGGGCCTCTTTTCAGGGATGGGGACGGCAGGGTTTTTGCTCTCTGAGAGGATAATACGCTCCTTTCCGCGGTCAGCCGGTTACCAAAGAGTCAGGAAAAGAGGTTGAAAACATTACGACTACTTTAATGGGGTTAGCTGTTTGGCTCAAATGGGACAGCGTATATATGTGTGCGCCCTCCTTTTGCCTTTTTATGTGCCCTGGATTTATATATTTTTCCCTTGTCCACGGGCTCTATGTAAGTGATTCCAATTTATCAGGTGCACCATCGCCACGAAATCGTCTGGGGACGCAGAGCACACTTTGTCCTTCGGCCTGTAAAAGATTACTGCTTCCCCTGTTACAGATTCCTTTTCTTGGAAAACGCTTATTTTTCTCAAAAAGTAAATTGACTGTAAAGAATTTAATATTGCATAAACCGCAGACCTTTCTATTTCATTTTTTTTTTCATAAAAAGAAGCACTTATATTCCCGCTAAAGATATGTGGTGAAATATTGTGGATGTACCTAATTCAACGATTTTATTATAGGAGAGGCTAAAGTGCACCGTTCCGCAAATAAAACTTTGACCCTACGCAAACAACAGTGACATTTTCCTTCAGAACTTGCAAGGTTAAAGATTTACGTAAAGCTATAGATTTAGAGCTAGATTTCCGCGTTGGGGTAGTTTGTGATGTCAAGAGTTAAGTAAGAGTTCAAAATGAGAAATGCATACAATCATCACTGGCAAAATTAAAACCGAATTCCTAATCAATCAATTTCATCTAGGAGTACCCAATCAGCCAACCCGCAACGTTGGGTACTCACATTCCAACTACGAGGCTCTTCCTTCTACAGCAGTCTCTTTTCTATAGGCTTCCTCTCTTATACAATAACCTGCCTGCAAATATTGACATTTTCTTGTCAGAACGCCGTTTCCGACAATCTTTAAGAATGTACCGTCACCGGCAATAAAAATGGTGACACCTAGATACTCGCAAGGTCTTATGTGTGTTGCCTAACTTTACATCGGTGGTAGATGTTGTCATTGATAATTTGCTATTAAAATCCACTTATCGCCGTAGAGTTAGGCAAAACACATAACGTCTTGCAGGGAAGCGAATATTACAGGATCTAGGTGTTCCATTGCCAATGACTGTACGTGCATTTTATTTTTTTTTTGTGCCATCTTGTATTGTCTTGTTTTGATGTTGCAACAGTTTTAGTATAAAATTGTCTTTCAGTACTGTATCTGAAGCTTAAGAAAATATATAAAAATAAACATTTTTTCACTGCAGTATTTGAGCATACACGTGTGTCTTCGTATTTTCACATATATATGTGATTTTGTGTTCTGCTTTTGGTAATATTGTAGAATGAAGAAGGAATCGACACGTTCACTGTAGAATAAATTCGTCGTGTATCTGAAATTGTGACGAAGAGTGTGTCTCTTTTAAGTCTCAACTTACCCATGACCTTATAACAGTGAACTCTTACATTTCACTACTCTAAACATGCACTATTTGGAAATTAATGGCAAGACGGACGGCATCGATTATCGAATGAAGTCTAACCCGATCAGAGGCCTAGCTGATATGTCAGTGATAATCAATCAGTAGATATTCAATGCTATTTGAACTGACGAGCAATAGATTAGTTTGTATTGGCGTCCTGATGCGTAGACACGCGAGAATGCCAATCTGTCGTACGTACACAAACGTCTGCCCGCCGGCAGAGCTCTCGACGTGCATATCTGCGTTTCGATGTGTGTTCGTGCGATGAACCATTCACCGAGAAATTAACAGACCCACCTCAATATTTTCCCCCTCCTCTTAAAAAAAGTCAAACAATCCTCTCCGCAAGGCACAAGCGAAAGGTGGGGAGTACGCAAACCGCGGACTTCATTTCTCGGTTGGGAAATTTCCTGCAAATTTATCTCAATGCATTGTAATCATCGCTATTCTTCCTACTTCAGATACAACCTGCCTTGTTAAACAAACTTCACAGCATCCGTTGGTCTGTGTATCTTTTCCTCTCTTTTTAAATATATGTTTTTTACTCTTTCCTCCCCCTATTTTGGTGCATTGTTGGGGAATGGATTGGTTGTGTGTTGAGGATTGCTTTCCTAACAGCGCACGGAATTGAACTAGTAATGACTCTTGCCCAAAGCCATGCATTACTAAGCAGATGCATGTTTCGAAACCATCAGTTTCTAAAATACACTATTCTTTGTCTAGAGGGTATATATTATTTTTGTTTTCCATGTCAAGAATAGTGGAACCAATTTATTTGCCTTGCAGAGTATGGAACCATTTATTGTTTTCACATCAATTGTTTATACGAATTATATATATTTTCTAAATGCAATTTAATCAGAGGTTTTCTGCAAAAGCAATTTCAATTGAAAAACTCGTCGCTCATAACATTCTTAGATCACGATGACTACCACGGGGAATTTTTCGTGAATTATTGGCTCCGGGAATTCAGCGTGAATTTTGCGGGATTTTTTTCTCCATGTACTTGAAAAATTGCAGCTTTTATTAATCCAAATCCCATTGAATTTATATATATTTATAAATGCTCTGAGGCAAATTTTTCACAGTTTAGCTTTTATTTTTATCGAGGAAGGAAAAGAAAACTGCGTGGAAAATTAAACAGAATTATCTCAATCCGTTTACTTCTCTCTGACACACGGAAGATTATTGCAAGATCAGATATCTTGAAGATGTTTAGGTAAATTTAAGTTTGAAATTCTTTTACAATTAACAATTTTTCTTAAATTAGTGTATCCCGTAACATTTACGACATATGTTTGTAGATGTATTTCGAGTCTAAGTATGTGAAATGGCAAATCCGCACTTTCAATTAAATAGTTTAAGTATAGCGTTTAATTTAATTCGAATTTTTGGATACATTGGAATAACACAGACTCTTTATATTGTTAATATATTTTTGTGTGTATGTACGACTACGTGTGTGTGGGTGGTGAGAGGCTGTAATACGTTATGTTGAAACACAGAAAGCATGTGCTTGTGCCCTTGAATTTTTGGAAAGTTCGCCTTGAAAACCGGGAATTATACTTGAATTTTATCACGGCCCTACAGTGACCACCCTGTAGATATAATGAAACTTTGCTAGAAGAAGCACATAACAGTTTGTGAATTATCGTATCTTTAATTGCTGTACCTTTTAACTGAGGTATCCGTGACTAGTCACAGCAACATGAATGTTATCTCGGCATCCCGTTTCCTTTCTGCAGTCCCGAAATCTCGGGATTACAAGATTCATAGTCCCGAATATTAGAGATTATTTGCATTACCGTTCCAAACATATTTTCTGTCTATATCCATCCATTATTAGTGTAAGCTACATTCTTCCTCCTGGTGTTAACTTTTTTTTCTACAATATGCATTTTATCTAAACTTTTTCGCTCAGATGATAGCACCCTAGATTCTCTGTTTCCTTCGTGAATTTTTACAAAAATATTTAAGTAGTTGTATTTCCACAACCACATAGTAATTGTGACTTGTGACTGTGTAATATTTTCACTTACTTTAGCACTGTTTAGTTTGCCCTAATAAAATTATGTTAAGCTGGACTTTTTTCCCCTATTGTTACCAGAGAAAATTGTAATAAGATATACCAGTATCGTTTACTACAATTTGTTTTATACTTCCAGTAAAATTGGGATGACGTCACAATGATGTACGGTGTGTTTGACAAGTCCTGCAGGATTCTAAAAAAATGAACCTTAAAATAAAAGGTTTATCACAAGGAAATATTATTTTATTTATGCAGAGGAAAATTTTAAAAAAAATTAAATTTTGATTCACAACATTCCGGACGAGCACCGTTAGAACACAATTCTCGGATTCAAACGAAGATTGCGAGAGTGTTTGGACGTGAATGGAGCCCAGTTGGAGATCTGGCGACGAGCCAAACTACATCAAACATTAATTTTCAAATTTCCTCTGTGTAACAAACAATATTTAGTTGTAATAGACCTATTACTTTAAAAGTTATACGTTTTTAGAATCTTGCAGGACTTTTAAATCGCACTGTATTTGTAATAGAATATTATTGCCTGCTGAGTGGCGACAGTACTGTCAACCTTTGCTTTGATTCCATTATGTTTTGTGGCAGCCTATGCATTGCCGCTTCCGGCACATATCAACTCTATTTTGCAGCCACATGGAATAATCGAAAGAGAGGAGGGAATAAATGATTTGTCAGCATCAAAGATCACGATCCTGGAATTATAGTCCCTAGTCCCAAAATTCTGAGATTATTCAATTTACTCGGGATTGCATTCCCATCACAGCAACTAAGATTTCCACACTGAAATCCACATTAGACAACGTTATCCACAAAATTGAAAACGATCCACATAGTACAACTTGCCAAAAGGAAATAATGCCGATAACTATAAAGAATTGCATTGCAATAAACTTATTTTCTTATGCAAGCTACCATATATTAATTTCATGCAGATAAATTTTCGACCAAAGGAAAAAAGTGCCGGAGGTGAATATTACTATTATTCCCTCTGCAATTAGAGACCTGCACAAGACCCGGAAAAAACCCGTCTGCGAGGAGGCGCGCCTACAATAATATGCAACACGCACGTCAAGCCCAGGTGTTCGACATCGCGCAAGCGAGCTTCACGTCACAGTTGTACACAGGCATCGATGCCTGCCAGGTTTTTCTATTACCCGGGTCTTAAGAAGACCCGTGAGACTCGATGTAGTTCTTGCAGGTAGACGGCGAGCACTACTGTCAGTGTTGCCAACGGCCATTATATTTCACTACGCATGGAAATATTTGAATTTCTGCTAGCCGCAGGTGCCTTGAGGTTGTATAACCATTGGCGTAGCAAGGGGTGGGCGAAATGGGCGACCACCCTGGGCCTCGCGCATATAGGGACCTCGTGTCCTATGAGGTTGATACGAAAAACGTAATAAATGGAAGTGAGAAAGATAGAAAAGGCTAATTTTTGTGGGCAATAAAATTAAAACATTTTTTTATCTGGCTTTATATTCTAGTTTAACGTTATAATTTGAATGAATACGTCAAATCAGAGGCGGGCGGGAGCTCTAAGCCTAAGGGGTCTCAAAAAGTCAAATCAATTCTTATTTCTCATGTGAAACTTTAACGCAAAAATTGCTCGGACAATAATTTTATCCAATTATTATTTTCTTGAATAGAAAGCGCTTTGTCTTGGCTTTTCTTCTGTCTCGTGACCTTGCATAGCCTACACGATTTTAATATGTTAATGATAAAGCACCTCAAACTGCCACGGAGCAAAGTATGGGGCATTTATTGCTTCCGGAGTTTTAAACTGAGGAAGGGTATGGATAATATTAGCAGTTCTTCCTTCGTTCCTACAACTTCAGATGCAGCTATTGCCCTCTGTAACGGGCACGAAGATGATTTATCTTCAGAATATCCTGATAAAGTTTTACGTTTCAGGAATGTGCTTAAATCTGAAATCAAGTGCTTTGGCAAAGTTTCTTCTCCTTGATAGCTCTACACTAGCTTTCAGTGTTCTCTGTATCCTGTACCGCCTTCTGTTTTTTTCCTACTCTTCAAGTAACAATCACGAAAACAGAACTACCTTTCTCAAAATTGAAACTTAGGAAAAACTTCTGGAATGTAGTGTCGAATGGCATGATTCAGCCCAAATTTACCGGACTCAGTAATCTCACTCTTGAACGAGAAAGGGCAAGATCTAATGTAAAAGTATCATTCGCTGCCCAGAAGCCAGCTTTCTGTTAAGCAAGGTGGTTTGATTTAAATCAAAATTTAAATTGGGGAATTCTATTTTTTTTAAAAAAATTACTTATTGAAATCACTTTTAATAAAATTACAGAATAATGTACACAAGAAATTTGTAGATATCAGAATCACTTTTTGTGAAAGTATATTAATTTCGTATTCATTTAATAATGTTTATTATGCTCTAAGAAAGGAAATAAAGGAAACAAAATATATGTCCTGATGGGATGAAGCTCATACGAAAATAAATGTAATATGTCATCTGAAAAAAACCCACTTAAATTTCCCTTGATTTAAAATTCAATAATTTTTATAAGCAAAAATAGCACATTTTTTAAATAGAATAATATCCAAATACTAATCACGTTAAACTGTAAATAGTGTCATTTTCATTAAACTGTAAATAAATATGGCAGCTGATATTTGGCTAACTAATATGTTGTAATATGTGAAAATTCAGAGGTAGAGCATCGATTTGTATAATTATTAACGTAAGTGTAGCCACAAGCAGCCATTCTAAGTAATTACATACATTTCCTGGAAGAATCTGACTGTACTTGACTGACCGAAATTTGTTTCTTGCGAACGCGTACTTTGCGATTTTGTTACGCCACTGCGTCAAATATTTAATATTACAAGAACATTAAGACGTAACAACAAAATGAGATTCACAATTATTATTATCATCTAAGCCCTAAAATTCAAAATAAACTGGTACAATTAATGTGCAACAAAGTCAAATTAGCAGTATCAATTGATTACACCAAAGATTTCACATTTATGGGGCAAATGACTATCGTTTTATGATTTGTTGATGTTGAAACCGATTGTGTCGAAGAGTAGGTAGATACTTTTGGACCCTAGACAGGATTGTGGTTTAGCGCAGCCCCTTGCCCCCGCTCTATCAAGCACAGACATTTTATGTGCGTCCTTCGATATTTTCTACTTAAGCCATAGTTTGTGACATTTACATCCTACAAATTTTGAAATGAGGAAACAAAGAACGACTCATTAAATAATATAGTATAGGTTATATTTAAAGGTTCTTAGTTTGTATTTCTGATTTTTTTTAAAGAAAATTTAGCATATTTAAGGATATTTCAGATGTCTTACTGTCTAAAGAACATCTTAAAAACGTACTATTACTACTGCCTTGGTTAATGAAAATTCCAGCAGCGTGTTAATGTAGCTCTGCCAAGTGTAAATTTCTCTGTCGCGTACTATTAAATATAATTTTCGTCAGAAATTAATTATTATTATTATAGGCTATTATATAAATATAACAATTTGCTGACGTTTCCTTGATGACTGTATATCGATTCACATTGATATTTCAAACTTAAAGAACGGATGGAGCCTTGCATTCTAATCTCGCCCAGGGCCTCGCGATACGTTGCTACGCCACTGTACCTAAGATTTTTGTAACTTCTCAAATTAGTTTCATTATTATGTCAAACGAACTACCACATATTTTCCAAATTTGTTTCGAAGGTCTTGAAATAGGTTTTTGTGTCTTGTTCATTTTATGTCACTTTTCTGGTCTTGAAATAGTAAATCTCCTCTCGGTTTCATTTTTACGTTGTTCGTTTGTTGAAATGTGTAAATAGCATTGCCTGCTATTTCCACCCGTATGAAGATACAAGCTAACAATTATATTTTGCATCGTATTACTATCAATGCGGTCTGTAGAACTAGATAACTAGCAACAACATTTTTTTTGTACTGGATACAGAGTCTGAAGAAAACCTTGCTAGAAGGTTGAAACGTTACGTTTAGTTTATGTTTTAAAATAAAATAAATTTCTGCGTTGGTCAGCATATTGAGTTTTTCATATCATGGAAACAAGGCTTACTGGTGTTACAACAACATGAGCGAACGACGATTTGTTGAAAGAGATGACAATATTCAAAAACCTTTTATAATCAAATTCTGATTTCATGTTCCATTTTATGGACCATCGTGCCTTAGTGTTCAGGGGGGGGGGGTCCTTGAGCAACTAATTCGGATATTGAATTGGCAAAATTACACCAGAGAGAAAATCTGTTTGATTGATTGATTCTTTTATTCGGTCAATTTATGCACAATAAGGCTAATCGGGACTGGACTATAGTTTAAAATGGGATCCGAACCACCATGTGCCTCCACCGGGTATCGAACCCGGTACCCCTTGATTACAAGGCGACGACACTACCACTGCGCCATAGGGGAGCACCCCCCCCCCAAAGTATAATGTAGAACAACTTTTTGAAACTTTTGCACCACGCTAACCTCATGTACCAAGGGTTGTACATGTACCATGTACCCCCTACTTTTGTACCTTGGCCCCTTAGTTTTGGAACCCAATCACCGCCACTGGGTGTGAGTGATACAAATGTTTTCTAGCAAGGAATAAATGTCTGCAATTTCAAACTGATAAAAGTGATGAACATTTTGAGTGCTCCTAGAACAGTTTAGAATCTGAAAGTTGGCAACGGTGACTGCGTGACTCATGTATCTGGAGACGGTGCAAAACCGGAAGAGCGTTCGCTGAAGATAAGCGAGCTTCATCTTGCAAGGCCTTCCAGTTACCCTTGGGCTTTCGATGCTTGACGGGTCAAAACTCAGGTATATAGTTTTACTCGCCCGCCCGACCAGCCAGGCGGGCCTAGTAAGCGATTCTGACCGATATGCAGCCCTCTGTCTGCAATGCACACCGTACCATGAGGGCACACAGAGGTGTTTAGAGAAAGTGCTGCACACTGTCTCAATCTCAGCTATAGTTGAGGTATGATCACCAATACGGATTGAGAATGAATTTACCGCTCTAAATTACCCCATCGCCTTGTAATAGAGCGGTTCCGGGTTTGCATCCTGGTGGAAGCACATTGCATAGTGTTTCGAATCTCACTTTAAACTGTAAGTCCAGTCCCGATTAGACTATCCGAACATAAAGTGCGCTTAGAATGTAGAAACCAAAGAACTTTCTTAATCAGTGTAGATTTGGTTCTTCAGTTATTAAGATAAAGTTCTCCGACCAGCGCCGAGCCATTAAGGCACATTTAGGAGATGTATGTGTAGGACCCCACACATACTCGATCTCGGGTACTTTGTAGCTGATGTGATCAGCACCACTCTCCGGTCGTCTTTACCCCACCCCACCCGCACGGTTGCCCCAGGTAACATTTATTTCAGGCTGCGCAAATCCCAGAGCCGCTTTATGCAGGGGCAAGGCGAGAAGAATTCGACCTTAGATACCGAATCCGGGTCTCCCGCGTGGCGACTCTCTCTCTCTTTAGTTGATAGGAACAATATTAATATCACAGAATTGTGAAGTAAATGCGTCACCAAAACAACCGCGAAAGGGATTAACCCACGAAAGTGACATTTTCGCAGTTATTCCTTTATTGCATTTTGGTTTTGCGCTTAATCTGTTTCGCAGTTGTTTCTTTCGCCTCTATTCAGTTTTTTTTGTTTTTTTTTCTAATTTCGCGGTTGTTCCTTTTGCGTTTATTCCAGTGTTCAATTTTGGTTTTAGCAATTAATTCGTTCCGCTGTATTTCCTTTCGCGCTTAATTCGTTCCGCTTTTACTATTTTAGCCCTTGTTTCTTTTCGTTTATTCCGTTCGCGATTAATCCCTTTCGCAGTTTTTCCACCATCCGGAGGAAACTTCCAGTTAATGATGCAGGAAATGGAAAAAAAAGTATTGTTTAGATTTGATTTTATTGTCTTTCTTTCCTCCCCCTCCCTCCCACTCTATGAAAATATTCTACGCTCTCTTGTTTTCATCTATACAAAATTAGCTAATAACATTTGCATGTTATTTTATTACCTGTGAATATACACACCCTCAGGTACCTTACTTTAATGGAATGAAATCACCAAGCAACGTTTCATATATTTTTTGCCTGTCAGCAAATATACTACAGGATATTAATTCGTGCTGCTAGCACTTGCCAATAAGAGAAAACCAGTTTATCAATTAAAAATTTAAAAATGGTTGCCATAAGCATCTGCCCTGATTGTTTCCACGTAACTCTCTGGTGCCCCAAAGCTCAATCCATGTGTCTGCTCTTGCATATGTCACTCCAGTTATGATGCAATTCTGTTCTGCGAATTAATTTATTAAGCCTCTTGTTTTCCAATTCTCTTTCCGTAACCCACGCGTAAACACACAAAAGAGGGAAAATCAGATTAATTTCATTGATTGTGTTGATCAGTGTCGAATAAATGGAGTGGCCTTTCATGGGGGGCTTTGCTGCAGCGAGAAAAATGACAAAACGACCGGTAATGTCATTTTTCGTGTTATTCGATCATTGTATTTTAATTAGACTACTTCTCGAACCCCGTCAAAACGTGCGCTGGGTAGTTGAGCGAAAGCAGCGGGTGTTCAAACCTCGTTTCCATCATTGTCGTTGCGAGCGCATCTCGTGCAATTGATACCTGTGTAATTTATCCCTTTATAAACGAGCGATCGATTTATGTAGCTCTGGGTATTTTTGTTAAAATGAATTTTGCATGTAATAAAACAGCTTTACCTAAAACGTTATGCCAAAGAAAGAAGATAAATAAAATAAAAAATACAACTGACCAGGGGCTGCGTAGGATAACATATTGATTTATTTCAATTATTTTACTTCGCGTTTCTGCTACTTTTGGCTAATTGCGAAGATGAAATACCTGATGGGGCTTCATAAACACATATGGACAGCACAAGTCCCATACAGGATTAGACTTGATTCACATCTACGCTCAAGCAACACTCAGGTCACGGTCCGCTTACGGTCAGGGGGTATCCACACTAGCGGTCAAATTTCCCTCCGGTCAAGGTACGATCATCGTCAGTCTGGTGTTGGCTGCTTGACAATGAACACAGATTTTTCTGGTATAAAGAGCTTTCCGATTGTACTAACTACAAGGTTTTGGTGTTGGAAGAAAATTGCTTTTCTGCTAGTTTGGGCTTACCGCGAAGATGAGTATGAGTGGTGATATGATAAAATTGATGAAGGGACATCACAAAGAACATCCATGTCCAGGCCGAGATTCGAACCCGTGACACCTGGTGTCGTTGCGCGCTGTGCTAGCCTCTCAGCCACGGAGGTCGGAAATTATAAATTTAATACAGTTTATTGATATTGTACTTTTATTTTGAAAGCGGAAGACGTTTATTTGCACGTACAATGTGCAAAACTGCAAATGTTAACAATGTCGGTCTGTTTTAGCTTGAAAATTTTCGGCCTCATTGTTTCATATCGACATTTTCTCTGTCACTTTTTTCTTTCTTAAATTTATTTTACTCATCTTTTAAGCACCAAACTGGGCTACGTGTCCTTTGCAACGGGACTGAAGACTGCTATTGAACCGTGGATTGAGTGTTATACACGTTTACATCAACGATCAAGCATCGAACCAGTCAAGCTCCACCCCGCTCACGCTCCAGACAAATATTATTTCCTCCCGAACCGCGAGCTGAGCGTGATCGGAGCGAACCTTGACCGGACCGCTAGGTGTGAGTGCTTCTATTTAAAAATCATTCAACAATACTTGACCGGACCGTGAGCGGAGGGTGATCTGAGCGTTACTTGAGTGTAGATGTGAATCAAGTCTTGTACTGGCCATTAGTCTCCACACCAGAGCCTCTAGTCTGCAAAATGAAGTCCGGGTGTACAACGTGGAAGGGAGGTTGATATTTGTTCTATACATGTTATGTTATATATTTACGGTTTTAATTACCGTACTAATAATAATAGCCTAATTTTTAAAATACTTTAAGCGCTACTATGAAAGAACACGTTTATTAGAGGTATGCATTTATTTAATACCTACGTAATGACATCAAAGTAAGTTTAAATTGCTACATGATTTTGCAATATTATAGGCCTACTTATTATGTTATGCAGTAACTTCCTTGTCTGCACAAATAGATCTCACTTTAAAGCAAACATCTCATATAATCTATCTATATACAGGGTGTTCCGGGAGGAAGCGGCAATACTTTGGGAACTGGTAGTATGGGTGATTTTAAGCAAAAAAGTTCAAATGAACATGGGTCCGATTTTGAACGATAACGGAGATATGATCAGAAATAAAAGTGATGTAGGAAAACGTAAACAAAAACAGTAACAAGTAAAACATGGCAATGTAATGGTAATTGTGTAAGTAAATACTCATATTATAGACGCCGGAGCCTCTTCCACAGCCAGAACAATTCCGGGTTTCCCCGGTCGGGAGTCGAACCCGCGACCCTTGGATTGGTAGTGGAACGCCGTACCGACCGAGAACGTTCCATGACAGTTTCGCAAGAGTGCCAACATCTGGCATCACACGTGACACAATTACTCATCGAAGCGTGTTACCTGCAATGCTGTGAGAGTGTGTACTTGGAACACGTGCCCATTTGTGAGATGCTGTTATCTGGGGTGTTTCCGTAGCAGTTCACAGACAGTTACCGTCAAATGGCACCTACATACGCGAATGAGGAGTATGCGGACATGGTGTTTGTGTACGGGTTTTGTAATGGAAGTGCGCACGCGGCTGTTGAAGAATACAGGAGGCGTTTTCCGTTACGAAGGACACCAAATAAGGTAGTGTTTACTAATACGTTTCTTGCATTGAGAGAGCGCGGAACACTTTCAATTCAATTCAATTCAATGGTCTTTATTCTTGGGCGAGGTTCAGCAAATGCTGAACACTTCCCAGTGCTAAAGTGACTTCCGAACGTGAAACCAGACAATCTGTTGACGAACAGGAGGAAATACTTACCATGGTGCAACAAAGTCCTACCACTAGTACCAGACGAATGGCAACACGTCTGGGTATTCCACATACTCGTGGCCTTTTACCTCTTTACATTCGTTCATGCGAGTACTGACCAGCAGGTGTTAACATTTCATTTTTCTACGTTTGTTTCTTGCTTTATTACTTAATTATCGTGTACTAATTACTGCTACACCACAAATTCATGCAATAAAGATTATTATCAGCATGTCCCTTCTCGTATTTACTTACACAATTACCATAACATTGCCATGTTTTACTTGTTACTGTTTTTGTTTACGTTTTGCTACATCATTTTTATTTCTGTTCATATCTCCGTTATCGTTCAAAATCGGACCCATGTTCATATGAACGTTTTTGCTTAGATATTAAATTCCGCACAAACAGACATCCGTGACTCTGCAATCCGCACAACGATAGTGTTTCTCAGGTTGTCTAACATTCAGGCTGTGTTGCGAAAACGACCGATATTAGTGTGGAATCCATAGTTTTCGTGACACTCCCAATGCGGTTCAACTTCAATTTCATCACCTATCGGCATGGGGGTGAGAGGGGTGTGAAAATAAAATACCACAACTGACCTAGATTATTGTCGAATCCATAGTTTTCGGAGTCGCTAAGCTAATTGGTGACATTCACGATCACATTTAAAATTAGTAACATTTTACGCTATAGTTAGAATTCATTATTTTCCTGTCTAATACAAGATTGGGGTAAATAAATACCCGGGCAACGCCGGGTAATCAGATAGTCAGAAATAAAATTTGGGCGCTACTCAAGGACAATCACCTTAAGCCACCCCTGCAACTGGCCGTGATGCGATATTTAAATATTTGCTTCTTTTACATCAAGAAGTTATTTATAATCATTGATGTATTAAGGTGATGACTTATACTTCGTACCCAGATAATTATAAAAATTACACACGCTGTGTATATGTAGGCAATTTGCTACCCGATACTCAGGGTGTCTACCAGTCTTAGAAATATCAGGGAAAATTACTCTTTTTCTAAAAAAAAAAAAAAAAAAAAAAAAAAAAAAAAAAAAAAAAAACCTACATTCTTGTAATAATGCAGTAAAAGTGGGTTTTTGGAATAAACAAAAATAGGAAGAGCAAGAAAATGTAAATTTGTTGCGGACACACTAGACTCCAGATTGATATACTAAGGTATTAGTAGTTAAAGTAGATATTATGTATTGAATACTCTAGGAAAAGGGGTCGTCTTTTGAACTCTTAATCGTATAGATATCTACTACAATAATTGCTTATTGATATTTACCGCTATCTTAGTTATCTGGAGGAATATGCTATTACATTTTACTATAATTATGTATTATTTGCACTATAATTATTATGAATTTTTAGAAAAAGTTTTATTTGTTAATCGTGAGTTCATACATTTCATTTAATACATAGAGGTTTATACGATACTTTCTTCCCTCCCCTACCGTTTAGTTTTTCACGTTATTACCTTTACGTGCGAGGTTAATATTCTAACATTTCGTTCAGTAGGATTCAAATGTGTTGTTTACCTAAAATATGTGTGACCTTCTCATACTATGTCCCATGTACATTAATTGCTCCATTGATCTGGTCTGGAAAATTTTTGTTCTTTGGAAAACCTGGAATAGTCAGGAAATTTCGTTTTTATGAAATTGTAGACACCCTGTTATTATGGGAAACCAGTGAACACGTTGTTTTGGAAGACGAATTATAACTTAAACACGTAGAGTAGAGAGATTACAATGGTAGGACATGAAAAGTACAAGTTTCGAGTATCATAGTACTGACACGTTTATGAAATTAGACAAACTACAAATGTGCCACAAGGAATATTTCCAAACTGCAAAAAAATTCACTTGACCCGGTGGGTGGTGTAAAAGTAAACAGTGCATGATGCAAGAAGGAACGCACAAGTAAACATTAGGCATTTAATGAAAACCATATTACATTACAATGAGCTCAAATATTGTATTTGGGACATACATTTTAAAGAAAAATTGATACGTGATCATTATTGTAAATGAAAATAATTGGAATGTAACTTGTGGTGGTTCTAAATGAGAAAGTCCTCATAATGTACTTAAAAGTATAAATACAAACACTTGTAAGAATGAAACAAAGTAGCAGTGTAATACAAAAATATCACTTGCAGTAGTAGAACACATACAGAGGCTGTGAAGGATCAAAGTTTGATCACTGCTCGGGAGACCACTGCTGGCAAATTGCACAGCAAACTCACATTTGACCTTCGGGAGTTAAGGTGAACAATTCACCACAGAACTGGCAAGGTGTATTTTTAATGTTTTTAGAGGTATCTGGTGTTTTTTCATCCATTTGCATAGAAGAGGTTTCATTATCAGATCCATGAAATGAAGGTATTTTGTTGAAACGTTTACCTGGCACTTCTGGCTCCAATGATGGCACATCTTGTTTTCCTTGCTCTTTCTACAGGCATATTTTTGTGTGGTGATGCTGTAAAAACAACAGTTGCTTTTTCCCCTCGCGCTGTTTTAAACTGCTGTAAGAGAGGAAGTGGAGAAATAGCTAAAATCTCTAGAGGAGTGGCAAGAGTACAAGTTCCTTCTTGCCCCGGCATTTGCATCCTTGGCAATCGTGACTGCCAGCTCCCGGCTGGAAACGTGTTCTTTTTCAATACTATGTCAAAGTAATACTTAGAAATGAAGTATTTTGGACAAAAATTTACAACCTTCAACTTGTATAAGGGACATTGAATTTTCGCGATGCGCGAAATCGCGAAATGTGAAAAAAAGATTCAATTTTGAACATTCTGCACGTAACTACACCCCCAATGATGAAATATTCACGAGTTTTATTCGCGAAGTAATGCGAAATGTGTGCTTTTCCACGATATGAACGCTTTTGCGCGAAATAACCGTGAAATATAATCAAATTAAGTAGAAAACACGCAAAAACCGGCAATCGAGGTTGTGCGCGCAAACTGTCGATTTGTAACGAAACGTTTGCCTAAAGTTTCCTACCACTTGCAGCTGAAGAACGTTTTATCTTCGATCACATCAGGAAGACGCTGCAAATTGGGATTTCCCATGCACATAATCTCAGTTCGAAAACTTCGCTCCCTGTCAAGCTGCATTCCTTTCTTCCCCCGAATGTCTACTCAACTTCCAGTTTCATTGAACTTGCTAGCTGTAGCAGCGATAAGATTAGTCTGTTCCCGCACATCAAGGGAGACAATGGTGTCATGTGTGTTCAGTCATGAATGAATTTTGTTTATCATCATGTGATTTGCAAAATGTGTTTGTGTATGTGCAGTAGTGATTATTTTATTTGTTGGACAGCAAGGATATCCTTTAAATACATGCAATGAATAAATCACTTGAGATATGCAATTTAGAAATGAAGTAATTTTGTGTTGATGTTTTCTTTTTGATTGGACAGCTAAGTACTTGTTTATGTGTACAGTATATAAAAATGAAGTAGTTTATCAATTTATAGCTCTTTTGTATGTTGTTTCCTCTCATAATGAAAAAGTGTGTGCAATTTTTTTTTTCACCGCTGGTATATACCGCTGATCTAACATTTTATTTACCGCTCTCCTCAGTTTTTATTTACCATAAATTTGTGTCCCTAACTTGTATATACTACACCATCAGATGTAACACATACCTGCAAAACAATTTGCTGAGATGGCAGTTTTGAACTATACTACACTTTCCTAAGCATCACAGTTCCTGTTGCCTTGAACACTCCGCATCTACGAGTATGATGTCTTTCCAGTTTTCACTATTCACTTGCTTAGCGGTGTTGCGAACTCTAAGGAGTAACCATGTTTACTCTTGCCCAGGTTTCCCATATATGTGTATTGAAAAATATATACATTGACTTACCAAACAGCTTACACATTTCGAGATTCACTTATTCGCTGACAATCGAAAATTCTGTAGAAGTATTCACAATGAAGAATCTTCCATGAAGTTACAATAAGATATTGAATGTCTTAATGCATGGTGTAAAGAAAATAAACTTCACGTAAACCACAAGAAATATAGGGTCGTAATTTACACCTGCTTGAAATCGCCCTTATGTTATAATTACAAAATAGCAGGCACATTAATAGAAAGGGTATATAATTATAAAATAGCAGGTACATTAGTAGAAAGGGTACTCAGTAACTGATCTTGCTGTAGTGTTTGATGATAGATTATTGTTTCAGTTAATGAAAAAGACTAATGAGGTGCATAGAAACCTGGAGTTCATTTCGAGAACTACAAAGAAATTTAACGAAAAAGAATCATTGTTATCACTATTTAATCCACTTTAAAGTACGCATCTGTGGTGTGGGGTCCATGAACAAGCAGACACCATTGAAAAATTTCAAAGTAAATTAACCAGCTATGTTATTTTTAGAACAGAAAACTACCACCCTATGAAGAATGACTTCTTAGACTAGACGTTGCAAATACAAGATAGGTACATCAGCTTTTTCTTTCTTTCTTTTTTTTTTCGAAATCATTAACAACATACAAAGTAACGATCAACAAAGCAACTCTAATGAACTCGTCAGTCGCCGGTCATTGTCATTTTCCAGACACCCGCCTTCACGTTGGTATGCTGTATGATGTTCCTGCCCATTAGAAAAACAAATTGACGGATAAAAGATATAACGTGATGTATTCAAAATGCATATAAATGCATAAGGCACACTATTCCCACTGTTACAAAAGATAAAACTATTGCTGTTGGGTGGAAACGAACCTACGATTCGGTGATGAAAGCTTGCTAGCTAAAAAACCAACAACAATGCATTCTATACCCTCTAGCCAGGTTGTTAAAATAAAACCTCATATCTGTAAGCAGATTTCCAAATAGATGCAATACAATTATAAAGTATGCAATGTTTAACACATTGACAGATTGTTTTTCACGTACACTAATGCTTTGTCTTCGACTGCGGCTAGTAACAGAAATTTATACCGTACACACGGTTTATCTATGAATGTTTGTTCAAATCTTCAATAACAGAATAGTTCCAGGTTTGCTTAGTTCCTGCAGATTCTCGGTAACATACACATATCGGTTGCGATTTATCTGTATTGCATAAAATTGTGCGAGAACTCTCTCCGGCATTGTTATTAAGAAATAAACAGAACTTCTTTGTTTTCTATAAGTAAAGTCATTACATGTTCGCGGATAGAGTTGTTCACTGTTATCCAAACAAAACCAAGAAACGACAGAGCTCTGCAAATGGTGGCTTGATCTTCAAACCACAACACTATTTAGCCTGGTCAACATAGCTACATGCAAACATGTCTATTATGCACTCAGATTCACAGTACATTTAACCTGCCAAAACAATTCGTCGGAACAATCAGAAGGGGATTTGCGGAATCGTTGCTGTGCTCAACCAGAAGAGTAAACAATATTCGCTGTTTAATCAATATGATAGGCAGCAACTTTGTTACATGGTTGTTTAAACAGATTCTGTTTGTCTTTCCATTCAATTTGATGAAGTTTCCACTCCCGGTTGTTCAATAAGCTGTAAGGGAGTCGAGGGCAAACACAAGAGTTATTCCGTCCCAGCTGTTCCCTGTTTCAGAGAGGGTCTTCAGTCCAGAAATACCCCTTATCCCACACAGTGTTCTTCCCTTTGATGAAGGTCTGTGGTTGGGTGATATTCGTGTCCTCGTATGTTTACAATATTTATCCGTTGCCAATACATGGCACACACTGAAATTATATAAATGTAAAAACAGAGTAGCTACTCACCGGGAATTCCTTGAATTCAGAGAAATCTGCGTGATTTATTGGGTCCGGGAATTCTGTGTGAATTTTTATCAGTAAACGTGAAATTTTGCAAATTTTATTAATCCAAACCCCCTTTAATTTATACATATTTATAAATGACCTGAGGCAAGTTCTCACAGTGTAGGTATTATTTTTATCGAGGAAGGAAAAGAAGGCTGCGTGGGAAATAAAAAAATCCCTCAATCCGTTTACTTTGTTAGTGCCCTTTGCAGAATAAGCTATCTGACAGACGAAAGATTATTATTGCAAGTTAAGATATCTTGAAGTTGATTGTGTAAATTTGTTTGAATTTCTTACACAATTTTAAATTTTTATCAGATTAATATTTCCCGTAAAATTTTGGACTTGTGTTTGTAGATGTATGTCGAGTTTGAGTATGTGAAATGGCTAATGAGAACTCCGCATCTTAAATTAAATATTTTAATTATATACATACCGTTTAATTGAATTGAATTAGAATTGTTGAATACATTGGAATCACCCCGACCCTTTACATTGTTAATATATTTGTGTGTTGATTTTGATCACTTGGTTTTGTTGAACATAGCAGTTAATTGTTGTAACTTACAGCCTGTAAATCGTAGAAAACATTATTATTTGTAATAAAATATCGCTACAATTTCGCCATTCGAATTACAGGAACTTTTCCAGATATCTCATAGGGATCAAGTACCCCTCATTGCGGGTGCCTTTGGTTAATCAATATTCCTCACGTAAATTACTGTTCGGAAAAGGTTACCTACGTTTTAAGTAAATATTTCACTTCAAAATTATAACTAAACTCATCAGGTAAATTGTAATACGTCCGCCAGATTAAAGTTGTTTCAAAGTTTTGTATCCTCGTAGTTACCTCAGGACCGCTGGTTCAGGCGATTCTTTTCCCTCTCCCTCGCCCCCTATCTCTCGAAAACACACACATATGTAGCTGCTGATAGGCACTGGCAAGTTTTCAGCAGCAGTTGCACGGCATCTTCTCGTCAACCAATCAGGAGCCTCTGGTGGCGACGTAGAATGTCGCAGATTCCTTTTTCATACTTTTGCTCAATGTGTTACAAAATATCTTATCGTTATGATAAGATAAACCTGTAGTTTAAATTGAAATATATCCTAGCCACTTTGGAACGTGCCTCTCCCGCAAATCGAACCCTGAATCCTTAGAACATGGTACACCCATACTCTACATGTTCCAAAAGACTTTCTTCGAAGTTGAATTCTGTTCTGTGAGTATAATATCAAGAAATTTAGACTGTGAGCTAATGATTGAAGTCTCTCCGTATATATTTAGTGTCAATATAGCATGACTCTTGGATGCAACGCAACTCTTATTTTATGGTGCGAGATTTGCATGATTCTAACTTATTTTTGGAAAGTTTTTAAGAGAAAGAAAACATTTCGTATTATGGAAACATCATAATGCTCGGTTGGGAAAAAAATATATGGCATTCGTCCTGATAAAAGAGGAGGGAATGCATGCATTGATTCCTGAATAAGTGAACAGAATTCTTTACGGCTGTGTGGGTTCAGCTTTTTTAATGGCAACATCGCGAGATAGGGGGGGGGGGGGAGTTGAGCCTCGCCAAATGTGCCGTCAGCGAGATATTTGAAAATTTAAATGTTTGCGGTTGAGTGCTTTTATGCGAGCAAGGAAAGAAGAGACGATCCAGGAAGCTGGATATGGAGCCAATGATTTGGAAAACGTCGCATTTACTTGGCGCATAGCCGTTGATCGTCGCCGCTCTCTCTGTATTTTCCCTTCTTGATTTGGTGAAGCTTTTAGCTGTCGCTCGATGTAGTACATGTGAGTTTTTCAGGAAAATATATATTTCCTTTCAGACTACAATGGTATTCGAAACTAATAAGTCGTGAAGATTGATTTGAGATCGTGAACACTTTAAATATATATATATATATATATTATCGTTATAAAGAGGATCAGAAAAATCTTCTAACTCTCTTTCAACACTTTAACTTTCGTGTATATCAAATTTATACACACGGCGTTTCTTGTCGCAGACCCGGATTCACAACTTGCTGGCAGTGTGTATAGTTCTTACACACAGCTGCTTTGAAAACAAATATCTGCATGAAACTACTTTGTTACTACAGAGCGTGTGTATAATTGCTATACACACGGCCATGGGAAGGAGGGGTTTTAAAAAGTGTATTACATAGGCCGTGTGCATAATAATTATACATTCCATCAAAATAGCTCCGGCCTCCCACAAGAAAATGCAAAATTCGGCCTACAGTTAAAGTGTTGATTGGAATATGACGTGTATTTTCTTAATTGATCCAATTCTGAGTAATGACCAGGGTTGCTACGCGACTGGAAAACCGGGAAAAGTCAGGGAATAGTCAGGGAATTTTGCATATTTTCTGGAATTTACGCGCATTTTGGAGTTGCAAAAGAACCAGTTACAAAATGAACGAACGGTTCATTTCCACTTGCGAATTCGGTTCTTGTGATTCCAGTCCCCCCAAAAGATTCAGTTCAGAAACTTGTTCCTCTCGTCATTATGACTTCTAGTCTGTTACGTACAAAATTATGGTTCCTTTGCGTTTCGATTCTATATTTATTCACTCTCGGATCAAGGTTCTTGGATTCGTTACGACCGTCCGTTCATTTTGCGACTCGTTCTTGTGAACCTGTTCAAGACCGGAATTTGGAGAGGCGTGAGATTTTTCCTTAGAGAACAAGCTACTCAAGACGAAACCTACGCACCAGCCATCCTCAGAATTTCTTGCGGAGAAAATGTTGCTTTAGATTTGTGTGTGGTGAGGAAATTTTCTTTCTTCAAGAACACACCCGTTCGGAACCAGTTCTCTTTTGATACGTGAAGCGGAGCAGGTTGCTGTTCGGACAGTTCATTGGTTTTGGATCTGCAATAACTGAATACTCCTTGAACCAAAGACAATGCAATACTTTCTGCCTTGAAGAGCAGAATTTCACGTAACTGGCTGTGGTTGACGTCACACTGGACGGGTGCGGACGCCGAGTAAAAACAAAGGGACTCGCTACTTCGTTCCCCCCGTGAACCCGTTCTGTGAATTTGAGTCCTTCGTTTGCGACCCGTTCAGAAGCAATCTGATGAACTAGTTCATTTGCTCGTTGTCGTAGTTTTTACATTTGCAGAGATGTGTTACACCCGAGAAATTAGTGATTTTATGCAGTATCAGTGACGTCATTATTAGAATATGCACGTGTTTTGTGCATGTACAACGAATTTATTTTTTAAAAACTGGTGCGAAATAGAGGAATTAAACGTACGCTGGTCACACATCGTTGTTAGGTTAGCAATGTTGGTTTGATGCCGATAGTAATTTTACGTTATTTTTTGTGTGTAGAATGAAATTATGCTGAAAAGTGGTGAAAATGTGCCCAAGTTCCTTTTGTTTTATTACGATTTCATCATGCAACAAATGCAACTTTTACATGGTTCGATTTCGATTTAGTATGTCTGTTAACACATACAGCAGAGTTTTAGATTTTGTCAATATATGCTTTTGTGGTAGGTTAGGAAGGTCAGGTTTGGTTGCCTTAGAATTAAAATAAAGACCCTGAATGCACTCTAATAAGGTTCCGATTTATTTCTACATTCATTCCCACTAGTTTACGATACTTACTGTAGCTTGTCAACCGGAGAATACCTTGTCCGTGGGAAGCGTGTATAATTGCGTAAGATCATTTTGAAGTTTTCTTTTCAACATAAATAACTTTTTTCGAATCCAAACAGTGCTCATTATTTTAAGGAAGGTTCAAATTTCGTGTTACAATTTTGTGATAGTCTTCCTGCTAGGAAAATTTGAAAAAATCATAAAACATTCGGAACTGTTACCTTTTAATAGACAGATTTCGATGTTTTTCGTAATATAAAATTGGTTCCAGCATGTGGAAAACTCAAATAATGGAGATATTTGATTCCAAAGTATGGCCCGCGTGTATATATATATATTTTTAGGTGTATGGTTGGTCACCGGCCCCATTCACGTTCTGAATTTACGAAATATGTACAACGTATTTTCAATAAATTAAAAAATATAATCATTAAACGTATTGCATATTTTCTAAAGGTACATGACCTAATTTTCTGTTGTTTCTCATTTGTATTGATATAATTGAGGTTGTATACAGGTTACATTGTAAAGCTTTGATATATGCCACATTTTTTTATTGATTTTTTTACACCACCTTAATTGTAATGACTTAGTGAAAATGGGGAAGTACAATAGTTTTTTTTTATTTTTTCATTGAATAGCATTGTATTAATCACTTGGTAAATTTTCAGCTAATAACTGTGTATATTCATATTCATAATAATTAACGTTCCTGCATATTTTATTGAAAAACATGAGGTTCAAAAGCAAAAATCATGACGACAAACATGTCTGGAAGAATTTCATTTCTGGTCTGGAAAACCTGGAAAAGTCAGGGAATTTCATAATCAAAAAATCGTAGCTACCCTGAATCACTCTTATCTATTGGTTTCCCACACACATGATAATAGAAACTTAATCGTATCATTGCTACTTGTCGTTTGATACCTCTGAATTGTTAATATTTCGATTCACAGAAGTCTAATTATTAAATGTAATTGAAATTCGTATAAAACGGGTGTTACTTAGCAGTTCAATTTTATAATGAGGGTAGACATTACAATACCATCCAATGAGTGAGGTGGATTCGTAATTTTTTCCCCCTTTGTATAATTTACCAACACCCCAACACCCAGCCTCAAATCAATGGGGCCGGACCCTGTGGCCGAGTGGTTAGTACATCGCGCTGCCACGCCAAGGGTCCCGGGTTCGAATCCCGCTCGGGCTTGGTTGTTTGTGAATAGAATGTCCATTCATCAATTTCATAATTTCATCACTCATCCCCATCTTCGCAAATTAGTCAAGAGGCACAAAACGCGAAGTAAAATAAACTCAATCAATCAAATCAATGGGTACCTTGAAAGGGGTAAAGGCTGCTGGAGCGTGGTGCTGATCACATCACCTCCAAAATAACCGAGAACGAGGATGTGTGGGGCCCTACCCCACATCATCTAAAGGTGCCTCCATGGTGAACTTTACCTCTAATTTACCAAAATAAACACAATCACCCTTCAGCCTTTTTACAATACTGTATCAAGTAGGACCATTTTTTGTTTTCAAGTAAATGTAGTCATTTAATATAATAATCTGTAATTATCTAAAAGTAACATAAATTAATGTTTGTATGTCTAGTGGCAAAGGGCATTCGTGAGATTTTTACCATTCAGGGGTAAATGCCTCTCTCGTTCTCAGCCTCGTCTCGATTTATAATACCCATCTCGATCTCGTCCACGCAACTTGCACAGCTTGTCATCGTACAAGGTTTCGCAGCGTATAGAGGCCATTAAGACAAACCTTTCTAATTGCATTTTTCTGTTTGACGCTCCTGAATGTATGCAACCACACTTCACATGTTCACTGTTGCCACGAATGCAATTACTTAAACAAATAAAATTCGTCTCAAAATAATATATAGGGTGTCTCAAAAGTTATAACGCAAACTGCCACAGGTGAAAAGAAAGTGCACGTTAATAGAAGCAAAAAAGTCTCAGTAAACATGGGTCTGCAAACGAGCCGTTTTCGAGATAATCGCTACTGACTTCATTGTTTGTAAACGTCGTCCTAGTTGGTAAAATTGCTAATAATGTGTTCGAATGTGTGGGTACAAGCGGTCACTGACTTCAGTGTTTGTAAACGTCGTCCGAGTTGGTAAAATACCAATAATACAGTATGAAAAATCAGGAGATCTCATTGCTTTTATTGAACATTCGACTTACTTTAACAAGGAATACAGCACTACTTTAGTATGTTCTACGTTACAATTACTGTATACTCGTACGGATGCAATACTGTACGTGATTCCGCATTGAGTTTGGAATTCTTTCGAACACCCCCGGATCATTTCGGAATTGGTCACAAGCATGTACAATTCTCTGTTCCAGTTCTTCAACCGTGTCAACGGGAGTGCTGTACACTACGCTTTTCAGGTAACCCCGGACACAAATATCCAAAGGATTTAGATCCGGTGACCTTGGAGGCAACGGTACAGGCCCGCCTCGACCTATCCATCTTTCATGATATCTGCGTTTTAGATGTCGTCTCACAGCAGCAGCAAAATGTGCCGGTGCTCCATCATGCATGTACCACATACTCTGACGTGGATCAAGAGGAATCCTAGAAGATCATGCCGCAAATATCGAAGGTACCCCGGTCCATTGAGTCTTCTTGGAAGAACGTGTGGTCCAGTGAAACGATCACACTTTCAATTAGAAACGTTGCTTATGTGGTGCCTCATGAACAGCATGTGGGTTTAGTACACTCCAAACATGAGAATTATGAAAATTAAAAATACCATCGCGTGTGGAACCCCGCTTCGTCTGTAAATAAAAGGTTACTTGCAAAACGAGGGTTGAGTACAACCTGTTGTTGCATCCACTGACAAAACGTCACTCTAGGAACACAATCCGTATCACTGAGACACTGAGCTCGTTGGAGGTGGTAAGGGTAGGGTAAATTGCGATGTAAAATTCTCCATATACTTCTGCGGCTTACTGGCACTTGTGCGGCAATTCTCGTCGTCGAGGTTATCCGTGAAGGGGCGTTGTCCGACAACAGGCGTTCCCTCACTTTCCAGAACCTTCGCATGCTGATTGTTACCTACTGCAATAAATCTGAATAAGATTTTTATACCTAAACTTCCACCTACACCTTGTGATTTCAGTTCTAACGTTACAGAAGTAAGAACCGTGTCGTACTTCCATACCCTGAAATAAAGACAAAAAACATTGTCATTTTTAGGTTATTTTCAAAAATATTTTTAGGTAATTTTATAGATCATTTTTCAGGTATTTTTACATCATCAAAATCCGGGTCCTGCTAATAACAAAAGCAATGGTAGGCTTAGGCTAATATGATTCTTGTAAACTATTTGCACACAATACATTTCCATGGCTGCTGCTGCCATTTAGTTTTTCTTCTGTCGGATAATGAACCAAAGCTTCAGTACATTACGAACATACTGTAGGCAATCAAGACTAGAACACCTCTGGAGTATAATTTCATGTAGGCAAACGTTATAATGACGTTTCATTCTCTCTCTTTCGTCGAGGAAGCGTCAAATAGGATAAGCAACACATGCATGATTTGAGGGGAAGGGGTTAGCTCCGGGACTTCAGGTTTTTCGAGTATGTCCTGCCGTGATACATATACTATATCTTTTAAAAAACATTTTTTGGATAGAAAATACCGTGACTTTTTAATTCGAAATTCACGGGGGCACGGAAAAAATCGAATTAACAAAAACATGCATTATTAAAGAACGTCAATAAAACAAAGTAAAATAAAGAACATGCAGTGGACCTTACGCAAAAATTGCTGTATTGTCAAAAAAAAATTAATCTCAAAATAGTAATTAAGCTACCAGTAAATAGAAAACGCTTTTAAGTAAGTACACATAAGTGTAACATTAGCTACCTGTTATCACTTAAAGAAGTTGCTGATTTTTGTGTGCTCTTTGTTTATTTATTTTTACACGGTTAACAAAAATTTTCAATTTCATGTATTGCGTGAAACAAGTCATCACTAACATTTGCTTGAGATTCAATAAACCTTCTTAAATTTTCAACCATTTCCAAAGCTTCAGAAGAGCTTGGCACAGACATTATTTCTTTATTTTTAATATAGGTCGATAATGTATTCGGCAGCGTCCCATACTCTTTAGCGATGATGTCACTTTTTTTTCCTCCCATTTCTTTCCACTTGTCTCAGAACTATTTTTTCTGTAATGTTAAGTTAGTATATGCGCCACGCTTCGACATTGCAAACAACCTACCCTGGCTATAATCATAACTGGCAACTGAGGACAGATACGAATAGAAGACTCGCAAATTATTGGTTAGTGGGGGTTCAAGGACGAACACCTTCGCACAAAAAGAGTGGGCAATCGCACGGTATTGTGTAGAGAATGAATGCGGCATACCAGCAAACAGAAACATTATCTTCCTACGATTGTCTCTGGATAGCTGCCTTCGAATTATCAAAACAACAGGTTCGAAACTTCGAATTACATACGAATTTTTAACATTGATTTGAATAGGAATTTCAAGGGTAATAAACTTCTTTTCAATTTTCCGAATATTCGAATTATCCATGTTCCATTGTATAATGAGGAATTTGTACTGCATGGTTGTATATGTACTCGATAAAACCCTTTTCGAATGTGCTGATGTTAATTTCCTCAGAAAAGTCTTAATCTTCCCAGAACTTTATCATCCATGGTGGGAGATGATGCAAGTGTTTTAATTAATATTTTTAGCTTTGCGAGAAGAGCAAGTCTTCCATTCCTTACATATTTTAATGTGCTTTATGTCTTTGCAGGTCCCTTTACAACCTTGCACTTTTAACATTTCACAAAGGTCCTTTTACACCCCTTTTTAGCTCTCAGGTAACGATTTTAGGTAAGAGAAGAGAATTTTCCCCGTATACACTGAAGGGTGCAAAGTGGCCACATATACCGCCACACCCAAAAAATTTAGTTCGTCACCTTTTCGAGAGCCTATCGAGCAAGACTTCACCAAGAAAAGTTTTTTAGCCTTGATGTCGTTGCCGATGGTGTACGGCGACACGACGCCTTGAATATTAATCGGAGTATCATTTCTTACATTAAAACTGAGATGGATACATTTCTGTTCAGTAACATCAGGTTATTTCAGCATGATAAATCTATTCTGTGTCGAGTTTCCGATCATTCTTTGCGAAATGCTCAGCTGAGCGTGACACAATGTACTTAATAGGAAATAAAAGCCGCTCTTCCGGTGATGTCTTTCGGCTGGGAAGACTAACTCGTTCTGATGGGAAATTTCTCCACGACGTAATGCTATCCGCCGAAGAAGTCATGACCCAGAAGAAGATTTGTGACATTCCCTCAGCGACACTGACAGGCCAATCTCTTCTCCGAAGGATGTGAGGAACAATTTTCCACTTGCACGCTAGAGTAACCTCCGAAGTTGGCGCAGTTTACATTACGGAACGATTTTTCGGGAACAGCGCATACAGTTCTATGTACACAGCATTTCTCAATTCTTTTCTCCATATTGCCTGGTATTCGTTTAGAGAACATGACGAGGTATTTTTCCGTTGACACAGACATCGGATATTACCCTACACCAAAAGTAAGCAGAAGAAGTTGAAAGAATATTTCTAACGTCGGTCTGATTTAATCCCGCTCGTGCTGTATGGGATGGAACGTCTCGAAATTTCAGTATAAGAAGATTTTTGTTCAGGTCACGTTAATATAGAACTAGGAATATTTTGTAATCTTAACCAGTTTCTGGACTCGAACGTTGCAATACGTTTCTCAAAGGAAAATAAAAAGTCCACTTAAGAAATGGAATTGCGTGCGCATTTTGATAACTAATTGTTTGGCAGAGCCAGTTCTGTCCATTTAAAATAGCGAAAGCGAAAAATTAGTCGAAACCAAGGCTGGCTCAGTAGCTCATTTGGCAGAGCAGTGGGACAGTATTCAAGGGAAACGGGTTCAAGCCTGCATTTTTCGCTAGAATATGTACAATAGTACACCTCCTGTGTGTGTCAAACCGTAAACTATTTGTAATAACCACGGAGCATACTTTTAATTCGATATTTATTTTACTTGCAAAAGGGATTCCAGGTATCGTTAAGTCATTGGATGATAGGTTTCCATTTAAAATTATGTATCTCGGTCCAGGTTTAGCACGGCCAAGTATTTGCAGAAGTTTGTATTAATTGACAAATCGTCTTATTTTCTATCCGTCATCACTTACCCCTCCCTTCTGGCTTCATGGTCAATATCTTTAGAACGAGAATGCACATTTGAACAAGTAGTAATATGTGTATGAAATGACTTTTTAAACTTAAATAGGAGTTTTAAAAATAAACAATGTTATAAATACGGCAGATAAAAATACAGATACAGTAAGTACTTCTCGAACGTGCTTTGTTTTCTTCAATGCGTATTATCATCTAAGCCGTTTGAGTCCAAAGCAATCCTATAAGGTTTCAATTAAATTTACGTGTGTGCGGAATTGGGAGGGGGTAGCTGTGTCCATACTCTCTTAAAATGTATTCGATTTTAAACGGGCGATCTTGATTAACAGAAATGCTTTTGCAATTAATTCGGCCTGCCTTCAGTTGGCTGACTTCATGGGGTATGTCTTTGTTTCACAACCCTTCACAAATACCATTTGTCGTCATGCCTTTAAGATTCCTTCACGCGGTGGTATGGAGTATAGTAAATAAAAATAATAACTGACTTCAGTTTGTAATACACTTGTAAATCCATGATAACAGATGTGTGTGTGTGTAATTTACTCAGTGTTTATATTGGGGAAGGTGCGGAAATTGTGCACGGCAGTATTGGTGCAAGCCCCAAAATTTAATGTCCCTGGAAAATATGAGTTCATAGGCGACATATAGTTTTGGAATCATCTATGTATTTAGCCTCAAGTTTTTGGTTTTGCACATTTTTCTACACGTTTCGTGCGTAAGGAAATAAGCTGGTGAATCTGCCTTTTTCATTACATGCTCCTGTTTTAATTATATATAAAAAATATTCAAGAAATAACCCATTGTTACTTTATAAGAATTAAGTTTTGTATATTTTTGTTAATTTTATTTCAGAGTTGAGGGTGGGGTAATACTACGCGGTTTACAATGATGTTCGTACGGAAAGTCACATAAATATTTCACATTTGAATACCACTTAATATAAGACATGAAGGAAAAAAGTGATGCTCTTTACTCGTATACGACGCATGCACGAAGACGGCATAGTCGAGAACATTCTGTCTTGCTATCGGAGCCCCGAGGGTGATGAAGACGAAGAAGCAAGATGTGACCTGAAATCATCATTTTTATTTCACGGTTCTGTATCTTTGCGCTTTTTATTGGTTTCATGTGCTGCAGAAATGTATATTTCAGCGCATGTTTATGTACACAGCCGCTTGTAATGTTTCACGGACATTGTAGACACTGTGTATTATATGTCATTCCACCCTGGCACAACATCGCCAAGGCTTACCTGCTCAACGTACAGACACTCCAAGATAGGGCAACGAGAATTACCAGCAATTTAACCGATCTAGGAGAACGTAAGCTTGCACGCCTTGAAGACGAGAGTGGTGTCAGGTCTCGGAAACTTTTCCTGAACTCACCTGGTCGATATCCTGAGAGAATGTGTTCTGCATTCTTTCGTGATTTTATTTAATTGATGCATTCCTCCAAGATATGATTTTCGGTTTATAAGTGCAGTGCTTTTCTTTCGACCCAGCATTTCAACATGTTAATCGCTTGACGTGGAACGACAAACTTTTCACATTTTGCAGATCAGTATCATGACGCACAGTAATTTATCCAGGCACTCCGAAATTGAAAATTCCTTGTGTTCGAAAATCATGTTTTTCAACAACCCTCGTAGATGATGGAATAATCATATTTCTATAAACATTGACAGGAGCTTGTTTTGGCGCAAAGTAACTGTTCATTAGAAAATATAAAAAAAAATGGTTGTGACGGCCAACTAACTCATGCTTGATTTTACATCAAAGGACCGACAGTGGTGTGTATTCTGACACTATTCAACAGTACGTCGTACCATTTTTCATGAGTTTCGCACCAGGTGTTCATTTATTTCAATATCGTCAGAATGGTCACTGCTACAAAAAAAGAGGTGGACAATAGAATATGAATTTCTCGCCATGTTGCAAATGGAAGCGTTTTTTTAAAAAAATTGGTTATTAAGCTAGATACGATGTTTAAAAAAATATATCATGAATAAGAATTTTCAGAATTTCACGTATTCCTTATGGAGAAAAAAATTAACAACTTCAAGTTACGACTGGTCAAATGGAAGTTTCGACTTTTCCGCCTGCCCATCAAATCTTTAACCTATCCTCTTCCTGCTCATGTGTTTTTCTGTGTCATCCGAAGTTTGATATTCCCAAGAGAGCAAGTAAAATAATACTCCATAAGCGTAATGCTAAGTTTTCTCCTCCTCCTATGACCATCCAGCGCACATGCCTTTGTTTCCCTACCTCACCGCGGTGAAAGGTCGGTGGGGAAGGAGCAGTCCTTCCATCTGGTTGGACACACAATCTTCCTCCTGCCCTTAAGGGGAGAAATATAGTAAAATATGTACGATCGTATGATCATGTGTCAATATATTGTAGTCTTTCAGTGGTGCCGGACAATTTTTCTTTGAGGCAACAAACATTGTGTATCAGATTGTCACCTGCAACACGGGTAAAGGACATCATGCCAAACCTTAAAAAAAAAAGAAAAAGAAAAAAAGAAAGTAGTTTGAGTTTTGAAAAAAAAAATTGATAAATTCTTGAAACGTTCCTAATGTGAACGTTTACTCTGTTAAGTTTACACTCCCCCCCCATTTCCGAGATAATTACCAAATACTAAAATTAAATAATGAGAAGGTACTAGTTTAGCATCGAGTGTTATTTATTTCCACCGAACTTACTGGAAGGCATGGATTAGATTGCAATTATACGGCTTTCATTCACAGTACCAAAGAAGATCTGTGCACATTAATACGTATAATAATAAAATGTTCGTCAACTGAATCTAATATCCTCTTTTGTTATTCAATAAATATTCAATTCTTTATATTTTTGAAATTAATTTCCTTTCCAGGACAGTTGTTTAAATACAAATTTTGGCTATCTACACATAAACTAGATGATGAACATGTATCGTTATATCTCTATTCTGATGCCGTCTCTTTACCTATTCATGTAACAATAGCAATACAGTATTAATTAATTTATATATTATTATGAGAGCTATAAATTACATTGACGTGTTAATTTTAACATTTATATTATCATTATTACTATTATTGAATATGTGTGCCTTAGAAGAAAACTGAAAAGGAACAATTTTGTACAGAAGATAGTGGATACGTTTCGAATAATATATTTTATGAAATTCCCAGAGGAATATCTCAATTCTAACATGTCTCAAAAAGGCCAGAGGTTTAATTGCTGAACTTGTGGAAAGCTACAATATGAACTTATGATGATGAATAAGATTATAGGATCCATTGTATTATAGGGTGAGCACAAAATCAGTTCCTGGTTTTGAAAGGGTATAACTTTAATACCAAAAGTAGTATTCTGCGGAAATGTTCACACTAGTTGCACAATCTCATAAAGTTTTTGGTGGTGTTCATTGGAATTATAAACACTCATTGTGCGCGCCACCTGTTACGCGGGAAACATCGAGACGGTAATCCAGCTCCAACTAACTACACCTTCTCAAGCGTATCCGGTGTGATGAAGTTGACAGCTGCACTGATGCGTTCCTGAAAGATCATTCAGGGTTGTGGGTAGTGGAGGTACTTAGACCTGGTCCTTCACGAACCCCCAAAGGAAAAAGTCACAAACTGGCATGTCCGGTGATCGCGGGGCCAACTTGCATAAATTTTGATCATTGGGTCCAGCTCGTCCTATCCATCGGTGTGGGAGGTTGTCGTTCAGAAAGCTGCGTACAGATTGATGCCAGTGTGGGGGTGCTCCGTTTTGTTATAGAATGTAGTCGCCTCTCTCTGCAGCAAGTTGGGAAATTAACCAGTCACGTAGCATTGTTGAGTAGCTTTCACTTGTGATTGTTGGCTCCTCAAAGAAGAACGGACCGCACACTCGACGCTCTGACACTGCACAAGAAACATTCACGTTGGGTGAGTCACGTTCCACATGAAGAGTGGCATGCGGATGCTCGCTTCCCCAGATCCTAACATTATGCCTGTTCACTTTTCCACTCAAGTGGAAGGTCGCCTCATCACTAAAAATTATCTTTTTCAGAAAGGTGTCCTCGTCCTCCATTAACGTGTGGATATTCTCGCAAACCTCACGTCGCTTTACCTTGTTTTGTGGATATAACTTTTGAACCAGTTGCAGCCGGTACGGGTGAAACCGCAAGCGCTTCCGTAAAATCTTGCTTACTGTTGTTTGTAGCACCTGCAACTGTCTGTTAGCTTGACGTGTTGATTTCCTCGGGCTGCGTACAAAGACTTCTCGCACACGCTCTACAATTTCCTCAGAGACGGATGGTCGGCCAGAATTTTCTTTTTGATCACAAATGCACCCTTTCTCCACAAATGTTTTATGCCACTTCAAAATGGATTTGTGTGTAGGTGGATCAACATCAAAATTCCGTTTTAAATGCACGCTGCACTCTCACAATACTGCTTGTTTTGGCAAGTTCTAACACACACCAGCTTCTTTCCTGCGGGGTGAACGCCATTTTCGATGTCACTGCCCCCAACTGCCGAAGCCACAACTAGCGATTCTTTGAGTTAAATGAGCTTTGGATATCAATTTTATCAATATATTCCAGTAACTATTAATTTTATGACATCTTGAAATCAGGGAGTGTTTTTATGCTCACGCTGTATATATTATAATTATGTATTCAATTGTGGAATTTTGTATTACGTATTTTGAAATTGTGATGTACCTGGTTGTCAAATCTTGTTCATCACTTAATAATACGAGTAATAATTATCATTATTATTTCTTAACACTTTTTTCTGACCCCCGAAATATGTTGCTAGATACATGTCTTGTTGTAATGGTTAGAGTAGATAAATGGCAAGAAATAGAAATAGATGTGTAGTAATACTGTTTTCCGCATTGTATCAAAATAAATATAAATTTATCTGGAAACTTCATGCAGGCTATTGCTTATTTGTGTACCTAAATGGTGAGTTTCCTTAGGGAAGAGAAAATGCAGAGAAAAAAAAAAGATCGGGAAGATAGAAGCGAGAGCGTGGTTGCTCATTTCAGCGCTATCGAGTGGCCGCCGCGAAGAAAAACGAGGAAACAGCAACGAAATATGTTGCTAGATACATGTCTTGTTGTAATGGTTAGAGTAGATAAATGGCAAGAAATAGAAATAGATGTGTAGTAATACTGTTTTCCGCATTGTATCAAAATAAATATAAATTTATCTGGAAACTTCATGCAGGCTATTGCTTATTTGTGTACCTAAATGGTGAGTTTCCTTAGGGAAGAGAAAATGCAGAGAAAAAAAAAAGATCGGGAAGATAGAAGCGAGAGCGTGGTTGCTCATTTCAGCGCTATCGAGTGGCCGCCGCGAAGAAAAACGAGGAAACAGCAACGGAGGACCGGAAGCTCCGAATGGCCACCGTTAGTCTTTGCGGGAGGCCATTTTCTCCCTGTCCAGGAAGAGCAGCCAGAAAGGGCGGGGTCGGCGGAAGCCGGGCAAATGCACGGCCCTCGTCTGTTCCTGCCCGTTAAACACAAATCTGGGAGGTTAAGACACAAATAAGCCTACTTAGATGGAACGTAACGACGTTGAAGGCCGAAATAAAAGAGTTTAGACATGGAGTAAATGGAATCGCACAAGAAGCGGAAAAGCCCTCTCTTCTCTCCGCTTGGCTCTTTCTCAAGGGGAGATAAGCAATGAGCGGGAATTAATGAAAAACGACCGGAGCAAGATTGCAGGGCGGATGGAGGCTGAGTGGTGGTTGTATGGGCCCTGGAAATCTGACCGCTGGAGTGGAGAGCTTTCCTGGCTCCGTTGTTTCTGGAGACTTGTCAGATTAGAGAGGGAAGACAAACAACATGGAACCTTTTTCCGCTTGCGCGTACCGATCCAAGGTTCAAGAAATGGACCGCTATTGAGCTATATAAAGTTAATTTTACAAGGGAACCGAAACCCATTAAATTTTATCTGAGCTTACACTCACAATCCCAAAGCAGAAAAGTAAACTTCGGCAAAAAAAAAAAAAATCTTACCATGTCTTCGTTTCCATCACTTTGCCGTGTTCGAAGATTGTCCTTTATGCACCGGCCTTCCTGGCTGAGAGGTTAGCACAGCGCGCAACGACGCCGGGTTCGAATCACGGCCTGAACGTGGTTCTTCTTTGTTTATGTCTGTTCATCAATTTCATCATATGACCACTCATCCTCATCTTCGCATTTAGCCAAAAGTGACGGAAAAGCGAAGTACAATAAGTAAATCAGTGTAAAGTTAATTCCACGTTTATTTGGTACGATGACATTGTAGCGTATTAGCTCCACGAATTCACCGCCTTTCCCACACCACGTCTATGGGTAGCGGTGGAAATAATATTCTCTCGTGTTGATTCAATAAGAGTAAATAATGCAGGAAGGTAGGCAACACACATTGCATCTTTCGATGGTCGGGATCTTTTGCCTGTCATAACAATGTAACTTTTTCGTTCCATGAGAAGGCCAGTAGGACAAGAAGGATAAGATGCTTAGGCTGTGCTTCGGAATATCATTCTCAAACCAGGTTCCACAGGAAGTAGAGCTGCACGTAATACAGCCGAGAATTTGAACGTACGTAACTTTTGTTCAGAAAGCGATAGGGACGTGAAATTTACACTGGTATTAACTTTGTCTATGTAGATATATTTGAAACATCAAAAAAGGTTTAGAATTTTTTTGTACGAAGTAAAAACGAACATGCATAAAAACTTACAATTCGATAAATACACCATGGATGCACATAGAAAATTTTTGCACGCGATTCCAAAGCAGACCTCTCGATTAAATCTAGCAAGGTCCTTTCTTGCCAACCCCTACCCCGAATTTTTACCCGACTGTAGTCAGAAATTTTTTTCACACTTTTAATTCACACGTGCGAGAAAAAGTTCTGAACTAAATTTGTATTTGAACTTCATATTTAGGCCTATCTATAATATCTCGAATACTTTGCCTTCTATTTAAAGAATGGATATTATTTACGTTTCAATTTACTTTGCTTTTCTTCTCCCTTTCGGATAATCGTGAAGATGAGAATCGATGGTGATTAGATGAAATAGATGATAGACACACAAGAGAACACTCAACTTGAATGCGAAGCCGTGGGTGGCAATACCATGTGTTTATTACAATTACATAGTACATCTCGAGTGTTTTATTTTCTCTGGAAGATAAGTTACTGAAATTATTATAATTTCATTAACACACTCAACAAACATTTCCATAATAGGTTCAGATATAAATGATCAGAAACAGAAAAATATATATTTGCACATAATTTTTTACTTGCTTTAATCAAACTGTTCAAATATTTTACAGGCTGTTTCCGGAAAAACCCTTTCTACTATATATATATATATATATATATATATATATATATATATATATATATATATATATATATATATTTATGGTGCCGAAAAACGTACAAGCATTCTGAAGCATGTTTTTTTAAAAATATATGTATACCGGGTGAATCACCTAAAACTTGCACCCCAAATATTTCAGAAATGAAAGGTGCTATTGATGTGCTGTTTTCACAGATATGAAGTATAACCAAGGGCTCATAATTGTAGCCCATACATAGATTTTTATAATTATTACAATGTGTATTTATTTTAGAAAGTTACATTTTTTCAAATGGAACAATTCCTATTGACAGTAACAAAATAAAACTAGAGTAAATTAGCCTCGTCACTAAGCAGTTGAATGGAGCAGACAACTGCCGGTCTGTACAATTATCAAACTACTTGTACTAGAATCCTGAAAGAAACACCATTGACATTCTAATTTAATTGATAATTGTACAGACCGGCAGTTGTCTGCTCCATTCAACTGCTTAGTGACGAGGCTAACTTACTCTAGTTTTATTTTGTTACTGTCAATAGGCATTGTTCCATTTGAAAAATGTAACTTTCTAAAATAAATACACATTCTAATAATTATAAAAATCTACCTGTTATTCTGTGACGCAACATGGCCCCTTAAATGGAACCATCCTTCGTCAGAGAAGAATATTAAGCGTGGATCTATTACCCCACCATTAACGTTCCCCAAAATACAGTTACAGAAATTTACCCGACTCTCGTTATCGCGTGGTAGCAGTTCCTGGACAATAGTGACCTTGTACGGTTTCAGTTTTAAAAATTTGGTAGCTCGCCATGCTGTTTCAAAAATTCCTGTTTCCTGTGCATGTCGTCGGAGCGATTTTTGAGGAGTGTGTTCTAATCTTTCTCCGACTTCGTCCAATTTATCCTCAGTTTTAACGCCGTTTTACCGTTCGCTTCTTATCGAGAATAGATCCTGTTTCCCTGAATTTGTTCACAAGGTTTCGCACGGTATTTCTGTGTGGAACAGGCACACCTGGGAATTCTGTTGAACATCGTCTCGAACGTCCCCACAAGAATTTGTAATCACATACCAATCGTACATAAAAACTTTTTGTTGTAATGTGTACCTATGTGCCATTATTAAGACTATAGCAAAACGCAAATAACACATAACCACTTTAGAAATACAACTGAGCTGAGATCTCGAAGTTACTGAAATGGAATTGGGTTAAGAAAGAAATCCACAAGTTATGCTCAAAGCCATGTGTTTCAGTTGGCACTCTGGCGCCACGAGCTGTTAGCAAACTTAAGTGCCCTTTTAGCGTGTCTTGTTACCAAAGCTATGCGAAATTTCCTAAAAACATGCCAAAAAAGGTGTGGATCCACGAGGATAACATTTCCAACATCCCCGTGACAATTAACGTGCTTATTTTGAATGTAATTGTAACTATAATTCTGAGAACTTGAAGTCATTTCCAAGCTAGCGGTTTCCATAGCGGAGATATCGCACGCGATTTGAGAGGAGTTGGCGTCCGGGCGGCCGCCAAGCGTGCCGCCGTCAGGCGCACAAAGGGGGAAAGAAGGACCCTGTATAATTGCAAGATGTGGATGTAGTTAGTAGTAGTATTGATACTACGGACGGTGCGAGAAAGTACGAACCCCTCTCCAGCAGATTTGCTATACTTAAAACTTGCTCAACATGCCTACATGAGCTTTTTGCTCAAGTGTGGAGCTCTTATAATTCAAGATTTTTGTAAAAAATGCCCTCGGGAATTTTTCAGAAAGTACGAGCTCCTCTCCAGCAGATTTGCTATACTTAAAACTTGCTCAACATGTCCATTTGTTCAAGTGTAGCACCTGCCTAACCCAAGAATTTTATAATTCGGAAAATATCAAACCCCTCCTCAAGCAGATTTACAAAAATTGCATTAGTTTGTCTATAAACTTGTATCTATACCTACCTATACATATTTACTTCAGGTTTAAGTTTAATTGGATACTATTCAATTTGCTTATCCAATATTAAAACAATGCAATATGCAGAGACCCTCTCTAGAATTGCTCCGTGTTTGCATGTTTCCCCTCTGTGGCAATGTGCGCAATTCCCGAGACGGTAGTATTGATTTTTTTCCTCAGCGCCAGTATTTACAGAAATTCCCGATTATTGCATCAGCCAGTATTGTGAGACTGACTGAGGAGAACAGATGTGTTGATACAGTACTTCTCATACTTACAGGTTTAAATTCATATTGAACAATATAAAATCTGATATTTGTTGTAATTTACTCATATTTAGAGTCAAGCTTATATTTGTCACAGCCTGTTATACATAACAAGGTCATTGCCATTCAAGATATGCATGTTCGTGCAGGCATTTGCGCTGGGTCAGTGTGAATGATTTTCCACTTGTGGGCTATTGGTTTTACAACCTGTCATAAGATTAATATTATTAATATTAATCCATAGAGATTAGATTTGAATCCCAGGAAATTTTATATAAATACCAAAACCAAAAATATTAAGTGTATACACACATATATACATACACACACACAAAGTACAGTGCTGAACCCAACTGATATTTTTTATTCAGTATAAAGTTTTGAATTGAATCCCAGGAAATTGTATATAATAAACAACAACAAAAATGCCGAATCAAAAATATTGTAATCAGTGCAATAAGAATATATCCAGCTCTAATTGGGCCAAGCATCAAAAAATTTGTAATCCAGACAAATACAAAACTCCCACAAAAATTTGCCCCAAATGCAATAGAAAATATAACATGGAATATTTCACATATAAACATAAAGATACTTGCTCTGTACAGTCATCAACATCTGGTCTGAAAAGAAAGCACGAAGCACCTCTTAATGCCAGATCAGCAAAGCAGCCACGCTATGAACCCATCCGTAGCAGTTTTAACGGCCAATTAAGGGATCACCGGTTTGTATCAGAGCCAAGATGTGGCATTGAGAATTTCTTGAACAGTATAAATTCTGATCTCCAGGCAATTCTAAATGCACAAAATGGCTCTTATAAGCTATCCCTCAAATTGTATACTCAATATAAGAAACCAAATGGCACAAAATTTACACAGCCCCACATAACAGAAACTGTACCTGTATATTCAAATGCAAATTCAGACACAATAATAAGCAGCTTGATAAATCAACTGAATATTAAACACTCTGAATTTGCTGCAAAAGAGTCCGGATGGAGCCTATGCGGTTCATCACACAAGTTATATGTTAATATTTCTGAATTCAGCCCATTACAAGGATCTACATATCTGCCATTACCTGCTAATATCAAAAACAAAAGAGCCGTGGTCAATATAAAAAACACCGACCAGAAATGCTTTTTGTGGTGTATATTAGCTGCTTTGTATCCAGTTTCAAGGAATCCTGAGAGAATAAGTTATTACAAACAGCATGAACATGATTTTGACGATGTAATGGAGGGTTTAGAATATCCAATGTCAGTTCAGAATATTGATAAATTTGAAAAAAGGGCCAGGCACATCAATGGCAAACAATTATCTATTAATATATTTACTTGTTCCACTGGCAATTGCCCGATAGCACCTCTCAGAATCAGTACACTTGATGATGAAGCTGCAATTCCGATTGATTTGCTCTTAATTGAAGGAGATAGTACATATCATTATACTCTGATACACAGTCTTCAAGCTTTAGTGAGAACACAACTAGACAAAACTCATACAATATTTAAGTTGTGTAGAAGATGCTTAACTGTATTTGATGGTCAAAAAATGGTAAATGGGGTTCGTGAAAAAAATGCAGAAATTGCCAAAAACAAGTTAATTGAGCATCTGAAATACTGTGGCAACCATAAACCTGTTCATATGGTGATGCCCAATCCAAGTGAAAATTGCAAATTCAAAAAGTTTGAAGCCTTGTTGGAACACCCAGCATATATTGTCTGTGATTTTGAATCGAACCTCAAACCTATTGCATTCTGTAGCCCAGATCCAGAAGAATCTTCAATTACACCGTACCAGCAACATGAACCTTCCAGCTTTTGTTATGTGGTTATACGGGATGGTGTTGTTATTAAAGAATATTCATACAAGGGACCAGATGCCATCAAAATATTTGCACATAGAATAGAAAATGAGTGCCGTGACATAGCATCTAACATCTTATTAAAATCAAAGCCTATGTTGTCTTTAACAGAGGAACAGATTGAGGATTTCAACAATGCAGAAAAATGCCCGGTATGTGATTGTGAATTTTCAGATACAAATATCAAGGTGAAACACCATTCTCATACAGATGGTAAATTCTTAATGGCCCTGTGTAATAGCTGTAATATTAAGATCAAGAGACCAAGATTTGTCCCCATATTTTGCCATGGAGCATCCAATTATGATTTCCATCATCTGATCAGGTACGAGGGTTTTGACAAACAGAATTTAAATATTTTAGCTGAAAATGATGAAAAATATATATCTATTAGCAAGATAATTAAAGTTGATGGTGTTTCTATTCACATAAGATTTCTTGATTCTTACAGATTTTTATCTGCTGGCCTGGCCACACTGGCCTCTCAATTATCTGATGAACAATTCAAAATCACACGTGCATTGTTTCCAAATCAGGACCTGAAATTAATTAGGCGGAAGGGTGTATATCCATATGACTATGTTACAGATTTTTCTAAATTTGATGAGTGTTCCCTGCCACCACAAGAAGAGTTTTACAGCAAAATCAGAGGATCTGGAATCACTGATGAAGATTATCACCATGCTCAGTTGATGTGGAACAATTTAAAATGCAAGACATTTGGTGATTATCACATGGCATATTTGAAACTTGATGTCACTCTCTTAGCTGATATATTGCAAGCATTCAGAAAATCTTCCATGCAAAATTATGGACTGGACCCAATATATTTTTTCAGTGCCCCGGGCCTAGCATGGTCTGCAATGTTTTTCAACACCAAAAAGCCATTGGATCTGATCCACGATCAAGATAAGTATCTGTTTATGGAGGAATGCATAAGAGGAGGGATGGTGCAATGTTCCCAGAGATATGCCAGAGCAAATAACAAGTATATGCCTGATTATGATCCAGCACGGCCATCAAATTATATAACGTATGTAGATGCAAACAACCTCTATGGTTATGCCATGATGGATAAACTGCCATATGCAGAGCTTGAATGGGTTGAAAATTTCAATATTGAAGATCTTAAGGATTTTGATGACAGTGTCTATTGCCTCTTCATAGAGGTTGATGTGACAATTCCAGATCATTTGCACAATAAATTTTCTGATTTGTCCCCAATTCCTGAGGTTAAGTGCTCACCTGGCTCTAAACAGAAGAAGCTCATGATGACTCTGGATCCGAAACAAGGATATGTCATATATTACAAAAACCTCCAGTTCCTGATGAAACATGGTGTTCAAGTAACCAAAGTTGGCAAAGTCTTGAGGTTCAGGCACTCAGAATGGTTGAAACCATATATTGATACAAACACGGAGCTTCGAACATCTGCAAAGAGCCAATTTGATAAGAGCTTGTTTAAATTGATGGTGAATTCAGTGTATGGCAAAACAATTGAAAATGTCAGGAAACATACCGATGTTAAAATAATTACTGACCCCAGCCGGAGCAAAAAATTGGTTGCAAAGCCCAACTTCAATTACAGAAGAATTTATGATGAGCACATGGCACTTTTCAACATGATGAAAACAAAGATCAAATTTGATAAACCTATTTATGTAGGGGCTGTGATATTGGAATTGTCCAAATTACATATGTTAATATTGTATTATGATGTGCTGAAACCTTTTTATGGTGATCGTGTAAAATTATTGTACATGGACACGGATAGTTTTATTCTTGATATTCAAACAGAAGATGTTTATCAAGATATGTCACAGCCTGAATTGTTTCAATACTTTGATACCAGTGAACATACATTAGTTCAACCCCACAACAAAAAGGTGCCTGGCAAGTTAAAAGATGAGACACTTGGTGATGTTATTGTGGAATTTGCTGGGTTAAGTGCCAAGATGTACAGTTTTGAAACATGTAGTGGTGCTGTTGCCAAAAAAGCCAAGGGCATTGGCAGAGTTACTGTTGAAAAAGATCTCCAATTTGAAGATTATGAAAATTGCATCAAATCCCAGAATTCAATCAAAACATCAGAAAATAGAATTCAGAGTGAGGATCACTTGTTGACTTCAAATATTGTAAGGAAAGTAGCCCTGGACCCACATGATGATAAGAGATGCATTTTGTCATGTGGCATACATACTTTACCATGGGGTCATTGTGATTTGAAAAGTGGGAATCAATGCCCAAACACAGAGCATGATTTGAAATAAATAAACATGCCTATGAACTTATTTGGGTTCAAAAAACAAGGTATTATGGACCTGCCCACACCACAACCCTCTCCTGATATACTGTCTAAACTGAGTGGCTTGTTAATTATTCATCTGAACAGCATATTTACAGATAATGATGAAGAAACAGGTAAAACATTGTACATATTTAACAATAATTTAAATCATTACCAATTACCTGTAGGTGGGCAATTGCAATTTATTACAACCCCTGAGGGTGATGTCAAGATTTCAGTAGGGAGAAATATTTACAGAATTAAGCACTCAAACATGGTTTCTGGCACTGTATATACTGTTTCTGCTGGTGACTGCTTATATATTGAGGTCCCGGGATCATATGACAAGCTTATACCCTTTTTTATAGAATTAAGAATCAGATACTCTATAATAAATAACCATTAAAACAAAAATGCCTAATGATATATTTGGCCATACAAGGCATGAAGATCACAGTGATGAGATTCTTATGCTTGATGTCAGAGTCAAGAAATTAAGAAGTGATTTACAAGCTTTACAAACCACACTGAATGCCAGTCTTCAATTAGAAATTACAAATTTGCAATCACAATGCATGGACCCTCTTCTTAAAATTGATTCCGAACTCAAACTGTTGCTTCAGAAATATACTGACCTGGCCACATTGGATAATTTTCAAAGTTTAGAAGAAGCTGTAGCAGCTCTTCAAGCCAAATTTAAGACCCAGGCTAACAACTCTGAGCAATTGAAACACCAATTAGAAGAGCAGATAAATAATGTCCAGGCACAGCTCCAAACAATTGTCAAAAGCATAAAATCACAAGAAGATTTTGATCTAGTGATTTCCACTCTAAAGGAACAGATTCAATCACTCCAGATACCTAATCTGGACCCCTTGAACAATGCCATAGCCGAGGTTAAAGAAAAAATTGAGACACTTGAAAATTTTATGAACAACTTGCCATCTTCTGATGCTTTGAATGCAATAACTCGGAGTGTGGCAAATATTAAGCTGCAACTTGAAACATATGAAGATTTTGGAAAAATTCAAAGTACCATAACCCATCTTGAAGGTACAATAGCAGCAGTGCAAAGTGATTTGGCAAATGTACAAGAATCTCGCCTGCCTGGGATTGTAGATACACTTGTCAGTGTCCAGCACCAAATCACAAAGCTTGAAAACCTCAACACTGAATCTGAACTATCTCATTTTCATCACTTGATCGATGATATCCAAACAAAGCTTGAAATTTTACAACAATCAACACCCTCTCAGGCAGATATAGCCCTGCTACAAAATGCTATGCAAAATGTGGCTGATGCATCTGAATTAAACAATGTAAAATTGGCACTTGAATTTTTACAAAATACAGTATCAAATCTTCCCACATCACAGGAACTTAAAAATATTAAGAGGGCAGTGAATAGGATATTGAAATCAGAAGATATCAAGAATATCCAAGCAGAGATCAAACAACTTACTCAGACAGTGGCCACTCTACCAACCAATCAACATATTAATGAACTGCATGCCCTGTTTGAGGATATCAGAAGACAGGTCCATGATCTTACTGCTCAAAATTCAAAATTGGCAGTTGTTGAAAATTTGCAACAAATTGTAGCTAATATCAAGCAACAGCTAGGGACCATGGAATCCAATCAAGCAAATGCTCTGTCTGTTTTTGCCACCCAGCTTCAAGAAATTGTGCAACAATACAAGAAACTTATTGTGGACATAAAAATCAAGCCAGGCCACGATGATGTTGTTAGGACCATCAATGAGCACCTTGAATCTGTAACAAGCAGATTGCTTACAGCAGAAAAGGAAATAACAGGCATAATCGAGAATCCAAAACATACAGTAATTCTTGAATTGTATAGCATCCCCAACAAAGAATATGATTCTCCATTTACACCAGGTGGCAAAATATATATGCTGTCCCCTGCACAATTTTATTACCAGTTTTTTGTTGGGGGCACATTGAGACCAATCAAGATCAAATATTGGCATCAACCACAGGCACACCACTACCCCACCTTATCAATAACAAATGCTGACAACAAACCAAAAATCACCAGTGTAGAATTGGAGGATTTTACAGACCCCAATACATTAGAAACAGCATATGTTGAAGATGATGGATCTCTGGAATTTAAAATACAAATAGGAGACAAATTATATTTAGAAAATCCTGCAGTATCAGCTGCTGAACACCCTATAGTTGCAATATTCTTGTTTACATATTATGTCTAGACAAATTATTGTTGATGAATTACACAGACAAGCCAGACATCATTTTAAGAGACTCCCAGTAGTCACAAAGGGCATAGATGATTTATGGCAGAGCGACTTGATTGAGTTGTCAAGTGGACAGTTGAAAAACTTAGACAAAATCAACAAGGGCTACAAGTATCTACTTACTGTAATAGACACATTTTCAAAATTTGCCTGGGCTGTGCCACTCAAATCCAAGACTGGAAAATATGTTACAGAAGCCATCGGGACAATCATCAATCAGAGTGGAAGATCACCGCGCTATTTGCAAACAGATAATGGCAAAGAATTTTATAATTCAGTGTTTCAACAATTTATTAAAAGCCAGGCAATAAAACATTACTCGAGTTACAGTGATCTCAAAGCCTCAATTGTAGAGAGATTCAACAAAACCTTAAAAAATCTTATGTATAAACAATTTACTCTCCAAGGTAATTATAAATGGATTAATATTCTTCCAGAACTTCTACATAAATATAACAACTCGGTCCATTCCACAATCAACATGAAACCCTCTGAAGTAACTTCATCTGATGAGCAAAAATTGATCAGTACTGTTTATTATCCTAGATACCAGCCAACAACAAGAAAGGCCAAATACAGGGTGGGTGATCAAGTAAGAATAAGCAAATATAAGCACTTATTCAAAAGAGGCTTTACAAGAAACTGGAGCACAGAATTATTTACAGTGGTTCAAGTTAAACCCGGGACCCTTAATACATATATAATAAAAGATCACAGAGGAGAAATTCTCAAAGGCAGGTTCTATGAACAAGAACTCAGCAAAACTAAACAGCCTGACACATATCTCATAGAAAAAATAATCCGCAGAAAAGGCAACAAGTTACTTGTCAAATGGCTAGGACTCCCAGAACACAGCTGGATCGATGCAGACAAAGTGATAATATGAGCACCTGGGATGTTATAAAGAGGCTGCCAGAACCTGAACAACAGAATAAGAGAAATGGCAAGTTGCTGCCTGATAATATTAGGTGTCTTATTGTTGGGCCATCTGCTTGTGGTAAAACTACACTAATAGTTGATAATTTTTTATTAGCCCCCAACTGGTTAGACTGGAAAAACAGGCACTTGTATATCTTCTCTAAGAGCTTGGAACAATTAAAATATCAGCAGCTGATGAAGCTATATGATGGATTGGATATTGCCACTTTTGAACCAGATGTTAAACCACTTCACGAATGTCTCGATAATTCTGTTGTTGTGTTTGATGACATTATACTGGATAATCAAAACAAGGTTAGAAATTTCTTTACACAGGGCCGACACAAAAACATTGATTGCTTCTACCTGGCACAGACTTTTTCTAAAATACCGAAGCAGCTGATCCGAGACAACAGCAATTTTATATGTGTGTTTCATCAAGATCATACCAACCTCAAACACATACATGATGAATATGTAGGTGGGGACTTGAGCTACAATGATTTTTCCAAGTTTTGCAGCAGGTGCTGGAACCAGGACAGTTATGGGTTTGTCACAATTGATATGACAAGAACACCCAGTAGTGGCAAATACAGAAATAAAATCAACGATTTTCTAGACGTTGAAACATATATAAATAACCATGAAACGACCAGTCATTGACGATCTTAAGTTAAGAGATTATCTTGTAAAAAGATTTAAGGGATGGAAATCAGAGAACCGGGGAATTTATGAAAAACACAAACAAACAGAACAGCCTGTAATTGATGCTATTAATAATTTAGGTAAGAATATTAAAACTGTTACAGAGCAGAATCAAGATTTGATCACGGAGCTTGTACCTGTAGCTGCAAGGAACATATTAGATTATCCATTCACCCCACTTTCCAGTATTCATACACCTAGTCCTGTTGCTCCTAGAAGAATTGAAGCTACACAGGATCCTATTGAATTGGGTCTTCTTGCTCAAAAATATTTAACTACACCTAAAGACAACAAAGATGAGGTGTTTGGCTTATATGCTGACACAGAGCTTGATGGGAGCATCATACATAGAATTGGCAATTTCAGAGTAACATTTATGGGGGATGATCTGATTGTTTATTCAGAATCTCGTCTCGGAGAAAAAGGTGGTTTTGTTAAGTACCCCGGCACACCTGGGTTGTGGGAACTGATGACTAGGAAAAGGCCTGGCAGCTATACAGATCAAGATTATGAGCATTACAAAGAAATATTAATAAAATCAGATGCTCTATACCAGAACAATGATCCCACACAAAAAAGGGTCAAGTCTAGCAGTGGGGCAAAATACAATAATTTAATCAAGCCCATATGGTCACAGATCAAGACTGGTAGTGGAATCAAACAATACAACACCCTGCCCAAAGAATTTGTGTGGGTTGATGATGTCAGGAAACTTGTGGATAGGTTGCTGGTCATAGCTGGGGAGGAAAATGCTGGCAACCACAATTTTTACAATGAAAAAGTTGGAATTATGGACATGATAAGCACAAAATTGTCTAATTTTATAGTGAATGACCCTAAGGGGATTGGATATCTCATAAAAATTATTAATACTCTACCACCTAAATTTTGGAATATTTCTGAGGGTCGGGGCCTTGTTAATGACATTATAAACAAGCTGCCATTTGAACTACATATTCCAGGCTATCAGTATTGTGGTCCAGGCACAAAATTGGATCATAGATTAAACAGAGGTGATCCTGGTATTAATCCCCTAGATGCTGCTTGTAGAGACCATGACATAGCATACAACACACATTCTGATCTTGACAAGAGACATGTTGCAGACAAGAAATTAGAAGAGGCTGCATTTGGCAGATTTGTAAGCAAAGATGCATCTTTGAGTGAGAGAATATCAGCATTGGGGACCACCATAGCTATGAGCACCAAACAAAAACTGGGGTGGGGGTTGTGAATATGTATATAATAAACCTACAATGAAGGCCAAGGGTGTTATGTATCAAATACCTTATGCAGGTCTCAAATCTCTTAAAACTATTGACAGTCTCTTGACCAAAAAGCAGCGCAAGAAAAAAAATTCTTGTCTTGCAAAGGGACATGGTATGAAATTGTTGCTCAGTACCCCCCAATTAAAAAAATTACAGCAATCAAGAAAAAAATCACATACAGGGGGTTTCATATTTACCATCCCTGCCATCTTAGCTGCTCTCGGGGCTGTTGGGAGCTTGGCTGGGGGATCAGCTGCCATAGCAAAAACAGTAATAGATGCCAAGAAAAATAGGGCAGAATTAGATGAGCAGAGGCGCCATAACCTGGCCATGGAGAAAAAAGGTAAAGGTGTTAAGAGAGCCATGAATAAGTTTAAAAAAAACAAGAGCCGCTTACAAACCAAGATATTGAAGCTTTAATCAAGCCACTGGGCATCAAACATTTTAGAGGTGTGTACATGTCTGATTCTTTGCCAGAACAACCACTCAACAAAGAGTGTGGCATTGTTAATTTGGATGAGTACAAAAATCAGGGCACTCACTGGATCTGTTATCTTAAATATTTAAACAATGAGGCATTTGTGTTTGATTCATTTGGAGGTGTTCCACCTGAAAATTTAGTAAAATATCTAAATTCATCCAATCTTTATTACAATAATGCCCGTGTTCAGAATTTCAAAGATGTTAATTGCGGACATTTGTGTTTATCTGTTCTTAGATATATGTCTCAAATAAATAAACCATCAATTGAAAATTTTCAAAAGGCCTTGTGGTATCTGAAACATCATGGGGGTATTCCATCTCACCAGCCAAAATTCAATATTGAAACTCAAATTACATGATGACATTGTGTATCCCAAAACAATAGCTCTCAGAGCATTTTACGGCATGTACCTGATCCCTAATATTACACACCACAACAATACAATTGCAGTAGGGGATCAAAAAATTGTCATCACTCCAGGGCAATATAATCTATCCACTCTAAATGCTCAATTACCCAGAGGTGTAGTGTTAAGTCAAAATTCTGTCACTCACAGAGTAGAGATTGTATCTGCTACAGAAACAGTGGATCTAGGTACTATAGGAGAGCTGTTAGGCTTTGAGAACAACACGAAACTTGAAGCAGCCATCAAACACACTGCTATTAATATACCTAAATTCTTAGCCATAGAGACTCTGAACATTCACTGTAATGTGGCCGAGGGTATGATCACCAAATCAAATGGCATAGGCACTCACAAACAAACTGGCATCATTGCAACATTCAAACCTAATTCCGAATTCATGGAGCCAATCATCTACAATCCATCCCCAACATTATATTTTCCTGTGTGTCATAACAGAATAGATTACATTGAATTGATGGTCACTAATGAAAAAGAAGAATTAGTTGATTTTGCTGGAGCCACAACAACTGCTATCATAGAGATTAACATTTAAATAAAAATACATACAATGGAAAATATTGAGAGTTATGAGCTACAATCATTCCCTCCAAACAGGAGGACATTTGCAAATTTAAATCAACCCAACACAGAGATTGAGGTTGATCTTGATGTAGGGGACGGCTTTATACACCCCCACAGAGCAGATCTATACATCAAATTTGATGTTGTAAAGCTCGATGGAACAGATTATCCGGCAAATTCAAACATAAGATTGGTAGACAATTTTGTACCGCATCTGTTCTCTGAAATTGAGATCAGAAAGCATGGTGTTGTTATAAACAGAATAGATTATCCCGGCATTACCTCCACAGCTTTGGCCACACTAAAATTATCCAAAACCGAGGCTTCTTACTACAAAATAGGCGGGTTTGAAGCTGGTGATAAGATATTATCCAAGAACCATACAGTGCTGTTCCCTATGCGCCTGTTGCCAGGATTCTTCTCGGATTACAAAGAAATTATGTGGAAGGGTGGGTTAAGAATCACATTTAGAAGAGCTGCAAATGATAATAATGCATTGATGAGGTACAGCACATTAAACTCTACAGGAGAAGCTCTGCCTAATACCTTACCTGATGCAGGCAAATGCATTATTCAGACTATGGAGTTAAGAATCCCTGTTGTTGAATATGAGGCCAGTTACGCTCTTAAATACAAAGCTGATATCCTAAAAAATCCACAGGTTCCTCTGCAATTTTACACATATCAATGTGTACAGAAGCCTGCATCTGGTACTTATTATGAATTTGATGCTACAAATTCATTCTCCAGTATTCAATTTGACATGCCCGATTTTGTGGTGGTACTGTTTCAGACTGGGAGACACAATAATCAGGAAAAAAATTCAAGTAGATTTGATAACTGCAACATCAAGAACATATATCTTAAAAATGGTAGAAATGAGGTTTTTCCTAGAGAAAATTACAATTTAGACATTTCCAAGGATGATTTTCTCAAGTTATATGAAGCTTTTTCGGCTTTCAAGCGCGTCACTACTGGTAGTACTGACCTGTATTATGCACCAGATGAATTCAAAGCACGGAGACCCATGTTTGTAATTAACACTTCAAAAAGGAAACAAGTTGTGGTTAATGACAGGACAAACATTAAAATTATCTGTGAATTCCACGAGGCATTACCCGATGACACCATTTGTAGTGTCATTCTCATAGGGGAAAAATCATATGTTTATGATGTAAGAAATGAAAGAGTCACAGAGCAGTTCTAGAAGCACAATTTAAACACGGAGGCCCTTTGGATATAAAACAATACTTTACCGTCAGAAAATATATTACCTACCCATTTTATACCACCTCTGCTCGTAGCAGATACCTACCCAAAATACAATACATTTGCCTAAAGCTGAAATACAGAAATATTGCAATAATTATTCTGTAAGTTACAGACTTGTGCTTATATATTATTGCGACAAAACCAAACCTGCTATTCGATTTGCATGACAATATCCATAAAAGAATTTCCTCAATATGATGGATGGTCCCTAAAAGGGTGCATAGTGTAGATAAGAATTTCTCTTTGAGTTCCATGACAAATGACATGTAATTTCCCTCGGAAAAGGCACAGTACAGGTAATATCAATAGATATAATCACTCAGGCATACAGAAAGAAGGCAATTACTCTTTGATGATGAATAACTCTGAAAAGACGCAATATAGATTATATCTGCTGGCATACAACTCCCGGGCATGCAAGATTAATTGTTGGCGGAAACATGGGACTGATCAAAAGATTGGAAAGAACATGCAATGTTGACTTGACCTCCATTCTATTGTATTGTATTGATCAGGCAGTTTCGGCCGTATTGTTCAGCCAATATTCTACCCAGATAACAAAACTCTGGCGATTCTTAATAGAGAATAATTTTGCTCTGTTGTATAACATTTTTACCAGGTTTAAGATCTGGGAGCTATCAACTAGCTCAAAATCTCACGTATGGAGTGCCACATCTCTCAGGACTCGAACCCAAAGCCCCTTGTTTACAAAACAACAATATTAACATTTTGCCATCAGATTTTATGAGGACTCAAACCCGAACCTTTTGATTACAAGACAATGCACCACACTCCACTCGGTCTCAGAACCCAATAGATATCAATTCAAAATTCCTGGAATTTTGACAGAAAAACATACTATAAGCTTAATTTCTGGTATAGTCAAAAATTGACAAGTTTATAAACAAAAATCTGGCTGATGCAACTTTTGTAAGTATAGCAAATCTGCTGGAGAGGAGCTCGTACTTTCTGAAAAATTCCCGAGGGCATTTTTTACAAAAATCTTGAATTATAAGAGCTCCACACTTGAGCAAAAAGCTCATGTAGGCATGTTGAGCAAGTTTTAAGTATAGCAAATCTGCTGGAGAGGGGTTCGTACTTTCTCGCACCGTCCGTAGTATCAATACTACTACTGTAGTTTGTTTTTTTTTTTTGTTTTTTTTTTTGCGGGTGAATTAAATAATTTTTCTTTTTCTTTTCAGCCTGCAACTGACTTCTTCGGGAGGGTAGTCCAGCGCGTCGTTAAGACCAAAAAGATACGTAAGTACAATTTACTTATTCTTTATCTGTATATTTACCATTGTTAGCCTTGTCTAATACGGGGTAGCTACTCAGCGGCAATTCCTTGAATTCCTGTACAAGTGGTTCGGATCCCACTTTAAACTGTAGGTCCAGTCCCGATTAGCCTTACTGTGCATAAAGTGGACTTAAAACACCAAATCAACCAACCTTGAATTCCTGGAATTGTGCGTGAATTATTGGCGCCGGGAATTATGCTTGAATTCTGATTCAAATTTGCTCCGTAGACGTGAAAAATTGCAATTTTTATTAGTCCAAATCCCATTGAATTAATACATATTTTTAATGGTCTAAGACGAGTTTTTTCAAAGTTTAGCTTTTATTTTTATCGAGGAAGGAATAGAAAAGAAAAGAAAAATCTGCGTGTGGAAAAAAACAACAGAATTCTCCCAATCCGTTTGGTTTATTAATGTGCTTTGCTGAACAATCTATCTGACATGCGGAAGATTATTGCAAGATAATATATCTTGAATTTGATTAGGTAAATTTGAAATTGTTATACAATTAACAATTTCTGGTAGATTACTACATCCCGTAACATTTGTGACTTGTGTTTCTAGATGTATTTCTATCTGAGTAAGCGAAATGGCAAATGGAAACTTAGCACCTTAAATTAAATATGTACCGTTCAATTGAATTCATTAGAATTTTTGGATACAATTGAATCTCACAAGCCCTTTGTATTGTTAATATATTTGTGTGTGGGGGGTGAGGGGCGGTAATACGTAAGGTTGAAATACAGAAAAGATCTGCTTGAATATTGAATTTTTGGAAAGTTCGCCTTGAAAACCGGGAATTATACTTGAGTTTTATCATGGTCCTAGAGTGACCACCCTGTTATACTTTTCAGTACTTATCATTGGAGAAACCTACGTTAATAAACAAATATAAAAATACATATGCTGATAAAGGCAAGTTTTAAGCAGCTGCTCTTGCACAACAATTGGCTACAGGGTTAGTCACTTGTAGTTACTACCGGCCAGTTGCAACGTGCCACCACTCCTTGCTCCGGCTGGTCAGTTGGGAGCACCAGTTCTCACCCAGGGATCGGGATTAAGACGATCCGCCCTTCCTCCAGGAAGGTAACCACCGAATTGCGACACGTGACAATAAATAAAATTCCAAATACTTTATATTAAAAATATCCAAAATCTTTAATCACGAATCGCGCGCGTACATACTGATTCGCACAAGCCAAAAATATAATGTGTTGGGTCCTGCTCGCTTGTAGGCAGTGATGAGTAACTTATTTATCACGACAGAATCCGCGCACCGCCTTCACCGTTAATAGCAAGACCTCAACTGCCTACCTCAAGCGCGAGGCGCAGCATAACAGATTGTTCTAACTTACAATACCAACTCATAACATAAAATAACACAAGAAAAACTGATAATTTATATGACACATCAATGTTAATTAGCGATAGTAAGCTAAAGTTCAGGTTGGCAACAATTAAAAATGCCAACGTGGAAGTTTTTACATCGCCAAGAACACGAAGCGTGGTTCCCCCACTCCTAACATAAACAGCCTTTATGAATACGATATTTTATTGAAAACGAGGGAGAAATACTTTGCTATAATATTACAATGTTTAACTATATAGAAATAACTAAACTGATTTTATCAAATAAATCATATTTGCCCTTGCACAAAAAAATGATTAAATAAAGATTTAGTTTATAACGAAGACAAAATACTTCAATCTTGTACATTGTTGAACAAAACTCGATATTAAAAGCAATGTACTTAACTTGTGTTTAAACAACAAAATTTGCGTGAAAGGTAGAAATAATCCTAGCCATTTTGGATACGAAAAACAATTAAGTATAAATAAATAAAATAAATGCCAATATACAACTGAAATCTGCCTAACATGGCGGTCGTTACAATTTCCCCCCTTGTCGGCATAAAAAAAAATGGCTGAGTATATCGAAGTATTTTTTTTTTAACTAGATGCTTACTATCGCTTAACACAAATAATATTCGATTAAATCAATTATAAAAGTATACACTCAGATTACACTGAAAGAACTACTTGATAACAGATTCAAGTTTTCTTCCAAACACAATATTTGGCATATGTAATTTATAGGTTACATGTTAACGTCGAAACTTTGAATAAATGTAAATTAATATGCACATACATAAACAATAAACTTGGATAATATAAGATATACCTTCGTATCTCAGTCCACGCCGCTGATCGTTTCTTGCTTGTTTGTTTGGATGAGAAATGGGTACCTGAACATGAGAAGATAGCTGTCTATCGTTACCCATATTGCGAAGTCTATCAGCTGTTTGGGCACTGGGAACTGACTTACGGGTTAAGTCACGCTCGTTTGTCACTGGGAGTTCTAGTGAAGGTAAACCTGTATCATGGAAAGCCGTGTCTGCACGTAGCGATAAGTTGGTCACTCGTTCACCAAGATCTTTTATTGTGTCCATTAAGGTCGAGCGTGTTTCGTTGACCGTACTCTGCACATGTGTTCGAAGTCCCGAAATTTCACTTGATAGTCGACCACTGAGTCCCGTCACTTCTTCCTGTACAGCAACAACTTCAGTCTCTAAAACAGTCTGTTTACAAACGAGTTCTTGTTGTGCCGACTCGACCTGAGTTATCCTCTCTTCAGTTAACTGAATCCGTGCAGGAATGGAACGAAGTTGCTGCACCACTTCGGATAACTGGCCCGTAAGCTGTTCATGGCGTCTCTTCTCCTCCTCCTTTTCGGCCTTCAATCTCTCTTCGCGCTCTCGGTCTTTCTCTGTGAACGCTGCGATCAGCTGTTCATGTCGCTCACGCTCCTTTTCCGCTAGGGAGGCCACCAAAACATTGACCCACTCAGGCATCATCACTGTTGCTGGAGACGAAACAGTAGCCGTCGGAGTTGGCTGAAGTCGTACTTCGAGGCATTTCTGGCATCGAAACTCCTTATCACCTCCATCCACAACAGTCTCTGTCGTTTGACAGCACTCCGGGTGATAAAGAAGCCGACACTCCAAACATTGGTAACCTGAAACGTCGCTCCACGGCTGGCTGCAGCACGCTGCCGATGTCTCGGAGAGTTCGGTGCGAACTTTGCTTCTAAGTATCCGACGATCACCACGATCCATCTTCTGGAAGTGGCAATGGATTGGGTGGACAAAACACTAAGGAAGCACTGGACAACACTTCACTGGGAAGGGGGAAGTCTTCTTTCTTCGCGCCCCTTAGTTGCGGCGCCACAAAATGCAACGCCCCACGTTGCGGCACCACAAAATGCAACGCCCCACGTTGCGGCACCACAAAATGCAACGCCCCACGTTGCACAACAATTGGCTACAGGGTTAGTCACTTGTAGTTACTACCGGCCAGTAAATTGGGATAGTACTGGTATTTCACAGCAGGGATTGAACCTTTTTTTTTTTTTTTTACAAATTCTAGGTCAATCGGATATATCAGACAACCCAAACTACGGCCCGCTATTGCCCTTTGCGTGGCCCCATTAGTACGTGTAAAATATCAAGTTTTACACCGTCTTTTATAAGTCCCTCGAGGATTTTGAAGTTTGACCGTGCAGTAGGAAACCCACATACAAGAGATGAATATATGCCAACGGTTAGGGGAAACGTACAAGTTTGTTTCCTGGCAGATACCGTGGGTTAGTTACCCGTTCCTCCGCTAGCAGAATATGTGATGAACAGAAAGCTATTTGTATCCTGCAATTTTGTAGGTCACCCGACCTCACTCCATAACTTTTTTTCTGTGGGGACATGTTTACCAGAGCTCCGACAAAAATCATGAGTGTAGTTGCTACCATCGACGTTGATAATTTCAAGAGAGTGTGGCAGAAGCTAGATTACAGGATTGACGTCTGTAAATTCACCAAGAGAGGGTGTATCGAACTTTTATAAGGTAGTTTAAAAACTTCGATATTTACTCTTTTCCCTGACATGAGTTGTCCCTGAGTTACTGACTTCCCAAATCACAGGTTGACTTACGAATGAATCACTTCGTATCTTGAGGCATTAACTTTCGCTTGTCCGTGTGATGTAATATGGGCCACAATCAATTCCTCAAGTACTTACTGTCCCTGCATACAAAACAGGTATGGCTTCTCCCAACCCCAATTGGAAATGCCGCTAACAGAAAGTAAAACAAAATAACAAAAGTTATTTGATTGTCAATCTAAAAATTATCCTTTCCAGATAGCCAGATCCTTTCCAGATAGGTATGCCAAGGCCCTTCATGGGCTGTCGCGCAAAGGATTATTAGATAGCCACTGATCAAATGTTAAAATATTGGTGCTAACTAACATAAACATAAACTAAGAGTCTTTGAAAATAAAACCTTGAGAATGATACGTGGACCTAAGAGAGATTAGACAACAAGGGAATGGAGAAGACTACTTAATACTGGGTCGTAAATATGTATGCTCGCCTGATATTATGAGAATTAGTTAAGACGAAGATTGACAGTTTCGCACCAGGCGTACGTTTATTTCAATATCGTCGGAATGGGCTGCTACTAAGAAAAGCTCCGACTATATAAGAATTTCTCATCAATTGTTGCAAGTGGAAATGTTGGGTTTTTTTTCCAGTCGATTATTAAGCAAGACAAGATGTTTGAAAAATATGGTGAATAAGAATTCATAGAATCCCTTGCATTCCACATGGAGGGAATGAGGCAACAACTTCAAGTTACCGCTAATCAAATGGGAGTTTCAAATTTTCCTACACAACTGAAATTTTCAATGTGTTCTCTTTCCGTTCATGTGCTTTTCTACGCCATCGGAAGTTTGGTATTCCCAAGAGAACAAGTAAAATAATACTCCCATGAGAGTAATGCTACGTTTTCTACCCCTAATGTAACCATCGAGGGCAAAGACCTCTCTTCTTCCAGCTCGCTGCAGGGAAGGATCTGTGAGGGAAGGGCTGTTTAGAACCTCGCATCTGGATGGACATGGTTTTCATTGATTGATTTTCTTTATTTTAATTCACTTTTTGTGCCACTTTTGACTAATTTGCGAAGATGGGGATGAGTGATGATATGGTGAAATTGATGAATAGACACAAACATCCATGCCCAGGCCAGGATTCAAACCCGGGACCCCTGGCGTCGCAGCGCGCTGTGATAACTACTCCGCCACGGGGGCTGGCTGGATGGACATGGAAACTGTTCCTCGTGCCCTTAAAAAGACATCGGTGAACAGGCACACATGGAAATGAATAGAAAATATTACAGAACCCTTTGGAAACGTGGTGTATATACCTATACGAAGATGGAGTACAGTCTTGGACACAGCTGGCTTGTAACGACCCTATTGAAGAAGCGGTGAAGCAAGCCATCCATGTCTGACCACCAAGCGCCTTGTGACTAGACAACACAAACAGCTTTGCAATTCTGCGGCTTGTATATCAGTCACGGGTATACATCTCTGTAAATTGAGTAGTGATGCCAAGAGAAATACGAGATGAAGATTGTCGGTCGTAACTCCATGACACACAACAACAATTACAATCGCTTCAAGATTAGAAACTTAGCAAGCGTTACTCACAAGACGATTATATTGTCAGACAGAAGACCAGGTGGTGGGGTGGTAGCGTGTTAGTTTGACAAGAATGAAATACTGTGTTCAATTCCCGTTTGATTGCCTCCAATTTTTTCTTAACTCGAGCGACTGTATATTTCAATTTATTTATTACGAACATTCTTATTTTATTTGCTGTGCGAATTGTTGAATTTTGAATTGAATTTTGTTTTCCAAACGATTAGGATAATTTCTTGTGAATAGTATTATATGTATTTCTGGATCATTTTCTCGAAAGAAATGTATACTTTTCGCCAGGCATAACATTTTATTGAGTATGATTGTAAAATGATGAGAAATATGAAAAAAAAACCTACCGTAAAAAATTATTTTCACAAATAAAAATTAAAACGGTATCCACCCAAGAAATGCAATAATTAGTTGCTAGAGTTATTTAAAAAATAGGGCAATAGAACGGGAATCGAACCCAAAGGCTTTTTTACGTGCAACTTATTCGCTACCACGGGGCCACTTGACCACTTGAAAATCATGTAATAGCTTCGCCTCATCAAGGCACTTGGAACTCATCGAAACCTTCTAGCGCTTTTCCTCGTTTTTTTCTTCTTTCTAAGTCAACTTTATGCACAGTAAGAAAACTGGATCTATAGTTTAAAGTGGGATTCCAACCACTTGTGCCTAAACCAAGTATCAAACTTTTCCTCGAATTGTTGGCTAGCGTGCGATATTACCAATACTCGATTTGGGCATGGATGTGTGTGTTGTCCCAATGAGAATACAGAGGAAATTGACGTGTGACAACTGAGAGAAAGCTGAAAAACGGGGGATACTATTAATTTTGAAAATAGTCTTTCAGTTAGTGTAATGTTCCTTAATTGAATGCCATATTTTTAACCGTGAACGTGTTTTGTTTCTTCAATTAAAACGTTTAGTTTACAATTTAGTTCATCATACCAACCTGTGTCCTTCTCCCTTGTTTATTTATAGTTATAAATAAAATCCCATTGGAGTATAGAAAACCTTTTCGCTGTTCATTAGTCAGTAATTGTTCTCTGCAGTTTTCAATGCAACATTCAGGCTCTCTGATCGTGCATCGTACGTTTCACATCAGGTATCCACATAATTTTAAATATTTATAAGTTGTTTTAAGCGAAATTCTCCATTTGTATTATTTCCATATATGATATCAAAATACCATTGCAAACAGTTATTAATGGTTTCAATATAATTTGTTGGGGAAAAATTTTTCGCATTACTTTAGATTCGAACATGCAAACGCAAGTATCAAAGTATTGCTTTACACAGCACTCACGATTTTGAAACATGGAAAGTTGGTGTGTAATGATAGAATGTAACTACTGTCATATTAGCACTGACAACTAGGAAGCGTTCTCAGTGATCACGTGGCTGCATGTTTTTCGCTAATAAATAACTGCTTTTTTTCACAAATACATCGTCGCTTCGGAACATCAAATTTTCATCTTTGCTGCTTTAAGAATACCAACATACGAAGTGGCATGCAATTGAAAAGATTTTGCAGAAACCTCAGTTTTACAACAAAAAAAAAATCCTTACTTTGGGCTCGAACTTGGGTTGCGCGCATGCTAGTCCGACACGATAACCAACACTCCAAACGAGACAACACGAAACTCTTTCGCAAGTAGTCGACTGAAACGCAAGTTAATTTACAGATTGCTAATTCCCAAGGTATAACATGCCTAGGCAGATGTGTATTGCATTTTCTGTACTTTTGTTATTTCAGTCGCTTTGGTCTCTCCCTAGGTTAATCACGGCAATAATGAGTAATATTTTTCAGACAAAGTTAATAAACGGACACCCAGGAATAATCACCCTCGCCAAAAAGCCAGAACTCGAGTCTGGAACTTTCAACGCGAGGTGTGTTTCTTGATCTAACTATATCTATGTGTTTTCGTTAGATTCATGGTATTTCGTGAGTTGATATGAAATAAATAAGACAAGTGGGTGGAAGGGACTGGAGAATCGTAGCTACGGAACCATTGAAAAGATACCCATCGCCTAGATACAGAATCTCTATATCCTCTTGTGATAGAGAACCTATTAGAAGAATGAAACTACGTTATCGGAAATACTAGTGGTGGTGTTAAACAGCTGGAAGCACCCTTTTAAGGTATTTTGCCGCTTTTAAAGTGAAGAACTTACGTGAAACCATGGACAGTGATAAAGCAGGGAAGACCCTACGAAGCAGATCTAAGAAGACAATGGAGGTAGAAACTGAATTTGCTTGCTGTAGGAACCAGGGAGAGCGAAAAGACTCTTTCCAGTGTAGCCAGTGTCATAAAAATTTCCAATGGCACTGTGAAGGTAAAGAGATGACTAATATAACTGAAGGTGAACTTTTGTGTAAGACGTGTTTGTCAATGACTCCCGTAACCTCCGATCCAGAGCCAAGTTTCTCTGCTCAGACTCCAGTAGCTCAAGGTTTACTAGACTGGTTGATGAAGGATAAAGAGGAAAGGAAAAATGAAAAGATTGAGGAAGAGAAACAGCCAAAAAAAAGAAATGGCTGCAGCAGAAGAGAAAAGACTGCTAGAAGCTGCTGAAAGAAAGCAAGAGCTGCAAGCTTAAAACTATAATGCAGATTCAGGAAGAGAAAAGACAACTTGAGAAGCGAGAATTTGAAGAAAAAAGAGAACTTGAGAAGCGAGAATTTAAAGAGAAAAGAGAACTTGAAAAAAAGAGTCGGAAGCTAGAAGACAAGAAGACTTGGAGATGTTTCAGAAATTAGTTGAAAGTCTAGAAGAAAAGAGAAATCATGAGGAGGAGGAAGAAGATAAAAAGCGTAGAGGAGAATTACAGGAGGAAATGGGAAAAATAACTGTAAAGTTAAAAGAGTATGTTAGTGAAGCTGTAGAACCTTTAAGATCTTGGCAAAGTGAAATCATTAAACAAATCGGTTCTTTCTTGGAGCTGGCCCAAGCTTTAGCTGAGAGAGAAAAGAATAGTGAACTTCATGAGGAGAAGGTGAGAAATATTGAAAACACAGTAGAGTCCATTCAGGCTTCTGTTCAAGTGTTAAATGACAGAACTGAAGTCATAGAAAGAGAAGTCCAAAAGCAGCATGAAGTTATTGAGGTAGCCACTTCCACTCTTCGGGATGAAGTTGAGAGGACAACTGTAGATAAGATTAAAAATCTTCAAGTACAAAATCAGAAACTGGAAGTAAGCTTAAGGAGGGAATTACAAGAACAAACTGGGCTATTTGTTAGAAGAGTGGACGACTTGCAGGTGCAGTTCCAAAATTTAAAAATTCAACCTGAGCTTACTCATGGGATAAGTTCTCCTATAGTGACTCCAGATAGAAGCTTAAATCCCGAAGCAGAATGATTTGAATTTCCAGCTACAGTGCGAAACCCATTCTGTATTACAGATAAAGACCGACTAGAACGGAGAAAGAGACCTCGTGATGGTGATAGTTCAGATGAATTCCCTCCAAGGCGAAAGTCGCACTTTAAGATGCCCACAATGGCAGATATCGCTCATATACCTAAATTTAAAGGCGATATAGAAGCACAATCTGCTGAGAAATATCTCCGAGAGCTCAATGTTAGCTTCGAGCTCATGCAGGTACCAGAACACTATCGGCTTGAATTACTTCCCCGAGTTTTTACTGGAAAGGCAGAACATTGGTTAGCCGGCAACATGGATAACTTTGTTGATTATACAGATTTCTGTGATAGGTTCAGAGAAGAGTTTGCCTCTAAGAAAGCTAAGCAAAGGCAATTGGCGGCTGTCAGAAATCGAAAGTATTCTCGATTGGTGTATGAAAACATGGAAAGCTTTGCTTGGAGTGTTTACGCTGCATACAGGAATCTGGCGGAGAATTTCAGTGAAAGTGAAGTTCTTAACTTAATTATTGGAAAATTGTCTTATCGGATGAGAAGCCTTTATCTAGCCCATGCTCCTAGGACAGTGTATGAACTAACTCAGTTTTTGAAAGACTTTGACATCTACGACGAACCAGAGCCTTGGAAAAACAAAGAGGATTCACGAGTAAAGGAAGTTAATGGAGCTAAGAATTTTAAGGTAAGAAACATCGAATCTAGACCTACTGGAAGAGAAGGCACTAATGGTAGGCCTTGGAGATATAATAGAGGGGGTGCACGATATGGTAATACTCGAAATGTTGGTCAGAGAAATGCTTTCCTAAGAAACCGTAACCAAGGTAGGAGGTCACCAGGACCTAGAGAAAATAACCAAAACTCTGATGTTCCTAATTCTACTAGACCAAATCCTCGAAACTTGGAAAGGCCTCCTGAGATAAGAGATGACCTGACATCTGAACAGGAGGAAGCTATTGATACGGCTCGTGAGTTCCATCAGAATCAAAGGTCCCAATATTGTCAAACAAACTAGGACCTTGTCTTCTTGCTTCGTTCCCATTTAGGCAAGGGGCTTCGAAGGAGCGACTAATTTCAACTACAAGAGATGTTCAAGAGTTACAAGTTAATTTTCAGTTAACAGAGACAGAAGAAAGTTGGTTACAACAAGAGTTGAAATCTGCACGTGAGTCCAGAACTAAATACAGATCTCCTATTATTCAGGCCAAACTAATGGACATTTTGGTGAATTGTGTTATTGACACAGGTAGTGAGTGTTCAATCCTTAGTCATTCGGTGTGGACTAAGTTAGTGGAAAAAGTTCCAGGAATACGAATTCAAAAAGTACCAGAGGTAAGGTTGGTTGATTTCTCTGGAAGTCACAGGAAACGAGTTTATGGAAGTCGTAGTGTTGAATTGGAAATTGGTGGAATGAATTTCAGCACAGAAGTGTTTATCCTCAGAGGTTTCGGAACGGACCTTCTATTAGGAATGCCTTTTCTTAAGCAGCATGAAGCTGAGATTAGCTTCAAAGATAATAAAGTTATTTTATACTTCGGAAGGACTCCTGAACATGAAGAGGGAAATCCCTTAAATATAGATATAGTACGCTACGTCCAAAGACTCCGCCTACGGGCGAGAGAAGGTGTGCTCCGCTACGGCGAGAGACCAAACACCAAGAAGGAAGTTCCGCTCCATCTTCGGATGAGAGAAGGTGCCCTCCGCTTATGAGAGAGTCCGAGCACCAAGGAGAAGATCAACTCCGCTTTCGGGCGAGAGAAGGTGCCCTCCGCTTATGCGAGAGTCCCAGCACCATAGAGGAACCCCACTCCGCTTTCGGGCGAGAGAAGGTGCTCTCCGCTAAAGCGAGAGTCCAAGCACCATAGAGAAGTTAAACTCCACCTTCTGGTGAAGAGATGAAAGGCCGTTTTAATATTTAGTTTCGGCTTACTCCCTCCCAATAGTAAGAAACCGCCTTGAAGTAAGAAATCTGTTTTTTTGTTGTTTTTTTCGTTTTCCCTACTTGTGCATATGTATAATTTTAGTAAGCTTCACAAGGTAGTAGATCACAAATATGCCTTCTACTGCAACCCTGATTTTTCGACCCCTCAGAAAATCGCATCGAAACCTCAAAATCTCACTTTCTCTCCACGTTCCGCGCCTCATTTATTGCGCTGACGATGTTTCACGGCGCAGAAAAGCAGTAATGAGTGAATTCACTTTCTCATCCTTCAAGGATGAGTGCACCTTATCGTAATTTTTTTCCAAGTCCCGGGGACCAAAATGTTTATATATATCGTGACCTTTGTAAACCTCTCTCTCGGGAACGATGTGCCACACACACACACACACGCGCGTATGCCTCTCATTATTTTTTCCGTATTGTGACGCAAGCAAACAAACAAATAATAATAATAATTGTTTTTTTTTTTTTTAAGATCCCCTGGCCCCTATATAACCTCGCCAGGGTGCGCGACGGCGGCGAAATCATCACCCATTTAGATTTGTACTGCGAATGTTGTCAAAAATTCAATCAACGTTGTTCATTCTCAATGCTAGAATCTTACATAGATTATTCTCTAAAACGAAAATCGATAATCCTATGCAAAACCCCCAAAGCATTCAGGCAATTTCTAATGTTCGCGTGGATAGCAACGCTCGGTAGAACTTTTCCCGTCCCCGTGGAGAAATTGTGTTTCATCGCTCAATGTCATCACGGACCAAACTATTTTTCAAACCGACCCAGAAGCATTTGCGCAAATTCAAAATTACCGAATGTCATTCGACAGTGGTTTTTGGAAAAATTGAAATCGATTTTCGATTCGTTGAGAGCATCAACTCAAACGTTAGCTGCCATCCCGGAGCTTGCACAGCGAGAAATAATTGTTTTCGTCCGAGGTGAAATTATTGTTTTCACGTAACGTGCAAAGTATATATTGCAAAGCATTTCCAAAAACTGACATCATACAATAATGCAATTTTGAAAAACGACGACAGGTGTGTTTGAACGTTCATCGTGGCTTCGAAACCTCACCTATTTTTTTTTTTTTGTTCCGTGCCCGCATATTGGAGTGATTCACAAGCTGCATTGCTGCACGTGGAATCACAAGCACGAAACAAGTGGATGCTTTGTTTTCAGGCATGGTTGAGTTTTGTGCTGGGGGGATCGCCCGTTTCACATACTACACCCTGACGGGGCGTGGAATAGAGAGGTCGAGGAAAAATGATCGACAATACATGCATGGGTGGAACTGTCAACGCCCATTCATTGTTATTTGTCCCCCACAGGATATTGTGTGCATCACAAAAGTCTTTTGTTGAAAAAAAGTATAGAATTGTTCGTTTGTACCACATGCATGAGTGAATCGGTCAACGGGGGTTCATTGCTAGGATACTGTGTTTTAACCAAAGGGGGTCGAGTGGGTGGGGTTCCTATATAACACACCAGTTTCTCCTTTTGTACATCATTATCATAGTGAACGTCAATCGTGGCAGTTCAGTATTCTTAATTGTGTGTCTGACAGTATTCATATATATCATCGTGGAAGTTTTTAGTGAACTAGAAGTTTTTATTTTGAAGTCTGTCTCTCTCTTAAAAGGTAAGTTCTTTTTTCATGATATATATATATTTATTTTGTTTTGCGTCTGACACACACACACATATTCAGAGGAATCATAAAAATTGACACACACACCTCCTACAACAGTGTGTGCACTGTTCGCGTCTAATATATATATATATGTACTTGTGGAAGGAAAAAAAAATGTCTAGCATTTTTTCAACTTTTTTTTCCTCTTCTGTTTGAGTGCGCTTTCCCCTACCACCACCATCACTACAATCCCCCCCCAAAATTTCTCTGTATATATATATAAATAACAGAGGAAAAAAAATGGAACCGCAACCAGGTCCCTCCGGTCTTTGCGGGAAAGTGGCATGTCGCAACTGCGGAAAATTGATTTCGAAACCTAACATTGCTAGGCATTTGAAAAAATGTCGTCTACCGGAACATGATATCGTAGTCCCGCCGGCAAAGAAATCTCGAATTGATGCGCATGAAGGCGGTGCTTTGAATAAAAGTGCACGCATCATGAGGTATAAATCCGGAAGCGAGGAAAAGTGTGAGCCGAGCACCTTCCTCGACAATGTGAAATCTCTGGTAGTACATCAATTACGTGATTGCCTCGTCAATGTTGCAATTAAAATTCATCTCGTCTTGACCCTGCTGTATGAGAAAGTTGTCTCGTCCGAGTCAAGCACTTTCAGCTTTTACGTAGGGTGCGAAGGCTTACACAATGACAATAACGAGGATCTGGAGGAAATTGTGACACGGTTATTCGAGCACTTAGGAGAAAAACAAGAAGAGTTTGAAGGTAGAGGAAGCGGGTGGTGTCTTTGCGGTGAGAATCACACGTTAGAACTTCGAGTCTGCAATTTTAAACCGTTACGCAGCGCTCAAAAAAAAACAAAAACAAAAAAAAAGAATGTTGCACGAGACATTAAAAAAAAAAGCCGTGTTGAACATACAAAGTAACGATGCGAAGAGTTTCCTGTGGTCTGTCATCGCCGCATTACACCCAGCTAATAATGTTAACCCCGAACGTTTGTCCAATTACAGACGATACGAGAGGAAATACAAGAATGTGATGAGAGGAATTTCCTATCCTGTGCCCCTGAATAAGATCAATCAATTTGAAAAAAACTATAGAGAGAAAAAAGGAGAAGATATCAATATTTCTGTGTTTGGGGTTGACGATTGCGACAACATTCGTGTGTTAAGACCTGCTAGAAGCCAGAATAATGTAATTCGACTCTTGCTTGTAGATGGCCGTTACAGTTTGATACGGAATTTCTCACGATTAGTAGGAAGACAGATGAGCAAGGATCACGATAAGATCGAAATTTGCGATCGATGCTTGAGAATTTTTCGCGAGGGAAAGAAGATGAAAGAACAGCACAAGTGTTTTGGCTCCGTGAATGCAGAACCCGAAGATGTCATGCCGGAACCCGGAACCAAGATGAAATTTCAGAAACACCAGGCTCTTCTCCACCATCCCGCTGTCCTTTATGCCGACTTTGAAAGCTTCCAAGTTCCCATGACGTCTTGCAACCCTGATCCCTCTACCTCAAGCACGATACAAATTTTTCACCACGAGCCTTGCAGTTTCTCCATCTACGGAGAAAAATTGAATGATGTCATCCTGTATTGCGGACCCGATGCGGCAAAACATTTTGTTAAGAAGATAGCGGAATGCGCGAGAGAACTTGCACCCAGCCTGAAAGGCTCTTACGTTTCTCCACCTGCTCTCACGACGGAACAACAGCGGAGACATGACGCGGCGACAAGATGCGCGGAGTGTAACCAGGCTTTCACCCCCGAAAATCACAAGGTCGTGCACCATGACCATCAGAATGGATTATTCCTGAGCACGATCTGTAATTCGTGCAATCTCAAGATTAAGGAGTCGCATTTCGTTGCCGTGTTTCTTCACTACACGGAGAAGTACGACACGCATCTGTTCGTCAAAGAGCTCTACAACATCACGACTCGAATCAGGATTATTCCGAGAACGAGCGAGAAGTATATTGCTGTAAGGGTGTGGATCCCTCTCCATACTGGAGGAAGTGTGGAAGTGCGAATCCTGGACTCTTACAATTTTCTGTCCTCCAGCCTGGCCACCCTTGCATCTCAACTTGGCGACGAAGATCTTGTGGCCACCAAGCAAATGTGTTTTTCGGGGAGAGATGAAAATTTGAATCTGTTGCGTCGCAAGGGCGTCTACCCCTACGAGTACGTCAACGATTTCGACAAATTTGACGAGACGGAACTTCCACCCCGGGAGGCATTTTATTCTCATCTCACGGAGGACGTCTGTTCCGAAGAGGACTACGAACACGCTCGTAGTGTGTGGACGGCCTTCAATTGCCAAACTTTTCGTGATTATCACGATCTCTATCTCAAATTGGACGTGACTCTCCTCATGGACATTTTCGAATCGTTTCGCAAGAGATGCATCTCGATCTACAAGTTGGATCCTGCGTATTTCTTCACGACGCCGGGATTGACTTGGGAATCGATGATGAAATACACCAACGTGGAACTGGGCCTCATCGCAGAGAAGGAACAGTATGCCTTCATGGAGAGTGCGATACGCGGTGGCATCGTCCAATGTCCCCGACGCCATGCTCAGGCAAACAATCCTCATACGCCTGGTTACGATGCATCGAAGCCCAACACCTACATCGTCTACTGGGATGTCAACAACCTGTACGGCCACTCCATGTCCCAGTGTCTTCCCATCAGCGACTACGCGTGGATGACCGAAGAGGAACTCTCCTGCGAGGATTTTCTCAACTGGAGCGAAGATAACGAATGGGGCTGTTTCTTGGAAGTGGATCTCGATTATCCCGAAACGCTTCACGAGAAACATCACGGATTGGCCCTGGCCCCCACCAAAGAGAAGCCACCTGGAGGATCATCGGAGCCAAAACTAATACTAAGCATGGAGAACAAGCGGAATTACGTTCTGCACTACCGACTCCTCCAATTTTACATAAGTCACGGTTTGCAGCTGAAGAAAGTTCATAGAGGATTGAAGTTCCGACAGAGTAGGTGGCTCGAACCCTACATAGCCGAAAACACGCAACGCAGATCGCAATCGACATCGCCTGCAGACAAGGATCTGTACAAACTGTTTAACAACGCCATCTACGGCAAGACGATGGAAAACGTGCGTAATTACATCGACGCAACGTTGGTCACGGATGAAAAGAAATTTGAGAAGATCGTCGCGTCCCCCTACTTCAAAAACTTCACCATTTTCGACGAGAATCTAGTATTCGTCGAGAAGAACAAGAAGCAAGTGATGCTCAACAAGCCGATTGCCATAGGTGCTACCGTCCTTGAACTATCAAAATTGCACATGTACCAATCGTACTACGATCAGTTTCAACCTTTTTATGGAGATAACATCCAAATATGTTACATTGACACGGATAGCTTTATTTTTCTAATCCAAAACACACCAAGCCGCGAACATGATCTGACTAAGATGAAGCATCTTTTTGATTTTAGCAACTTACCATCAGGCCATCACTTGCATTCGACAGAAAACAAAATGACCATAGGAAAGTTCAAAGACGAAGCGGCTGGTAATTACATCAGCGAATTTGCGGGGCTTCGTGCCAAAATGTACTGTGTAAAGATTGCAGAAGAAAAAGAGATCAAGAAAGCGAAGGGGGTGGGAAAAAGTACCAGCAAATTTAGCATGCAAGACTACAAGGAATGCCTTTTTCATGGTAAAAGGCAACTTAGCACCGATCATCGCATTGCAAGTAAATTGCATGATTTGTACACGACGCGCGTAACAAAGGTCGCATTGGATGCCAGAGACAATAAGCTACACGTTCTCGATTGTCAAATCCACACGAGAGAGTGGGGCCACTGCAATGGAAGCGATAAATGTGACGTGTGTTAACTAAGTGTAACCGCATAGCCATGAAGTCTGCTGTGTCTTTTGCCATTCTTCAAAATATACGGAGGAAAAGAGGGGCCCTCGGGCGATGAAAAGTAAGAGTTGTTATTATGTCGTTAAGCCGCTCCAAACCGAGGCTCATTAAATTCAACTCTTACTTTTTTTTCTTCTTCATCGTGATTTAATGACATAATTACAGGTTCGAGCCTTTTGAATTGCATCGCCGCAGATAAAATATTCTCTTCTCTTTTTCTTTTTATGTTTTTGAAGAATGGCAAAAGGCACAGTGTGTAGAAATTTAAATAATTAACAAGGACAATGAATCTCTTTGGCTTCCGCAAACAGATCAACATGGAAAATGCACCACCAAATTCCAATAACCTCTTACCTTCCGTGTTATCTAAACTCAATGGTTTACTGATCGTTCATCTCAACAGCATTTGGACGAAACTGAATGACGATGTGGGCAAGATGTTTTATGTTTTTAATAACAATTTACATTTCTACGAAATTCCGATCGACGGGAAACTTCAAATCACCGTGAATCCGGAAAACGTAGGCGAAATCAAAATTTCTACCGGCAAGAATATTTTTTGAATCAAGCACGACAAGATGCTTTCTAACATTACGTACGATGTTTCTGCAGGAGATTATCTTTACGTGGAACTCCTCGGAGATTACGACAAACTCATTCCTCTCTTCGTAGAATTACGAATCGTCTATCCTATTATAAATAACCGTCAACCAAAAATGCCAAACGACATTTTCGGCAACACCAAGCGTGTAGACCACGCAGAAGAGATTCTCATGCTGGACGTTCGAGTTAAGAAGTTGAGGAGCGATTTGATTGCTTTGCAGGAGACCTTAAACAAAAGTTTAGAGTCGGAAATCGCTACGCTCCAAACGCAATGTCTCGATCCCATTCTGAAAATCGATTCCGAACTGAAGACGCTCATAAAAAATTACGTCGACGTACCTTCCTACGACAATGTTCAAAATATACAGTTGAGCGTGGATTCGCTTCAAAATGATTTGGCCAAATTACAGCAATTTCAATCGAAAAATGAAGATTTGGAAAAATTGAAACTCGAAATCGAAGAACGAACTTCCGCAATCGAAAAGAATTTCTCTGAACTTCAAACCGTCGTGAACGATATTGATGTAGAACGCTTGCACGTCGTCGTTTCCAAATTACAAGAAGAATTCACCGGCACGTTGGAAGAAATTAAATCCAAGTTGCAGACTTTGGAAGATACCATGACGAACCTACCATCGTCGGACGAACTGCAGGTCATCGGTAAAAGCGTCGCGAACATAAAAATTCAATTGGAGGCTTATCAAGATTTCGAACACATTAAAACCACCATCGCTACGCTTCAGGCGTCTCTGGAGTTGATCAACGAAGAAATTAAAAATATTCACGCTGAATCAAGAGCGTTGACGAGCATACAAGATACGTTAAGCACGGTTCAGCAGAAGATTGAATATTTAGAAAATTTGAACGTCGAAACGAATCTCGCTCATTTTCATCACGTACTGGACAACATACAGGGTGACTTGGAATCGTTACGGACGAGCGTGCCTTCGAGAGAAGATTTGGAAAAATTGAAAACTGAGGTGACGGCATTATCCGATTCGAGCGACATCAAAAGTTCGTTGAGCGATCTCGAGAGTAGGGTGGCCAATCTCCCCACCTCCAAAGAATTGCACGCTTTGAAAAGGAACATATCTCGAATGCTGAAACGACTGGAAACTGAAACGGCGAACGTGGAACAGATTCGAGATGAAATCAGTTCGCCGGTGTCGACGCTGCCCACTTCGCAGAGCGTCGCCGATCTTCACACGCAGTTTACCGAGATGCGAAGCATCGTGAACGATCTTACAGAGAAAAGCTCGAAATTGAATCAAGTCGAGAACCTTCAGAACATCGTCGTCAACATCAGAGATCAAGTTGGAGTGCTGGAATCGACGCTGGCCTCTTTCGGTGCCAAGTTGCAAGAACTCAACGAAAACTACAAGCAGTTGAACGTGGAAGTGAAAATCAAACCGTCATTTTCTACCGTAACGGATACCATAGTCGAGCATTTGCTGCCCATCGAAAATAAACTCGGACAAGTTCACAGTAACCTGCTCGGCGTCGACACTAAATTCGCCAAATTGTTCACCTTGCAAGCCATCGAAATCAACAGCGTTCCCAATCAACAGAGAATCTCCACGTTCGTCGAAGGTAACAAACTGTACATGTTGCATCCTTATCATCCGTACTACAAGTTTCTCCTCGATGGCACGATTCAGATAAACGAATTTTCGTACTGGTCTCACGGCAGAAAAGCTAGCGTTCCCACCATGACCTTAATATCGAATCGAGGTGTCCAGAAAGCAGGAAACATTCCTCTGGCACGTTGGAACGAAACGCGCAACATATATGAAATACACGAAGACGAAGACCTTACCGTTTTCGACGTGAGTGCCGGCGATAAGCTGATCGTTCAAGACACGAGCGAAGTGCCACCCTCTTTGAATCCCATCACGCTGGTGCTTCTCTTCAAACGTAATCTCTAAAAAATGTCAAGGCAAGCCATCGTCCAAGAATTGCATAAACCTGCACGTCGCAACTACGAACGTTTAGCGGTGGTAACCAAGGGAATCGACGACCTCTGGGAAAGCGACCTCGTGGAGATGAGTAGCGGCAAGTTGAAAAACGTACATAAATTGAACAAGGGCAACAAGTACCTCCTCACCGTCATAGACACATTTTCGAAATTCGCATGGGCTCTACCTTTGAAGGCGAAAACAGGAACATGCATCACGGAAGCATTCAAGACAATTTTTCGCGAAAGCGGCGGCAGACGACCTCGGTTTCTGCACACGGACAAGGGGAAGGAATTTTACAATGCCGTATTCCAAAAGTTTATTCGGAAACACAACGTTCAACATTACTCGACCTTCAGTGACGTCAAGGCCAGCATCGTGGAAAGATTTAATCGCACTCTGAAATCGCGCATGTGGTCACGCTTCACGCTTGAGGGAAACTACAAGTGGGTCACCATTCTTCCGGAACTCGTTAACGACTATAATCACACACGGCACAGAACGATAGGCATGAAGCCAGCTGACGTTACCAAGTCCGACGAGCAACGTTTAATTTCTAGCGTTTACTGTCCAAAGTACACACCCACGACAAAGAAAGCTAAATACGAAATTGGAGACCAGGTGAGGGTCAGTAAATTAAAGCGAACGTTCGACAGGGGTTTCACACGAAACTGGAGCACGGAACTTTTTACCGTGGTTCGAGTTTTACCCGGAAACCGTCACACGTATATAATAAAGGACAGTTGCGGTGAAATTTTATTGGGGCGCTTCTACGAGGAGGAACTCTCTAAAACTAAATACCCCGACACATACCTCATCGAAAAAGTTTTGCGCAAGAGAGGTGACAAACTTCTGGTGAAATGGCTGGGACTTCCGGAAACGAGTTGGATCGATTCAAACGAAGTGATTCTATGAGTACGTGGAATGTCGTGAAACGTTTACCTGATTTGGAAAGTCGAACGAAGAAAAGGAACGGCGAATTGCTCCCCGACAGCATACGGTGTCTGATCGTAGGAGCTTCGGGGTGCGGAAAAACGACACTGCTCACTGATAATTTTATCCTCGCACCCAATTGGTTAGACTGGGAAAACAGACACCTCTACGTATTTTCGAAAAGTCTCGAACAAGCGAAATACCAGCAACTTATGAAACTGTACGAGGGACTGGGCATTGCAACTTTCGCAACTGAAATCATTCCACTGGACGATTGTCTCGAGAATTCCGTTGTGGTGTTTGACGACATGATCTTGGAAAATCAAAACAAGATTCGTAATTTTTTCACTCGAGGTCGTCACAAAGGATTGGATTGTTTCTACCTGGCACAAACTTTTTCCAAGGTTCCAAAACAACTGCTACGCGACAACGCTAATTTCATTTGCTTGTTTCGACAAGACCACACCAATTTAAAACACGCATACGATGATTACGTAGGGGCTGACATAAATTACAATCTATTTTCTCAATTCTGCTCCCACTGTTGGAACAGTGATGATTTCGGATTCGTGACCATCGACATGACTCGAAAAGCAAACCATGGAAAATATAGGAATAAAATAAACGTTTATCTAGACGTCTCAAAGGCTAACAAGAGGACAATTTCAGATTTGCAACAAGTAGAAAATCCAAAAAAAAAATGAAAGGTCGTGAGAATCTAAAAAAAAATAAAACGTTCTTTTTTTTTCAAACGTCTGACAAGCATATATAAAAATAACCATTACAACAAAAAGTGAGTGTTAGAAAAAAATGGATAGTCTCAAGCGGGTGACAGCAGAAAACTAGGAGAACCGAACGTATAGGCTGAGAATTCGACGTTTCAAAAACGTTTCAACGTATATAGAAAAATGTCAAAACGTCAATTTCAAGAAGACGAAAATCTCAACTTGCGAAAATACCTCGTGAAGCGATTCAAAGGTTGGAAATCTGAGAATCGCGGATCCTACGAAGAGAAGAAACGTCAGGATCAACCTGTGATCGATGCCATCAGCGGTCTAGGTAAAGAAATTAAAAGTGTCACGGAACAAAATAAAAATTTGATCAACGAACTCGTACCGCTCGCAGCTAAAAGTTACGCTGTACCCACGCCCATTTCGAGCATTCCTTCAACGCCGTTCGAACTGAAGGATGCACCGGCACGACGTCGAGCCATAGGTAGCACATCGTCGTCTTCGGATAAGATTGAGTTGGGACCTTTGGCACGAGACTACCTGAGCACGGGGAAATTCGACAAGGATGAAGTGTTCGGATTGTATCCCAGCATGGAAACCAACGAGAGTGGTGTCGTGTGGAAGATTGGAAAATCGAAGGTGACCTTCGAAGGCAACGACATTAAAGTTAATTTAGGCGAGAAGGATAGTTGGACCAGGTATCCGGGTACGGTGGGACTGTGGGAACTCGTCGCCAAAAAGCAGCCGAAAGATTACACCGACGAAGATTACCAGAGTTACAAGGAAATTTTGATCATGACGGATGCCTTGTACCAAAACAACGACGCCTCGCAGAATAGGGTGAAATCGAGCAGCGGCGTCAAACGCTACAACACGTTACCCAAAGAATTCGTTTGGGTGGACGACGTTAGGAAGCTCGTGGACCGATTGTTGGTGATAGCCGGCGAAGAGAATGCAGGCAACCGTAATTTTTACAACGAGAATGTTGGCATCGTGGACATGATCAGCACGAAACTTTCCAACTTCATCGTGAACGACGACAAGGGCATAGGTTACCTGATTAAAATCATCAACACGCTGCCTCCGAGATTCTGGAACGTGGCCGAAGGAAAGGGACTCGTAAAGGACATCATCAACGAGTTACCTTTCGAGATGCATTTACCTGGCTACCAGTACTGCGGACCGGGTACCAAACTCGAGAAAAGATTGGATAGAGGAGACAAGGGCGTGAATCCGTTGGACGCTGCATGCAAAGATCACGACATCGCTTACAACACCACGCAGACGGATCTGGATGCACGTCACGAAGCAGACAGAAAGTTAGAGCACGCAGCTTTCGAAAGATTCGTCAGCAGAGACGCTTCGCTGGGTGAACGGGTCGCCGCACTGGGCACCACCATCGCCATGAACACGAAACAAAAATTTGGGTGGGGTGTATAAATAACATACAGTAAAAAAAACAACATGTCTCACATAACCAATTTGCCACCCAAGCTACTATCTAAAATATTCAAACACGCAGTAAACGGAGATTGTGAGGATGTACATAAACTTGTAATCATAGCAAGAACGACGCCGGAATTTCGCATCCCTTGTGAAATGGCCGTCAAGGACCGTCTTCGGGAGATCAGCGGCCTGAGGTGCGGTGATCTCGACACACTTCTTTCGGCTGCAGGGGAAAAATTAAACGATAGGTTAGATGAATTGCACGAGGCAAGGCAGGGAAGAAGACGGTACACAGTAGATTGGCGCAAGTCTAAGCAGGAGACGGAAGATATCATTACGCACATCATCGCGTTTTCCGAAGCACGGACTTTCTTCCTCTGTTAAAAAAATAATAATAATATATACGTGTCAAAAAAAACTTGATATATAAATAACACACATCGTGAAAAAAAAAATAATTTTTGGTATATATAAAAAACACACATCGTGAAAAAACAATTAAATTTCTCTGTAACACTCTGAAATTTTTCTCTTCGATATGACGACTGAAAAAAAAATGACTGATCTCCAAGCATTAAAACAAATGCTAAATTTGTCAGTCGAGTATGTAAAAATTCAGGAATTGGAAGTCGGCAAACCCTACACGATAACTTCCGGTTCAATTGTTTCTACCCAGTATGGTCCCAAGGTGCGTCTGTTGCTCGACGGACAATACAGTCTATTCTTACCAGATCGATACGCTAACATGTTATCCGACGAGAAGCTATCTATTTTAATCGAGAACAAAACTCGAATCGTGTACAAGGGGACAAAGGAACTTCTTGGCAAGAAAACAAAGCACGTAATAGAATTTGTGTAACGACTGCGAGGCCTTGAAAAAAAAAATACACGAAACAAAAAAAAATCTCAGAACATTTATATATAAATAACATACCGTGAAAAAAAAATCTCAGAACATTTTTTTATATATAAATAACATACCGTGAAAAAAAAACTACACGAAACAAAAAAAAATCTCAGAACATTTATATATATAAATAACATACCGTGAAAAAAAATATATATATAAAACATCAACATGAAGCCCAAGGGTGTCGTGTACCAGATACCATACTCCAATCTGAAAAATCTAGGTGCCCTCGATGGGTTACTCACCAAGAAACAACGCGAGAAGAAACGTTCTTGCTTGTCCAAAGGACACGGAATGAAATTACTTCTCAGCACACCTCAATTGAGACGCTTGCAGCGTTCGCGGAAACAGCAAAAGATCGGAGGTTTCATATTCAGCATCCCGGCCATCCTGGCAGCATTGGGGGCCGTTGGAAGTTTGGCTGGGGGTAGCGCCGCCATCGCGAAAACCGTCATCGACTCGAAGAAGAACAAGGCGGAATTGGAAGAACAGAAACGTCACAACCTGGCCATGGAGAAGAAAGGGGGCAAGGGCGTGATGAAAAAGTTTAAAAAAAAGAAACAGCAGCACTCACCAACCGAGACATTGAATCTCTGATCAAACCGTTACGAATCAAACACTTCAGAGGAGTTTTCATGTCCGACTCGCTACCTTCAACCGTTAAAAGAAGAGAATGCGGCGTAGTCAACTTGGACGGTCAAGAAAATCCAGGCACGCATTGGATATGTTACCACAAAAACGACAATAACAAAGCATTCGTTTTCGATTCTTTCGGAGGTGTTCCACCTACAAATTTAGTCCATTATCTGAAAACGAACAAAACCTCTATATACTACAACGACGAACGCATTCAAAATTTCGGAGACGTGAACTGCGGTCATCTCTGCCTCTCCGTGCTCGCGTTTCTCTCTAAAATAAATAAGCCTACGATCGAGGATTTCCAGAAAGCATTGTGGAACCTCAAACAGCATCACCAGGATGGGCGTGTTCCATCTCACGAGCGAATCTTCGATCTTGAAACTCACGCTGCACGACGACATCGTCTATCCTAAATCCGTAGCTCTGCGTGCATTCTACAGCATGTACCTCATACCTAACGTCACGCATCACAACAACAAAATTAGCGTCGCAAGCGAACTAATCGTCGTCACGCCAGGTCAATACAATCTTTCCACTTTGCAAGCTCAATTACCCAAAGGCACGTACCTTTCTCAAAATTCGGTCACGCACAGAGTGGAAATTGTGTCCGCGACGGAGACCGTGGACCTGGGCACCATGGGAGAACTTTTAGGTTTCGAGAACGATCACCCAAAACTCGAAGCTGGCATCAAGCACGTAGCAACCAACATTCCTAAATTCTTGGCCATAGAGACTCTGAACGTACACTGCAACGTAGCGGAAGGCATGATCACGAAATCCTCGGACGGATTAGGAAGTCACAAGCAGGCGGGAATCATCGCCACTTTCAAACCCAGTTCCGAATTCATGGAACCGATCATCTACACACCCTCTTCGCCGATCTATTTTCCAGTATGTCGCAACCGCATAGACGACATAGAGTTGGTGGTGACGAACGAGAAAGGAGACGTTGTGGATTTCGCAGGTGCCACTACGACGGCCATCGTGGAGATCAACGTATAATATATAACCATACATGTAAAATGGAGCAAATCGAAAGTTACGAATTGCAATCTTTTCCTCCCAACCGTCGCACGTTCGCCAATCTCAACGAAGCGAACAGGGAGATCGAATACGACGTGGACGTAGGGGACGGGTTCATTCATCCTCACAGAGCGGACCTCTACCTTCAATTCGACGTGGTGAAGAAGGAAAGCGGAGACGCGTTCCCCGCAGCAGCAAATTTGATACTCGTGGACAACTTCGTGCCTCACCTGTTCTCGCAGGTGGAGGTGAGGAAACACAACACCGTCATCGACAGAATCGATTATCCAGGCATCACGTCGACGGCAGTGGGAACGTTAAAATTATCCAAAACGGACGCATCATACTACCAGGCCGGGGGATTCGAAGCGGGGACCAAAATATCGACGAGAAGTCACACGGTGCTCTTTCCCATGCGTCTGCTTCCGGGATTCTTCTCCGACTACAAGGAGATCATGTGGAAGGGAGGACTGAGGATCACGTTTCGAAGAGCGGCCAACGACAACGACGCACTGATGCGATACGCTACTTTGGGTCCGGACGGCACCACGCCGATAGCCAACACTTTACCCGAAGCAGCGAAATGCGTCATCCGGAGCATGGAATTGAGAATGCCGGTGGTGGAATACGAAACGAACTACGCCCTCAAGTACAAAGCGGAGATCTTGAAAAGTCCGCAGGTGCCGATTCACTTTCACGGTTACCAGTGCGTGCAGAAGTTGGCGTCGGGAAGTCACATGGAATTCGACGTGACGACGCAGTTCAACAACATACAGTTCGACATGCCAGATTTCGTCGTAGTGCTTTTTCAGACCGGGAGGGACAAGAATCAGGAAAAAGATTCCAGCAAGTTCGACGACTGCAAGATCAAGAACGTTTATCTGAAGAACGGGAGGAACGAAGTGTTCCCGCGCGAGAATTACAACCTCGACATGACCAAAGACGATTACCTCAAACTTTACGAAGCGTTCTCGGCTTACAAACGCGTGACCGAGGGAAGCGTGCACATGTACTACACGCCCAGCGAATTCAAAGCACGCAGACCCATGACCGTCATCAACACGACGAAGAGAAAGCAGGTGGTGGTCAACGATCGAACCAACATCAATATCGTCTGCGAGTTCAACGATGCCTTGCCCGAGGATACTATATGCAGTGTCATCCTGATTGCAGAGAAGTCCTTCGTCCACGACGTGAAGAACGAGAGGGTCACAGAGCAGTTTTAACAGGTTTTTAACATCTTTTCTTGCACAATAAGAAATTTTTGTAATAGCACAATCAGTTACAATGGCACAATACGAATTTCACTAGTTCAGATCAGTTACAATATCAATTTCATCAGTTATCAGTTACAATATCTTTTTTTTCATCACTATAGCACGAGGCAATCAGAAAATTTGCACAAAAAAAATTTGTTATTTTTTTTTACACGAGAAAATTAACAATAAAATTATTTTTTTTTTTAGTTTCAGATGCTGTCGAACATCAAAAAAACACATATACACATACACACACACTAGAAAAAAAAAGCATGCAACTTTATTTGTAACACACACACACATATTCTCCATCTTCATCAAGAAAATATTATAATAAACATAATTTTTTTATCTATCTCACAATAAAACTCTATATCCAAAAAAAAAATTACAACATCAAAATAACACTTGAGTCGTTAGTACATGTTGCATGCAATTACGGAGGTCCTCTGTAGAGTTTCATGGAAGTTTGAGAGAAAAAAAAAAACACGTGAAACTCTATAGAGGTGTGGTAATCTATAACCGCAGCCGTTAGAACTTTTTTTTTGGTTGGGCACCACGCACCCCTGGCGAGGTTATATAGGGGCCAGGGGATCCTAAAAAAAAAAAACAATTATTATTATTATTTGTTTGTTTGCTTGCGTCACAATACGGAAAAAATAATGAGAGGCATACGCGCGTGTGTGTGTGTGGCACATCGTTCCCGAGAGAGAGGTTTACAAAGGTCACGATATATATAAACATTTTGGTCCCCGGGACTTGGAAAAAAATTACGATAAGGTGCACTCATCCTTGAAGGATGAGAAAGTGAATTCACTCATCACTGCTTTTCTGCGCCGTGAAACATCGTCAGCGCAATAAATGAGGCGCGGAACGTGGAGAGAAAGTGAGATTTTGAGGTTTCGATGCGATTTTCTGAGGGGTCGAAAAATCAGGGTTGCAGTAGAAGGCATATTTGTGATCTACTCAAGGTACATATTATTATTGTTAACCGTGGGAAGTTTGTTTTTAAACCTGTGTATATATATTATTTTGTTAAGAAAATAAACGGGCATATAAACTTTCATCACCTGTTGTTCTGTTGAGGTAAAGGTTATTGGTCCAATTTCATCTGAAATCTGTGGAGGAGCTCTTTAACACCCGATCCCTGAGAACTATGGAGTCTCATCTCTCCGCTGAAGAGACAGTAAGCATTATGGGTAGATTTATGCACATTACGAAATGTTGTCGTCGTCCGCAACGTGCTCGCCGAGCTAAGGTGCGTGTCTACGTTGTCTACGGTTTCAACCGGAGGACGTTGCATAAAGCAGATTAAACGAACAAATTTGATGTGTATCTTTTCGTCAAAATACCTAGAAAACAATATTAAATACTTCTTCACCAATAGAAAAGAATAAAAAAATTGTCGTTGGTGGGGATCGAACCTAGACCTCACTGCTGAAAGCTCTGTACGCTAACCAACACACTATCAATAACACCATGTTCTCTTTTTTTCCAATCAGTCTGCTTCCTTCCTCAACACCTGAAGACTAAAATGCATCTTAATTTCTCTCATTGTTTCATTCTCTATTAATAGAAACCACGTGTGTCAAAAATAGACGCATTCTTTCTGTGCAAAATTCCATGTTTCGCACATCGTGCTTCTCCATTTACTGTTACTTGGACATTCACTTGGAAGTTAAAACTTAGCTTTGTGTGTTTGTTTTCACGTGCATGTGTGTGAGAAGAGTGGTGTGCACTTGTTTTCGATGGTTTTTTTTTGGGGGGGTATTATTTTTGTTCAAAGCATTAATACAATTGTAAAATATGGAATTTACTCTAATGCAAGGAGTGAAAATATAAACCTAGTCCGTCAGGTTCGTTTCCAAACAACATTAAATAATGGAACATAACGTGGACCGAGTATTATTGCATGTCGAGAACACGAGACATTACGATCGACAATCTTCATCTCGTATTTCTCTTTGGCATCACTACTCAATTTACAGAGATGTATACCCGTGACTGGTATACAAGCCGCAGAATTGCAATGCTGTTTGGGTTGTCTAGTTACAAGGCGCTTGGTGGTCAGACATGGATGGCTTGCTTCACTGCTTCTTCAATAGGGTCGTTACAAGCCAGCTGTGTCCAAGACTGTACAAAATTAATATTGGCCTAAAGAAAATAGTTAACGATGGTGAACAGTGGATAGATCCTGCCCAGAATAGTGATACATGGGAGACTTCTTGCGAGAGTAAACCTTCGGTTGATTGATTGATTCATTTTTATTTTGTAGACACTTCAGCACAAAGGCTATTTTTAACCAGAAAATAGAGTATATCTATTAAAACCTCCTCGCTCAATTATTAAAATCACAATTTTCAGGTGAAAGCAGGGTTAATTAAAATTATGATTTTTATTAAAATAATAATTTTTGATGATTTTTTTTATTTAAATCTCTCTTTCTAAAAAAAACGCTTAAAATTGCTTGTTTAATTTTTGGCACAATACATAATATAGGGTCAATCCATATGAAGTCATACAACCTGGTTGCTTGACCATTTTTAAAAACGTTTATTTTTTGTGTGGTGTGAGCCTCATATATTGACAGTTCAGAACCACTCTAATTTTATTTTTACTGTCACCGATTTGAAGATGGCGGGCATTTTTTTATCATGGCGCGCGTCATTTTCTCCATTCGTAAGCATCAGCGGCAACTTTTTTTTCTTAGCTCTGGTAAGCCCTACGACAATGAGACAAAATCTGTGATGTTAAGCACATTATAGGCTACAATTATATTTCTGTGTAATTTTCTAAATATTATTCCTTCATAATAAATTTTAAGGTTAATATTGTGTATTTTAATCGCTCAAAATGACATTTTCGGACATTTTTTGGGGGGGAAGGCAGTTTGTTTGACACTTGAATTTTTTTGTGCAAGTACCTGTGTACCAATAGAGTATGTCAAAATTATTTGAAGCTTCAGACTTTAACATTTTTTTTTCTACAGGGTCATAAACATGTACTTTTTGTTAAAAAATTCCAAGTTCAGGGTTAAATATCTCTGGTGGGCAGTTGTTTAAAAATCTGAAATTTGTACACAATACAGTACTTCATGATAAGTAACTTCAGTAAAAAATTTGAGTTTGAGATTCAAATTGTTTAAGAGATACAAAACTCGTTAAAAATTCAACATTTTGCATTAAATATGGCATGTCTAATTTCATTTCTTATTAACATTTTGTTTTGATATTCTGCAAACTGTAATTTGGAATGTCAATGAACAACATTACAATCCTGAAATGGCTCTGCAATAAAGTATATATACGAGGGCGTGCTGTAAAGTAACGCTTCCTATGTTTTTATTTTCTTTGTTACATTGTAAACGCATTTTGGATTTTGAGCAACCATAACATTACATTGCACTTATAAGACTTTCCCGCTTCTCCATTGAAGGTTTCAAACTTCTATCGCCAGGGGGTGCTGAACTATTGCGAGGAAAATGTCAGCATGTAACCATGCAATGTCGGTGGAGCGCCTGAAGCAGCGTGCTGTGATCGAGTTGCTAGAAATTGACATTCATCTGAGACTGAGGGCATTTTATGGGGATGAATATGTAGACAACAGAACTGTGCGATCTTGGGCTGTTCATGCTCTTAAAGAAAACCCAAGCTGAAGAAATCTCAGCTATGTGAGAGAATGGAGTGGAAGGCCACGTGCAACTGATGGAGGCCATCGGAATCGTGTTCAGCTGGGGTTTTCTTTAAGAGCATGATAAACTCAAGATGGCCGAGTACTGATGTCTACACATTCATCCTCACAAAGTGCCCTCAGTCTCAGATGAATGTCAATTTGTAGCACATTTTCTGCGGTTAGAAACTCGATCACTGCATGCTATTTCAGGCGCTTCACCAACATTGCATGGTTACATGCTGACATTTTCCTCGCAATAGTTCAGCTCCCCCTGGCGATAGAAGTTTGAAACCTTCAATGGAGAAGCGGGAAAGTCTTATAAGTGCAATGTATGGTTGCTCAAAATCCAAAATGCGTTTACAATGTAACAAAGAAAATAAAAACATAGGAAGCGTTACTTTACAGCACGCCCTCGTATATATACTTTATTGCAGAGCCATTTCAGGATTGTAATGTTGTTCATTGACATTCCAAATTACAGTTTGTAGAATTTCAACACAAAATGTTAATAAGAAATGAAATTAGACATGCCATATTTAATGCAAAATGTTGAATTTTTAACGAGTTTTGTATCTCTTAAACCAATTGAATCTCAAACTCAAAATTTTTACTGAAGTTACATATCATGAAGTACTGTATTGTGTACAAATTTCAGATTTTTAAACAACTGCCCACCTGAACTTGGAATTTTTTAACAAAAAGTACATGTTTATGACCCTGTAGAAAAAAAATGTTAAAGTCCGAAGCTTCAAATAATTTTGTCATACTCTATTGGTACACAGGTACTTGCACGAAAAAATTCAAGTGTCAAACAAACTGCCTTCCCCCCAAAAAAAATGTCCGAAAATGTCATTTTGAGCGATTAAAATACACAATATTAACCTTAAAATTTATTATGAAGGAATAATATTTAGAAAATTACACAGAAATATAATTGTAGCCTATAGTGTGCTTAACATCACAGATTTTGTCTCATTGTCGTAGGGCTTACCAGAGCTAAGAAAAAAAAGTTGCCGCTGATGCTTACGAATGGAGAAAATGACGCGCGCCATGATAAAAAAAAATGCCCGCCATCTTCAAATCGGTGACAGTAAAAAGAAAATTAAAGTGGTTCTAAACTGTCAATATATGAGGCTCACAAAAAATAAACGTTTTTATAAATGGTCAAGCAACCAGGTTGTATGACTTCATATGGATTGACCCCATAGATAAATGTTTTTTTTAGAGAAAGGCTTTTTGTAGTAAACGACTCTGTAAAATATTTGAAAAGTTTGATTAAAGCAAATAAAAAATTGCATGTAAATATACATTTTTCTGTTTCTGTATATACGCGTATGAACCTAATATGGAAGTGTTCGTTGAGTGTGTTAATGAAGCTATAATAATTTCAGTAATTTTTCTTCCATAGAAAATATAACATATGGATGTAGTCTATAATTGTAACTTAAAATATTTTTTATAGTCTTTGTAGCTGAATTTTGGCATTTTTTAAATGATAGATTGCAAAATATCAGCTGCCATGTGTATTTACAGTTTAATGATAATGCCGCTATTTACGGTTTAACATAATTCGTATTTTGTATATTTTTCTACACAAATTGTTTGCTATTGTTGTCTATAAAAATTATTGATTTTTAAATCAAGATAAATTTAAGTGTGTTTACAGTTTACATATTACATTTCTTTTCTTAGAGCCTAATAAACAACATTAAATGATTACAAGATTTAAAATCTTTATGTACACTATTCTATAAATTATTTATTTAAAGTGATTTAAATCAGTGATGTTTTTTTTTAATAATCACCTGATTTAAATCGCGATTTAATTAACCTGATTGAAATCATTCCACTTTGGTTGAAAGAAACAGAAACTAATTGTGTAGATAAACCTATTATTTCACATTTCCAGTTTCTATTTCGGGTCTAGCTCCTCCATTAACCCCTTCCCTATCGTCAGTATGTCTCTGACGCAAGAGACAATTACCTGTTGTCGTCGCTGAACGTTTCAGTTTGTATTCACTTGTGTTGTTTGACCTGGAAGCCCACAATTAACTCTTGATAGTCTGGAGGTTGGATGTTGTTTACTTTCTGAGCAGATGAACAGTGTTGTTTGGTTACCTTCCCAGCAGACAGAGCTCCACGATTACTGCTTACCCTCATAATGAAGCCAAATGGCCTGAGGGCACCATGTCATCCAGCGGATTAAACCTTTAATTGCTTTCTGGTGCTAAAAGGTCCCCGATTAATTATCAACATTGTCTAGAAATCTGCACGTTTCAAAAGAACACCACCACATCGTTTCTTTTTGTATATCCAGGTAGAATTCGATTATAACTTTTGTTATGTACTTAACCACAAGTGTGATGTCAGTATTATTTGTAATGCAAAGTCGTTAAACTTGTAGTCCGCAAAAGAAAATATATGAGACTATTTTCAAGGAAGCAGGGTTAGAATTAAGGGTGAGGATGGTTTTGGGGAGGGGATTTTCACCTCGTCAAAATATTTCCCCTGTTCGTAATTGAGAAGTACAGGGTGGAGGTCGGTGTCTACCAGAATTATAACGTCCCTGGTTTATATCTACTTGTAACGTTGCATCGCATGGTCTGTGAAATAAAACAAGTTCTGACATAATACCGATGAACACAAAGAGCTCCTCAATTTATCATGCCATTGTTAGAATTTGTAAGGAAAAGTCAACAGATTGACCGCAAGTAGTGAGGTGAAAACAGTTGAGCGGCTGTGGGGTTTACCCAGCTCGAGAAATCACCCTTACCATAGGCCACGTTTCATATGTGAATGCACATCAGAACAACCATCGCGACAATCGATTATGGTATGCTACCGAAACTCACGCCCGAGCATGAGCTGCCTTTGACGTAACCTGTGGCCATCCAAATTGTTACACGATCTCATTTTTGTATGGCAATTACTATAAAATAAATTAAAATCAAATTAGCCGAAAATAAACTCGAATTATTTCCCTCCCTGTATTGACCGGATATTTACCTTTGTCTCTGTGATTTTTAAGTAGTGTTTCGCATTTTCATTTAGTGTTAAAGAAAGCCGAATTTGTATATTTGTCATAGATATATCCGCAGTTCATTATACGCTCATTCTAGTTAACATAATTATCAATGTTTGTAAACATTCAATGTATTTGCCTCAAATATAATTTTATAAGGAATTCCCGAGTTTTGAATTAGAAAATTGAAACCTACTAGTGTGTGTCAGAAATAGAAGAGATCATTCTTACGTTGCTTAGCCCCCGGTATGATTGCCACTCAAAATAATTCACGTATAAAAGTAGTTTGGTTGATATGCAAGTATTTAATTGAAGGTTTTACTAATTTTATAATTTCTCCGCAGGTTTAATCGCATCATTTTAACGTTTAGAAGATTAGTTTAAAAGTGCTGTAAATAAGATCTATCTGTATTTCAGCACTTCTTAAGCATTCAATCCTTGGTTTGCATATGCTCTTGTTTCTATTTGAAAATTGTACTCGCTTCCTCTCCCTTTGTTTCCATGGTCACTTCATATTTTCCTTCCTCCTTCTTCTTTGTCATAGCCGCGGTGGTCTAATCGGTAGGGCGTCAGACTTCTACACGGGAGACCCGGGCTTGATTCCCAGGGCGAAATTTTTCCGGCCTTATCTCCGCGTAAAGCGGCTCTGGGGCTCACCCAGCCTCAAATCAATGGGTACGGGGGGTGGTGAATGTGGCCGGAGCGTGATGCTGATCACATTACTTCCAAAATGGCCGAGCTCGAGAATATGTGGCACCCTACCCTCACATCCCCTGAATGTGCCTTCATGGCACGGTGTTATATGCATGGGAAACTTTACCTTTTACCTTCTTCCAGGTCGCTTGTTTCCCGTGCCTTCGTATTTATAGAATGGGGTGTGGAACTTTTTTGTATTATGTTTATTACATGAATAGATAAAAAGAATATGTGTAAGTATAGAGATAACAACATGTATCCTTTATCTAGTTTACGCGTAGTTAAGGTCGCCAAAATGTGTATAGAAACAACTGTCCTTGCAAGGAAATTAATGTTAAGAATAATGGAATATGTATTGAATAACAAAAAAACTATATTAGATCCAGTTGATGAAAAGTAAAGTTTCTGAATAATATTTCATGTTTATTATTATTAGTAGAGGAAAAGGTCTAAATATGGGCTCCCCTTTTTATGTTGTCATTTTCAAAGGAAAAAAATTAATATATTAAGCACCTGCCTTTAAAATGCATATCTATGAAATATATACTTAAATGTAAGTAATAGCATGCTAAAGTAGAGAAGGTCTCCATTTTTTTTTTAAAAAAAAGCAGTTTCCAAAAAATGGTGAAATGATGTATTTCAAAATTGTGGTCTAAATATGGGCTACTAATGGCAATATCACAAAAAGGAATTACAATTTGAAAAAACCGGCATTTATCGCTAAGACATTGTAAAATTCATATTTATGAATAATCTGTTGTTTTGAAAATCACGCGGAATGGGAAAAATCGAAATTAAGAAAAACATCCAAATATTTGATGAAAATGTGATCTCACCATTAGACCTCATGTCATAGCCCATATTTAGACCATCGTGCTATTTTTCTTCTTCAATTTATTTTTGCTCTCTGTGGTACATATTTCACAAACAAATCATGGCATTATAAAAGCCCACATTTGTTTTATGTACCGCTTATATCATAACCTATACAAAGCAGATGAGAATTCAGAAAACGCTGAGTTAAAACATACCTGCAAAAAGTTTTCAGAGGTCGCAATTCTATAACAGCGTCCAAGGCCGAAACTAACCACCACTTTCTCTTGCGAATTGGCGCCGCAACCTTTGATCTTGACAGATAACCAGTTCCCATAGCCTCTGCCAGGCTGCACCACCCGAGAGCGCTGATAACTCCAAAACCCATATTTAGACCTTTGCCCATATTTAGACCTTCTCCTCTAGTAGTGTGCATAAATCTTTGGTAGTCATTCAAAGCAGTATTATCGCAATATAATCCTTGCTTTCATATTTAGATCATCATGCTATTTTTCTTCTTCAATTTATTTTTGCTCTCTGTGGTACATATTTCACAAACAAATCATGGCATTATAAAAGCCCACATTTGTTTTATGTACCGCTTATATCATAACCTATACAAAGCAGATGAGAATTCAGAAAACGCTGAGTTAAAACATACCTGCAAAAAGTTTTAGGAGGTCGCAATTCTATAACAGCGTCCAAGGCTGAAACTAACCACCACTTTCTCTTGCGAATTGGCGCCGCAACCTTTGATCTTGACAGATAACCAGTTCCCATAGCCTCTGCCAGGCTGCAGCACCCGAGAGCGCTGATAACTCCAAAACCCATATTTAGACCTTCTCCTCTAGTAGTGTGCATAAATCTTTGGTAGTCATTCAAAGCAGTATTATCGCAATATAATCCTTGCTTACCAGTAAGTTCGGTGGAAATAAATAATCCTAGATTACACAAGTGGTAACCAAGCATTTTTCATTATTTAAATTTAGTTTTTCGGATGGGACCCCCCCCCTAAAAGTCGTATTGTCCATCTTAGGACTTCCAATGTGGTTTTCTCTCTTATTATTCGTTCATTTAAAGTTTTCGTTAACCCTTCATGTCTCAAGATTATACCTACCAACCTTGATCTTTTATGAGCGATCGATTCTCACAGGCTTCTCTTCTTATGTACACATCTTCGTTTGATGCTCTGTCTGTCCATTTTATCTTCAACATTCTCCTGTAGCACCCCATAAATATCAAATATTGTGATTTTTGGAACTAAGAAAAATTATCAAAATGTACAGGCATTAATGCATATTTATTTACTTATTACATCTTGTTTATCATGGCGAAGTTAAGTCTTTGTAGCTTTTTTCTACCAATTAACCATGTTTACATCGACATTTTAGAACATGAAAATTAGAAAACAACAAACCGTTACATAAAAAGGGAAATATTGAAAACAAAGAAAGAATAATATGAAATTAGACAGAAAATTACAAAACAAAGAAAAAAAATACTTACGGGATTAAAAGTCTAACCCTAACTCACATGCACACAAAACACACACACACATACGGTCACATATTCATGACAGTATTTGGAATTTGAAATATCAAGTTGAATAAGGGGTTTCAGTGTTTTTATGCATTTAACTGTATTCAATTTGTCCGTAGCGTATAAGCTTGCACTAATGTGCTAATTATAATTATTTGTGCCCAGTAAAAGATGTTTTAATTGTGTTTTTTTGTGTAAGTTAATTAGAGGGGCAGTGAGGTCCGAAGACGAGAAGTGGAAACAGTGATTTTTTTTAATAAAAAATTGAGTTATGAAGGAGGATGTGTAATCGAGTTCTCCCGCGCGATCTGGCGTCAAGGCTGTGTGACTCAGAGAGCACTGAGAATCTGCTCGAGAGATTACCCGGTTCTTTTGAACTGATTGTGGTGTCGAGAAGGGTGAGGTTGTGTACCTTTCGACGATCAATTAATTTGATCCAGTTTAGTTTTGTGTAGAATACGGATAAATGATCCCTACATTTCAAATCGAAAATATAGCGGAAACAGGCATATTAATACGTGATCTCAAAAACGTGTTTTATATTCACACATGTCTTACGTTACTCAAGATTGGCCAACCCTGTTATAGGCCATCGTTTGATGAAACTCATGTCTTTCCATCAATTCCAGATGGTTGTGTAAATTTCCAATTGCATATTTGGCATGTACAGATGTTATATAAGATATTCATATTCATCCCTTTAACATTTAAATGAATGATTATTTTTAGTATGATTTTTATTTTTTTTATTTTCATTCTTGCAGCTACTGACGAGATTGTGAAGAGCGATATTTGGTTCCACTTCAAGGTTGGCTTTAACAATGCTGTGAGGAGATCTGTGAAAGTGAAGGATTTGCTGTGAATTCCTCGAGAACAATACATGTCAGAAAAATTAAAACGCAATGGTTTTTTCAAATTATTATTATTTTATTTATAGATTTTTTTATCAAGAGGATAATATTCCAGATAATTTTGTTGTGACATATCAGTGAAAGTGTTTCGTTCACTCAGAAGAGCCAATTATCAGATAATTCAATATTTATTTTTATTGTGGTGGTGTGTAAACTTAATGTAAACTATATTATTTGTGTTGGCAAAAGTAAATGGCTCTAATGAGCATGCCGTAAGGTTGTAGTAAGCTCAATTTTACAGCACAACATTTTTTATACTTTTTATAGACAAATTGATGAAAATAAATAATTTTATAACAATAGCAGTGTTTTGTATTTTAGGTGGTATTTAAAAGTATTATTTTTTTCATATTAACGTACTAATCGGCAATATCTGGAAAAAGCACACTTATGCTACAGTCATTTCATTTCTAGGTATTGCAGTCCATCTAGGCTACCGATATGGTAAAAAAAATACATGTCTCAGAAATAAGTAGTTTAATGTGACGTAAATAATTTCTGTTCGTCTGTGCACTGAAAAAACATTGGTGTTCAATGGACACAGGCTATGGCCCCGTGAGGTCCATACCACATTTTGGCCAACGTTAATCAATTAATTAAAAACTGTTGAAGAATACAATTAATGTCACTTATGGGGGATGGAACAACAGCAACACTGCTGAAGGGACGCCATGTAACGGAACAAGGAAAGTCACTTGTACCACACTTTCGGTACATACCTACCTTACCTCAGAACAAATGGGCTCTCCCTTTCCACTCACGCGCATGCGCAGTGACAAGAAGAAAAGAGCCTCGTGTTAGCTGTTAGTCTAATATTGTAGTGTTGTGTTGTCACCATGTCAAAAACAAGAACACTGGAGTTGAAAAAAGATTGAATGTGTCAGAGGTCATACAGCACTAGTGTGACATACAGGTCTGCAGTGGTGAGGTGGGTACAAGCCTTCAACGCAGGATGCCAAATTGTGGCTGCATTGTTCGAGTGCTGGGGCTGGGAAGTGATCTATCATCCCCTATACTCTCCGGACTTGATTCCTAAGATGAAGAAACCTCTTCATGGCCGTCGCTTCCGAACTATTACAGATATTCTGCAGACAGTAGACCGCTACATTCTCACTAACAACTCTAAAGGCACTGCTACAGGTTTCCTATTCCTTCCTTATTGTTGGCAATTGGTTGTACACAACAACGTTGACCACATCGAGGGACAGTAAAATGTTGAATCATGAATCTATTGTGTATCACTTGTAAGTAAATAGTTGCTGCTAGTAGAGGAAATATACGGTTTCACCCAGAAATAATTGCAACACAAATGTTTTCTTGTGCCAGATTGTGCGGAATGGTATAGTGAATAATATACGTATTAAAAATCCGCCAACCAAATGTTTGAGGAAAATCCAACATATTGGTAAAATGGGGGCAAAAGTCAATATCGCGAAAACAGTGCATTGTACACAAACAGTGAAGATAACCAAAATGAAAGAACAGAAAATTTGCAAAATTATAGTTTTTGTTTGATAGAGCTAAGTAGTATAATCAGCCCGTTTCTGCGTCACCAATTGGGCCGCATTGTTGCCAACTCACCCCACGAAAATTTTACCATATGATATTTCACAGGCGAAGCTAACCTGCAACTAGTGAGCTGGCAACACTGATACGACCTAGTTTGCTTACATTGTCCAACATCGCAACCGGATGTGACGACGGGTGGGGGAGATGACTTTCGTTCTGTGGTGTCGATGTAGGTCAGACACAGTAGTGTGAAAGGTTCTGTACAGAAGAGTAACGTTTTTGCAACTGTGCTTAAAAGTTATATACGCGATTATACAACCGTTTGTGTCAACATAGTTTTGTGTATTTTTTTGTGAAGTTTATTTCTCCTACGTATTGAAATTTTGTGGACATTTCTGTCGAACCAGTTCTTATTTTGCTACTGTGCTTAAAAGTTATATATGCGATTATACAACCGTTTGTGTGTGTTAAATTGCTAGCAGCTTTGTAGGTAAGTTTTTTCTTGTTATTTCTCTTGCATGTGTGTGTGTGTGTTAATAATAATAATTGCGAGTGGTGTTAGTGAACACGAAGTGTTTTGATTAAACATCGCAATTACGCTAATATTGTATATTAGTTGTTTCAAAGTAAAAAAAAAGAAGACTCCTGTTTTTTTCTACGATTTAACTTCAGAGATTGCCTTTTATGACGATTTTTTTTGGATTTTATAGCGTTCAACGACATTTTAGTGCAATTTTCATGGCAACTAAATTTTCACAAAAGGAAGAGTCCTTTTTTTTTTACGATTTAACCTCAGTGATAGCCTTTTATGACGATTTTTTTGTGCAATTTTCATGGCATGCACCACGATCTTACGTGATATAACTTAACCTATTCACTGATCATTTTTTGTTTTTCGGTCTAAATTAACCTAAGTGTCGTCTACGGGACTTTACGAGTTGCCGAATCCCCCTGGGCCAAATCTCGAAAACTGTGCAAAAGAAAGGTACCCCCCAAACCCCCACCAACTGTTGACAGAGAGAATTGACTGGAAAATTTTTGATTGATAAAAAAAAAATTGGTTCTCCTATACTAATTTTGGTATGCGAGGACACCGAGACTCGACCAACACACTAAGCCCGACCTCTCTACGAATACATGTTCGGAAGCTACGAGTGATGGGAGGTGTGCAAACACGAACTCAGGACCTCCAAACTTGGTACACGTACTCTACATCACCAAAATTGACAAGGGGGTCGACGGGGGAGATTTTTCGATTTATTTTCGCGCTATCTCTTACCGTTTTTGAGATATTCATAATTTTAGCTCTGGACTTGGAAAATTTTCGACAGAGGGGTCAAATATGGAACCATGGTGTTCATTTTGTTAGGAGCCGATGCTAACGCATGTCTCTACGATGATCGTATCGAAAAAAATCGGCAATTGGCCCACCCTTGAACTAGGACCTCCAAATTTCGTAAACGTACTCTACATCCCCAAAATCGACAAGTATTTCAACGGGGGAGATTTTTCGATTTATTTTCGCTCTATCTCTCACCGTTTTCGAGATATTTGCAATTTGTAACGCTGGACTTGGAAATTTTTCAACAGAGGGGTCAACCATGATAACCTATGTTCATTTTGTTAGGAGCCGATGCTAACGCATGTCTACGATCATCCTATCGAGAAAAGAAAAAATTCGGCACCCTTGAACTTTTAGGACCATCAAACTTGGTACACGTACTCTACATCACCAAAATCGACAATGGCGTCAACGGGGGAGATTTTTCGATTTGTTTTCGCACTCTCTCTCGCCGTTTTGGAGATATTTGCAATTTTTAACGCTGGACTTGGAAAATTTTCAGAGACGACCCATATCAATTTTTTGGTATGAGAGGACAAACAATACTCTACGATCATTCCTTGGACGATGAAAAAATGTATTTTTGGCAATTGGCCCACCCTTGACCTCCAAACTTGGTACACATACTCTACATCACCAAAATCGACAAGGGGGTGAACGGGAGAGATTTTTCGATTTATTTTTTTCACTATATCTTACCGTTTTCGAGATATTCGCAATTTTTAACGCTGGACTTGGAAAATTTTCAGAGCCTACGTCATTTTCGAATTTCCAGTCAGGGAGGACACGAACATGCCAATGCAACCTTCGAAGTTACGAACGATCGGCAAGTGGCCCACCCTACACCTCCAAATTTCATACCCATCACCAAAATCGACAAGCGGGTCGACGGGGGAGATTTTTCGATTTATTTTTACCCTATCTCTCACCGTTTTCGAGATATTCGCAATTTTAGCTCTGGGCTTGTAAAATTTTCAGAGGTTGTGCGTGTGTTATGTTACCCTCACAAATTTTGATGCGTTAGAACTGTTTCGTCACCCTTTCGTTCCTCACATCTTGGACGAAGGACTTCTCGGCGACCAGGATGGCGCTGCACACGGTGTCGTCGGGCAGTACATTGTGAAATTCGCACACGATCTTGATGGTGCGATCGTTGACCACCACCTGTTTCCTCTTGACGTGTATGGGAAATAAGAACCTATCGAATAACAGCATATTCTTGGTTAATTAACATGGATGAATGGAATGTGTGATAACTAAAGTTCTTTCTAGTCTGATAGGAAGGGGAAAAAAGTTGATTTCGGCATCTGAAAAAAAAAGAAAGAAAATTAGTGCGATCGCTCAACAAAATTGGAATTGTCCATCATTATTTATCCTTGTCGTTGCGATGTAAAGAGGAGATTTTTCCATGTGAGTTTTCGTTATATTATTAGTTGGTTATATTATTGTCTCGTCCTTTAGATCTGTTAGGAGACACAAACTTCCAACTTCTTAGGATTTTATGTATTTAAAAGATAAGAATTTTAATTTCTGCGATATTATACATATATTCTCTTATTCATTCTTCCCTTTTACATTAACTATCTCTCTCTCATCTAGTTTCATATTCTTATTAACAATTCTACAAGCAACAACGTTGTTCTTATATTTTTTTTTTGTTCAATGCAACATGATTTTATTTTTAAACACACTTAATGTATGTACCTCTTTCAATGAAAGGTACGAAGTTTTTTGCATCCATGGACAAAATTATTATTTTGTATATATTTTAACTTTCAGAAGATAGAGAAAAGTAAGACACATTTTCCGAATTAATATCATTTTTCATTTGTTAGTACTTGAATTTGGAAACTGACACACACTAGCATTTTACGATTGGTTTTTGTGAGTATGTGTTAAACCACCACGCCCTTCCTTGAGCAATATTATTCCCTTGCTGCGACGAAACACAGTCAACTGCCTTTGTTGTACATTTAAATAAGGTAGAGAACATGTTTCTAAGAGGTAGGGAGATAATTGATCAAGATTGATATCGGAGAAAAGATAAAATTTGTACGCGGAGGATAATGAAAATTTTACTATTTGAGTTCCCTATCGTGATAAACGGATCAACTTTTGCAACATTTTATTCTTTGCTATCATGTCACCCATTTGCATATCATCGGTTGGATTACAAATAATGTGGAGTTCAAAAATTTTAGATTGATGAGAAAGGGCATCCAGTTTTGTATCGAATAACACACTTATAACCCAAAACAAAAATACATTAGAGTCTTCGATACCAGGTGCACGTCACTATAAAAACTGCATGTTCCGAATAAATCTATCAATTCATCAAGTTCAAGGATGCAAAACTTTTAGTTTTCACTCTGTCTCCTTTTTTTCAGCCCTCCACGCTAACAATCTACTTCCGTGCCACATCACGCCAAGAGTATAATTAGATAGCACACTTTGGCTAACTCTAAGAAAAATCACTGGAAACTACGGGGTGTGAAAATATATTTCTCCCATAAAACTACAACATACCATCATCGAAAAAAATGATCTGTGAAATTGCTACATGAAAAACTGTAAAAATCCATTTCAAAAAAATAATCACGAACGAAACTATATTTTTTTAAAATAACGATTATTGACATTTCTAACACGGAACACAAAAAATTTGACGGAATATTTTTTTTCTGCTTTTTACACCAACAACGAAAGAAAAACTATTCACCACCCTTTCACCTTGCCAATGGGCGAAATTTACACACACACAATATTTTTTCTGTTGCTTCCAGGGTTGCTACGCGACTGGAAAACCTGGAAAACAGGGAAAAGTCAGGGAATTTGGTTGGTCAGGGAATAGTCAGGGAATTTTGCATATTTTCTGGAATTTACGAGCATTTTGGAGTTGCAGGAGAACCAGTTACAAAATGAACGAACGGTTCATTTGCAGTTCCGAATTCGGTTGTTGTGATTCCAGTCCCCCCAAAAGATTCAGTTCAGAAACTTGTTCCTCTCGTCATTATAACTTCTAGTCTGTTACGTACAAAATTATGGTTCCTTCGCATTTCGATTCTATATTTATTCACTCTCGGATCTTGGATCCGTTCATGTTGCGACTCGTTCTTCTGAACCTGTTCAAGACCGGAATTTGGAGAGGCGTGAGATTTTTCCTTAGAGAACAAGCTACTCAAGACGAAACCTACGCACCAGCCATCCTCAGAATTTCTTAAGGAAAAATGTTGCTTTAGCTTTGTGTGTGGTGAGGAAATTTTCTTTCTTCAAGAACACACCCGTTCGGAACCCGTTCTCTTTTGATACGTGAAGCGGAGCAGGTTGGGGTTCGTACAGTTCATTGGTTTTGGATCTGCAATAAAGCTTGAAGAGCAGAATTTCACGTAACTGGCTCTGGTTGACATCACACTGGACGGGTGCGGATGCCGAGTAAAAACAAAGGGACTCAGTACTTCGTTACCTCCATGAACCCGTTCTGTGAATGTGAGTCCTTCGTTTGCGACCCGTTCAGAAGCAACCTGATCAACTGATTCATTTGCTCGTTGTCGTAGTTTTTACATTGCAGAGATGTGTTACACCCGATAAATTCAGGGGGGGCCACTCCGCGACTTGCACGTTATTGGCTAGAGCTTGTGACGTCACCAAGCGGACACGAGCGGTTGAAAGCTATGCGTAGAATGTAGCAGATGGCCCATGAAACGCTGTGTTTTCATGCATCTTTTGATATTATACACCAAAGCTGTTAATTTGATTTGACAGCAAGAGATCAAATACGCGATAGAAGAATACATTTATTCCAAAACAATGCATAGTTTATTTTTTGCGTGATATCTTGTCCCTGCAGGCTGTAGTCCACTGCCGGCTTTTCTTTCCAGCTAACCTATTGCATTTATTTTAAATGTCTCATTCTAAGGAAAGTTCTTGTCCGGGCATATTCTGATATGTCTTTTTACTGAATGTCCTGGAATTTCCCTTTAATATTTTTACGCTACTTTTAACATTCTCCAGTTGATCGCCACGATGAGGATAAATTTGTTTTTGTAATTTAGCGTCTTCTTCCACTTTTGGCTAATCGCGACGAAGAGGATGAGTGATGATTAGTTTAAATTGATGAAGGGACACTCGTAGCAGGCACGTATCCAAGGGGGAGCTTAGGGGGCTCGAACCCCCCAAAAAGTTTTCTGTTTACAATAGATAAAATGAGGTATTTGGTTTCTTGTGGTCGGAAATAAAATAATGTGACGATAATTTAAGGAGAGAAATAATTATCGAGTCAAGCACGTATCCAAGGTGGGAATCAGGGGTCTCCAGCAACCCCTTCAGGAAATTACGCTACATAAAATTAGGTTCATGGCTTCTTAAATAATGTGATGATAATTTGAGATAAATAATTATCGAGGCATGACACAGAATGTTCTATAACCCTGTTATTGTTAATAGCGCGTATCCAATGTGGAATCAGGGGGCAGGAGCCCTCCTTAAAATTTTTCAGTTTGCACTACATAAAATGAGGTTTTTGTTTTCTTGAATAGTGTGCCGATGATATAAGGAGAGAAATACTTACGAAGGCAATACGGAGACTGTTCTATAACCCTGTTGTTGATAATATTGCATTAAAACTTTTTTTGAGCTTTCGGTGTTGTCGCTGCACTATGTAAAGACTTGTCAGCATTTGGAAGCTGCAAACGTAGCGCCACACGTAGGGCGATTCATGGTAATTTTTTAATCTCTGGAAAGCGCGAGAGGGAAAGTTCATGAATAAGAGAAGGAGTCGAAATACTGGTAACATTAACGAATCGTTTTATCTGCGGAACATTCTAGAATATAATGAGGTTAAAATACGTGGCTTCAATTTCCAAGTTGATCTGTACAACAGAATCTGTTAATGAGAATTCAAAGGTAAGTGTGACAGTTCATTCATACTGTCGATTGGTGATCCGTCAGTGTCCATTGGTGGCTTTATAAGATCTAGTGATTCTAAGATGAAATGGACTAAATACCGTAAAGTAACGAAGTCTACTATTAGTTCCAGTTGGGGTCCAAAGCTGAAGACATTGACGACAGCGGATCTTCCGGAGCCTCAGTGTAGTGCTAGTTCGGGTCGAGGGCCGAAGGGATCAACAACAATCAACAACCAACAATCTGTGTATTACTCTGTGCTGTTTGTGATCCACATGGATTTGTGATCATCCCTTCATCCATTTCATCTACTCACCATTCATTTTCATCTTTGCGATTAGCCAAGAGGTAAATTATACTTGAAATAAAACAAAAGTAATACAAATACAAAAAAAAAATAATGGAACGATTATGCTGTTACGTTTTCCTGTATTTTAGGCACGTTGCATTTACCAGCCAACAGTCAGAGATTGCTTTTCGGTCGAATGATACTTCTAATAATCGGAGGTAAATGCAAGCTGAGAATTATAATTTGGTCTCTTATCCACCTGAGTTGAGGATCTAAATTTTAAAATTTTATTTGTAACAATATTTACTACTGCGAGGAATTAAAAAAAAAAAGGAATTTTGGCACTGGCTTCCTATTCTGCAATAGTTACATTTGTTGTAAGAACATAATACATTAATTTACTTTGTATAAATATTACATTATCCATCGCTTTTCCTAATTAAATCTCATACCATATCCAACACACACATAAAATGTGTTTTACTAATAATACAGTGCGCAATTAGAAAATAAGTCTTGTGAAGCAACACAAATATGGCCTCCCCGATGGCCTAGTGGTAGCGCCGTCGCCTTGTAGTCAAGGGGGTCCCGGGTTCGATACCCGGTGTAGGCACATAGTGGTTCGGATCCAACTTTAAACTGTAGGTCCAGTCCCAATTAGCCTTTCTGTGCAAAAAGCGGACTTAAAACGCGAATTCAATCAATCAACACAAATATGAAATATTAAATCTATTTTTTTTATTTGGTTTATTTTACTTCACTTTTCTGCAACTTTTGGCTAATTGCGAAGATGGGGACGAGTCGTGATGATGAAATTTATGAATGGACATTCACAAACATCCATACCCAGGCCGGGATTCGAACCTGATTTCCTTGCCAGGGCATTTGCTTTTATACAAATTTAGCGATCTTAATTACACGTAGGCTAGATAATGAATACATGCTTTTATATCTCTATTCTTACACCGATTTTTACCTACAATATTAATTTAATATTTATTAATTAATATTATTTTAATTTAATATAATAATAATATAATTATTTTAATTTAAGCGTTTATATTATTATTATTATTTCTGAGACACTTGGTTCGCCCTCCCCGAAATAAATGTTTAAATACGTGCCTGACCAAAACTGTTAATTTAATTTGATAACAAGAGATGAAATACGCGATAGGAGAATACATTTATTCCAAAACAATGCATAGTTTTTATTTCATCATACATTATTTTGCGTGATTTCTTGTCGATGTAGTCCACTGCCGGCTTTTCTTTGCTGCTGACCTATTTATTGCATCTGTTTGGAGAGACTTATTTAAATGTCTAATTCTAATGAAAGTTCTTGTCCGGACATATTCTGATATAACTTTCTCGTGAATATCCTGGAATTTTTCCTTTAATATCTTGCACAACGAAGTCATAACGCTGGGAGCATTTGCATATCTTTCTCCGTGGAAAAGTGCAAATGCAATCTCAAACTGTTTTATGGTGTCCATCCATTGATCTGATGGAACTGTAAGCCCTCCACGAGATATAATGGCTATCCAATCACTGTCACTGGAACTTTCGTCAGGAATTGGAAATGTTGTGCCTGGCTTTCCCAAATGTTTGTTGATATGGCGACACTTGTGTGCGATATATCCACCAAGATAACGCAATGCATCCAAATTAACGTCTTGATCACATTGTAAAGTTGTCGAGTCTGCATGTAAGGTCTCATGTGAAAGTAAGTCTAGATCTACTGTAACCTGTGACGTGTTCTGAAAAGATGTTACATTTTTCTCATCAACAATTCCTATAAAAAGTTCATTAGTTATAAAATCTTTTAAGTTTTCTTCTTGATCTTCGGTAGTTTCTGCACATTCCTGGCGTTTTTCAGAAGCAGAAACTGGAGCACTTGTAGAGAGGGGAATGTCGTAAGCATTTCCTGTCATAATGAGCAACCGAATTCTATTGCGCACCTCGAAAGGTGACGGGCAATTATGAAAAATGCCAAGACCTCGGATTCGTGAAAACAAATTTTCTAAACAGTCCTGGTTCAGATGGGAGGTAAGAATATATGGTACGTTGAATGCTTTGACTTCTTCGAATAAACCAATCACAGATTTTATTGATATTAGGAAACCTTTTTGAAATGGAAGTATGCTACTTCTCTTTCCGACACGCAATTGTGAGCAAATTTCTGCAAACCTCTTTATGGTATTTTCTTGACTTTGGATATTAAGACCGTAACCACTACGCAATGGCGTTTTGTTGTCGTAAGGACGTCTAGAATTTAATACGTCGAAGGCATCATTTACTAGTTGGAAGAACTTTGCTTCACGGTCTTTGTGTAACACATGTTGTATGGCGCATGCTGTGTGGCGAGATAATAATCTTGCAGCCATTTTTACATTTTGACGGGCACGACCTTTCACATTTATGTGAGCATCTGTTATGTGATGAGTTACTGTCAGTTCTGATGCCTGGCGTTCCAGAAGTTCTTCTATGAGACTTCTCTTTATTACTGTACCACTGGGTAAAATAAATTCCTCGTCTAAAAAATGGTTTCGCAAAAGCTTTAGAAGATGGGGGACGTCGTAGAAAAACCACACCTTCCTGTTAGAGTCAACAGGGTTCGAAAAAAAAGTTTTCGATGTATCAATACACAATTCCTTCGCCACCTTGGCATTCTTTCCCCCCATATCACACGTGACTGCTACAATTTTCAATCCTGATTTCTCACATTCTTCGATAATATTTTGAAGCAATTTACTTGTCATGGTTATATCAAAATCATAATACACAGGTTGCTTCCACTGAACGCACAAACCTCTAAGCATGACTACTTGGACATTATTATGTGGTCCTAATATTTTATCATCACACGAATCGTAGCAGATGCGACAGTCAATATTCATTTCGTCAAACGAAAGTACAGTAAGGCGTTCCATGTCGCTAAAATCACTTGTTTTAGCTTTCAATAAACATAATACTTCATTTAAAACTCCAGGTCTGCATTTAAATGATTTAGTCCACTTTTGAAGAGTTGAACGTCCAGGAAGTGGAACGTTACGTTTTCTCAAAAATGAATATGATTTTGTTGAGAGAGCCCTCAAAGCTAATGCATTTGCAATGTCTTCTGAATTCCACCTCACTCGTTTCCCTTCACTTAACAAGCACTTAACCTGCCCTTTTGTAAAACACCTGGACAATATTTTGTATACTTCCTTATTCACTACCTTGTTTTTATAAGTCTTTGTCAATAGCACTTTCCGTGCATTCTTCACAGAACCTAAATATTTTGCTTTCTTTAAAGCTGCATCGTATTTCTTTAACGCCGTGTCTTTCGCTGAATTAATCTTCTTTAAACGTTCGATTTCAGATCTTAATTTGTTAATTTCCTCACGAGCTTCAGTAACTTCCTGTAACTTTATGATAGGTTGAGTATTAGTCATTTGACTGCATTTTAGTTTAATTGGTGAGAGTCCCTTTAGCTTCGACATTGCCCTGATTCTTATCTCTCTTGATTGAAGGCGCTGTCTTCTTGCTTCAACCTAAAAAAAGACAATATTGTAAGTATCACAATAATTGCTAAGTTCATGGTATGTGAGAAATAACTCTCTATTAAAACTTAAATGAAGTCATAGTCATGCAAGGTGGTGCCCTTTCGTATTTTGCACGCACTGTTCGTGACTGACTCGACATCAAATTACCGGGACGTTGGCTGGGTTGTCGCGGTCCACATGAATGGCCAGCAAGAAGCCCTGACCTCACCCTACGTGACTTTTAAGTGTTGAAGTGGGCGAAGGAAGAAGTTTATAAAACAAAGCCAAAGACTTTGGATCAGTTGGAGAATTGCATTCGGCATGTTCTGGCACATGTGGAATTTTAACAATTGTGCCTATGTGAACTTCTAGCACTTGTAAAGTTGTGCCATTCTACTGTGCGACGTATAACTGGTTCCATTAAAATCGATCAATTAATATTATGGTTATTAAATATTTCTAATTATGAGTTATTTTTCACCCACTCTGTAGTTTATTAACACTTTCATACAGATGGTATGTATTTGTATGTTAGCTATTTTACGTTACTCTTCAGATTCTCCAAGTTGATTGCGATTAGGATGATTTTGTAATTGTGTTTTTGTTATTTAGCATCTCTTTCCTTCCATTTTGGCTAACGATGAGGATAAGTGGTGATTATATTAAATTGATGAAGAGACACTCACAAAGAACACTCATGCCCACGCTGGAACTTGAACTCTGGAACTTCGGTATAAAGATGGAAAAACCGGGTCTTCAGCGTGGCAGTCAGACGCCTAACCGACTGGACCACTGTGGCTCATTTGAGCTTATATAAAATAAATTCAATTCAATCCAGAAACACAAAGTATTAGATTTTGTATGGTGTCTTTAAAGTATATATTTATTTATGCTATGATAAATATATATTGTAATGTGACTGACTCTTTACGTTTTTGGTGCTTGTTCGCCTTCCCATGACAATATATTGTGTTATAATATTATAATTAAAATATCATTGATAGAACTTTATTCGTTTTGATACGTATGCATTACAATGATTCGCTTCTTTAGCTATTATCTACAACCTCAATGTTTGACGAGAATGTTCAAAGGATGTGCAAGGGCAAAACGTCTGTTTTATAAGTCGTATATTAAATTTTCTCAACTAATTGTATAATACAAATTTGTCTACAAACGAGCACAATGTGAATACAAGTGTAAATTAAAATTAGTGTTGGCTATCCACGGGATAATCAAAGTATTTATTTCTCGGTGATGTTTGAGCTTCAAAGCTGAAAGGGTCTATATTACTCTCAATATTTAGTAAATAAATAACCAGAAACTGAGTTTTGATCGTGTAGTGGTTTTTAGAAGTTACACATGTGATGATGTGGAGGGCGTTTGGAGTAATGTGGAAGTAAGTCTGAAGTTTGGAGAAACAAATTGAACCTCTTTAATTTGAATAATTTATGAAAAGTTAATTGTGCAACTCGTAAGTTGCTGCTGTCTAAGGCATTTTAAAAGCGTGGATAATAATAAGGCTGTTAAACATAACATTTCCAACCCAGTATTAAGACCAACACTAAGTATGTAACAATAAAATTGTAATGACCATTCTTGACCTATCTCACACGGGTAAGGGCAAAGAACCATTACACAATCTAAACTTAACTTTACATTGATTTGATTTATAGAAATGCATTGCTTACAGATTCTTGTGATGTGCTTGGCATTCCGTGCCAATTAGGAACGTGCTGATTTGGAACTGCTTCGGCTCGAAGTTCTTTTTTCAAAGGCAACCCTAATAATTCATTTTTCAGGTCTCTTTTGTAATCTTCAGGTAAAACGTGAACTGAACATACACGTGAATTGTTAACGTTAAACTTCTCTCTTCGTTTGCAACGATTCACCCATTCCTGCTGCAGCAACTTATTTTTTGGGAAGCAATGGTATTTTATTCCAGACGATTTCCTTCCATTATTTTTGCACGTGGCAACAGAGCAGACAAGATGATTTGTACTCATTATACGGGCACTTCAAGAAAAGGTGCGTACACATAAAAATCAATACATTTATGGCAAGCTTCCGTAAACGCTTACGAAGTAAATTCCATTCTGTCCGCTTAATGACGTCATAGCGCGCACAGCATCATGGGAATAAATCTCGGAACCTCGGGAATGGCATACCTTATAAAGGTACCTTGCGATAAATTAGTGATTTTATGCAGTATCTGTGATGTCATTATTCGAATATGCACGTGTTTTGTGCATGTAGAACGAATTTATTTTTAAAAAACTGGTGCGAAATAGAGGAATTAAACGTACGCTGGTCACACATCGTTGTTAGGTTAGGAATGTTGGTTTGATGCCGATAGTAATTTTACGTATTTTTTGCGTGTAGAATGAAATTTTGCTGAAAAGTGGTGAAAATGAGCCCAAGTTCCTTTTGTTTTATTATGATTTCATCATGCCTCAAATGCAACTTTTACATGGTTCGATTTCGATTTATGTCTGTTAACGCATACTGCAGAGTTTTAGCGATTACTTAAGATTTTGTCAAATACACTTTTGTGGTTAGGTTAGGAAGGTCAGGTTTGGTTGTCTTACAATTAAAATAAAGACCCTGTACTAAGGTTCCGATTTATTTTTACATTCAATCCCACTAGTTTACGATACTTACTGTCGCTTGTCAACCGGAGAATACCTTTCCGTGGGAAGCGTGTATGATTGCTTAAGGTCATTTTGAAGTTGTTTTTTTCAACATAAATAACTTTTTTCCAATCCAAATAGTGCTCATTATTTTAAGGAAGGTTCAAATTTCGTGTCACAATGAATGCCAAAATTCTATGATAATTAGTCTTCCTACTAGGAAACTTTGAAAACAAAAAAATTTATATATTCGGAACTGTTACCTTTTAGTCAGGCCCGTAGCTAGAACCGACCTCCAGGGGGGGCTCACGATATATCAGGGGGGCTTTGTAAACCAAGTCAATTTTTCAAAAGTTTAATAGTATTAAATGAAGGTAAATTATCTGTGTCGAGGGTCATTAAGTTAATTTAAAATATAAAATTTAGAAATATTATGTACAAATACTACAGTTTTTTTATATCTCTCTTGAAGTGCTAATGACTGCCACTGACACCATCCCTTAATACACACTCCATACTATTTTTGATGATACAGATATTTATATCATACATGTTAAAATGTAAATATTAACTTCAATCATAGTGCCTACCGTACATTCCACCCCCGGCCAAAGCATTAAAACTTGGGATTTGTTCACATTTGACGCAGATGCGGAAGGAATGTGGATAATGACATCAAAGTCACAGATTTCTGTCAAGCGAGAGGCTGCAATAGGAGCAGGGATGGTACAGATAAAGAAGACTTCCTATGAAAGAACTTTCTAAAGTCTAGATAATCTTCTAAACACTTGCCGCTGCTTAGACTTCTGCTCATAAACAAGATGAACGAACGAAGTTGTGAACAAAATAATATATTCTGTCTACATTTTCACTGTTCACCTCAAACAAATTAGAATACAAAATAGTTTTACCTAATGTCAGGGGGGCTGGTGACCTTGCCAGGGGGGCTGGTGACCTTGCCAGGGGCCCCCCCTGACCCCTGCCTGGCTACGGGCCTGCTTTTAGTAGACAGATTTCGATATTTTCCCGTAATATAAAATTGGTTCCAGCATGTGGAAAACTCAAATAATGGAGATATTTGATTCCAAAGTATGGCCTGCATATATATTTCTTTTAGGTGTATGGTTGGTCACCGGCCCCATTTACGTTCTGAATTTCCGAAATATGTACTATTTTCAATAAATTAAAAAATATAATGATTAAACTTATTTCATATTTTCTAAAGGTACACGACCTAATTTTGTGTTGTTTCTCATTTGTATTGATATAATTGAGCTTGTATACAAGTTACATTGTAAAGCTTTGATATATGCCACATTTTTTATTGATTTTTTACACCACCTTAATTGTAATGACTTAGTAAATGGGGAAGTACAATAGTTATTTATTTTTTCATTGAATAGCATTATATTAATCACTTGGTAAATTTTCAGCTAATAACTGTGTATATTCATATTCATTTTTTTTTTATTCATATTCATAATAATTAACGTGCCTGCATATTTAATTGAAAAACATGAGGTTAAAAAGCAAAAATCATTACGACCAATATGTCTGGAAAAATTTCATTTCTGGTCTGGAAAACCTGGAAAAGTCAGGGAATTTCATAATCAAAAAATCGTAGCTACCCTGTGCTTCGTATGAATTGGGCGCTTTTTACAAATCGGTGGAAATCAAAGAAAGGCGGATCTCGAACATGGACACCCTACTCCCTCATCAAAATTAATTGGAGACCAAATCTCATGAAACATCGATAAATGATGCGCTTTCTATTGAAAATTTAATTACTTATAAAAATGGAATGCGTGATATTCTCGAAAAACTCAAACCCCCTCGCCTCCTGAAGAATTAGAATCCTGTTAAAACAAAAAAACTTCAACACGGACAACAAACATGCTTCACAAGAAATATTATCATATAAACCAACGATTATTTTTTTTAACAAACGTATTTCGTTTAATTAAAAATCCTAATGAAAGCACATGCCACTATACACACTATAAGAAAATAAAATCCCTGGCATAAAATGAACTTTAAAGAAAATTAATGAAACTTATTTCCACATAATGAACCTCAACCTATACAATTGTACACTTTTTTTCATTCTGCGTACCTCCAAAAATATGAATTAAATAGATTCGATATTTTGCAGGATTTAAATGAAACAGACGTAAATAAGAATTGGGAGCACGTACGTAATGCAATAGAATCAGCAGTTAAATAAAGTATAAATCAAGAAAAAGTAAGCCATGGTTCGCATAACCTAATAGACATAGACTAAGGTGGTTAAAGAACAGCATGTTTAGAAGTAACAAATAAAAGATTACTTGAAAAGTAAAATTAACGAAATTGAAATAAAAGTATCAGAGGTGCAAATGAATTGAGAAAAGGGTGGCAACCTAAAGTAAACTTGATAAAAAATGGCTGACCCAAGCGATATTTTAAATAGATGGAAGAACTACTTTAATGAGATAAATCAGAAATAAATTAAGTACGCACAGCAGAACCTATAGTTCCAGAACCTAACTTGATTGAAGTTAAAGAAGCCAAAGAGATAAATTAGTGGAGTTTGGAATAAATAAGAAACTTGTTAATATGTCTGACAAATGTACAATTCATGATGGATTAGAAAAAAGAAGAAGATGCATTATTTCCATTGCTCTTTTAATTTTGCCTTGGAATATGCTGTTAGGAAGGTAAAAGAAACTAACGAAGTACTGTTAGCATATGCAGATGATGTAGACTTACTGGGGAATGATGCAAATACAATTAAGAATAATGCTAAAATATTTTTCAAAGCAGCTAAAGAGATAGGTTCAGAAGTAGCAATGAGAAATCTAAAGATATGTGCTTACAAGCCGAAACCAACTGATAACAACTTGTTTGAACCAGTTTTCCAAATCCAAATACTTAGGAGTAATACTAACAAATGAAAAGAAGGCTTCATTCATGTTACTTTTCTCTTCATAAACTTTTGTCTCCTCGTTTCATATCTAAGGAACTAAAAAAAAATTAAAAAATATATAGATCTTGCTCAGGATAAGGACAAATCGAACTGCAAGCATGAACTTTCGGGTTCAAGAAGAGTAGAGAATTAATTAATTAGTTAATATTCAATGTAATATGGTTTCACGTATTAAACAAAAACAAAGTTAGTAATATGGTATTCATATTGACAAGGGAATTCTTACAAATTCATAGAAAAAGAACGTAAGGAGATTAATCGACGCGAACGAGATAAAAGATGACCTAATCAATAATATTACAGCATTAAGTGCCATGCATTCTTTACATGCATATTCGATACAAAACTGGATGCCCTTTCTCATCAATCTAAAATTTTTGAACTCCACATTATTTGTAATCCAACCGATGATAGCAAAGAATAAAATGTTGCAAAACTTGATCCGTTTATCACGGTAGGGAACTCAAAATGTAAAATTTTTATTCTCCGCGTACAAATTTTCTTTTCTCCGATATCTATCTTGATCAATTATTTCCCCTACCTCTTAGAAACATGTTCTCTAACTTTTTTAAAATGTACAACAAAGGCAGTTGACTGTTGTTCGTCGCAGCAAGGGAATAATATTGCTCAAGGAAGGGCGTGGTGGTTTAACACATACTCACAGAAACCAATCGTAAAATGCTAGTGTGTGTCAGTTTCCAAATTCAAGTACTAACAAATGAAAAATGATATTAATTCGGAAAATGTGTCTTACTTTTCTCTGTCTTCTGAAAGTTAAAATATATACAAAATAATAATTTTGTCCATGGATGCAAAAACTTCGTTCCTTTCATTGAAAGAGGTACATGCATTAAGTGTGTTTAAAAAATAAATTCATGTTGCATTGAACAAAAATATATATATATAAGAACAACGTTGTTGCTTGTAGAATTGGTAATAAGAATATGAAACTAGATGAGAGAGAGATAGTTAATGTAAAAGGGAAGAATGAATAAGAGAATATATGTATAATATCGCAGAAATTAAAATTCTTATCTTATAAATACATAAAATCCTAAGAAGTTGGAAGTTTGTGTCTCCTAACAGATCTAAAGGACGAGACAATAATATAACCAACTAATAATATAACGAAAACTCACATGGAAAATCTTCTCCTCTTTACATCGCAACGACAAGGATAAATAATGATGGACAATTCCAATTTTGTTGAGCGATCGCACTAATTTTCTTTCTTTTTTTTTTCAGATGCCGAAATCAACTTTTTTTCCCTTCCTATCAGACTAGAAAGAACTTTAGTTATCACACATTCCATTCATCCATGTTAATTAACCAAGAATATGCTGTTATTCGATAGGTTCTTTTTTACCATACACGTCAAGAGGAAACAGGTGGTGGTCAACGATCGCACCATCAAGATCGTGTGCGAATTTCACAATGTACTGCCCGACGACACCGTGTGCAGCGCCATCCTGGTCGCCGAGAAGTCCTTCGTCCAAGATGTGAGGAACGAAAGGGTGACGAAACAGTTCTAACGCATCAAAATTTGTGAGGGTAACATAACACACGCACAACCTCTGAAAATTTTACAAGCCCAGAGCTAAAATTGCGAATATCTCGAAAACGGTGAGAGATAGGGTAAAAATAAATCGAAAAATCTCCCCCGTCGACCCGCTTGTCGATTTTGGTGATGGGTATGAAATTTGGAGGTGTAGGGTGGGCCAATTGCCGATCGTTCGTAACTTCGAAGGTTGCATTGGCATGTTCGTGTCTGAAAATTTTCCAAGTCCAGCGTTAAAAATTGCGAATATCTCGTAAACGGTAAGAGAGAAAGCGAAAAAAATTAATCGAAAAATCTCCCCCGTTCACCCCCTTGTCGATTTTGGTGATGTATAGTACATGGACCAAGTTTGGAGGTCAAGGGTGGGCCAATTGCCAAAAATCCATTTTTTTCATCATCCAAGGAATGATCGTAGAGTATTGTTTCTGTCCTCTCATACCAAAAAATTGATATGGGTCGTCTCTGAAAATTTTCCAAGTCCAGCGTTAAAAATTGCAAATATCTCGAAAACGGTGAGAGATAGAGCGAAAATAAATCGAAAAATCTCCCCCGTCGACTCCCTTGTCGATTTTGGGGATGTAGAGTACGTGTACCAAGTTTGAAGGTCCTGAGTTCAAGGGCAAGGGGTGTTTGCACACCCCCATCACTCGTAACTTCCGAACATGTAGTCGTAGAGAGATCGGGTTTAGTGTGTTGATCGAGTCTCGGTGTCCTCCCATACCAAAATTAGTATAGGAGAACCATTTTTTTTTCATCAATCGAAAATTGTCCAAATCCAGCATGAACGTGCATTTCTCTCTGTCAACAGGTGGTGGGGGTTTGGGGGGTACCTCTCTTTTGCACCGTTTTCGAGATTTGGCCCAGGGGGATTCGGCAACTCGTAAAGTCCCGTAGACGACACTTAGGTTAATTTAGACCGAAAAACAAAAAATGATCAGTGAATAGGTTACGTTATATCACTTAAGATCGTGGTGCATGCCATGAAAATTGCACAAAAAAATCGTCATAAAAGGTTATCACTGAGGTAAAATCGTAGAAAAAAGAGGAGTCTTCCTTTTTTTTACTTTGAAACAACTAATATACACTATTAGCGTAATTTCGATGTTTAATCAAAACACTTCGTGTTCACTAACACCACTCGCAATTATTATTATTAACACACACACACATGCAAGAGAAATAACAAGAAAAAACTTACCTACAAAGCTGCTAGCAATTTAACACACACAAACGGTTGTATAATCACATATATAACTTTTAAGCACAGTTGCAAAAGAAGAACTGGTTCAACAGAAATGTCCACAAAATTTCAATACGTAGGAGAAATAAACTTCACAAAAAAATACACAAAACTATGTTGACACAAACGGTTGTATAATCGCGTATATAACTTTTAAGCACAGTTGCAAAAACGTTACTCTTCTGTACAGAACCTTTCACACTACTGTGTCTGACCTACATCGACACCACAGAACGAAAGTCATCTCCCCCACCCGTCGTCACATCCGGTTGCGATGTTGGACAATGTAAGCAAACTAGGTCGTATCAGTGTTGCCAGCTCACTAGTTTGAATGATTCAAATATTTTCCTCAATTTTAGAAGTAGCGTGAAAGTTGATTTCTGACACAAAAACAAGCAAATATGTAAGAAACTATGTAATTTACGTCCTCAAGTCACTGAACCAAATTCATAGCTTATGATTTCCTCTAGAGATTGGTTTTTGTGTCGTGCCTTTAGATTCAGGGGTTGAGGAGATAATGTAGTTTAATGCAGAGTCATGTGTTTCCCTAAATTTACGTGTTCCATTTCCTGTGATATTGGTAGATTGATTTGCTTTACTTTACTCCACTTTTGTGCCACTTTTGGCTAATTTGCGAAGATGGAAATGATTGTTGATATGGATGAATGGACACTCACAAACATCCATGCCCAGTCAGGGATTCGAATAAGAGACCCCTGACGTCGTAGTGCGATTATGATATTAATGAGAACGTAATACATTGTTTTATGCAGTGTTGTGTTCAGGTGGCGTTTGTTACATACATGTTGTTTTTGTTGTTGAAGATTGTATGCACACAGAGGCGGCGATTAGGTGTCTTAAGTGAGCAGGGGGCGGAGGATAGTATAATTTCTACTGACTGCAATTAGAGAGAAGCGTATTGAAAATGAAATTCGGACATATGATTTTGGCTCAAATCCACTGGTAGACAAGGCGTATCATTAAGAGACCATAGTGCGGGAACAAAAATTGTGTATAGGGGGTTTGACTGCTGCCCATTCCCCCATCCCTAATCGCCGCCACTGTCAATACATCGAACTAATATGATATGTTAAAATACGGATCTAAACTGGTTACTTTGCCTTAGAGTTCATTGCAGAATTTTTCGTAGATACCTGGTGCCAACATGTTAAATTGCATCACTTCCTCCACATACAGACGTGCACTTGTAGCACAGGTGTTGCCCCTGATGCAGCAAAAGGAAAACATTTGCTTAACTGATTCAAGATATAAACCTCATTTCCCAGTACGCTTGATTTTAATTACATTCCGACAAATATCGAGCATACTAATGTATTGCAGCCACAGAGCAGCAGTGTCCGTTATCTTTCAGAGTTTAACCAAATGTAAATAATGAATTTTCAGAACCTCAGAGCTCGAACTTACATTAGAGTGTACTTCTGAATTGAGCAGGCCAACGATTTATTGAACGTATCTCAGAAATATGCTCAGTTGCAATTCACTATGCTACTTCAAGATCAAGTAGCGTAAAGAATGCTGCACAAACTATGAATTGAGCCCTTGTGCCCCTGGTTATGAATTTTTAGGATTGATTTGATTGGTTTTACAGGGAGGTTATTTCAGTCGTTCACCGCCAGCGTGTCGGCCGTTCGTCGGAGTCTTCATGCAACAGGTCCCGGCAAATTGCGTTCAGGAAGTCCGTAACAGAAACCGCTTGTTTTGTAATGTTTCCACTTTTCACAATTACAGTTACAATTACAATTGAAATAAGCACATACCTTGTCGCAAGGATGCTGGAAAAGGTGTCCTCGCAAATACAAATATTTCTGGCACCTTATTCCTGACATCTAATCTTAGATTAGACATCGCTACTTTATCCTCAGTTGACATTAAGGGAAGACAGCATCCCGGCGCATAAAGCAAACCGAAAGCGTAAAATGATATTTAAAAGTAATAATAATGATGATCACTAACCTCCTGTGTTATAAGAGATGTTGAAAATGACCTCCTTGAACCTTCTTAGGTTCAAGAGATCCTGTCTCTCGTAATTCCCTGACCACTTTTCTGCAAGAATTCGTTTTCACGTAATTATCGTACATAAAAACTCTCTGTTCAAGAGTATATTTGTTTAACGGCATAAGTAATGAATGAATAACAATTAACACACAATAAACACTGGCCATGAGTAGCACATTACAATAACACAGTATAAACAACACGCGTACTGATAAACGCAAACAGAAGTGAACATGAACGTACAGTGACTACGTCTGGTAGCTGACAGTGTTGCTAACCATTTTTCGGCAATGTCCCTACAGACGTAGTCAAAATGTCCCTACAACTGAGCAAATGTTCCTGCTCCACGTAAAGCGACTAAAAAAAAAAAAACACCTCATGAGCATGCAAGACAGAAGATAAAATATACACATTTACTTACCAAATCTTTCTGCTCGGTGCTTCCACAATTAATGAAGGAGCGAATTTACAGTACAGGACCCCTCCCCGATTTTTGTAATATTTGGCATACTCACTAATTGAGGCCTCCTAATCACGAATTTGAAGTTAAAATTTGTGGGTCACGTGTAGAAATTGCAAAATAAGTTAAATTGAGTGGTCCGCGATCGGCACGATTGCTCATTATTTACCGGAAGATTTTGTGTTTCCAATACTTAAAAAACGAAATATACATTCATGATATTACTACGACCCCAAATTTTAACTATGTTTGCTTATCCTAACCTAACCGTACCTGAATGGTTCGTGGGGCTATCCGTCAATGGTTTGTTGGGCTACCCGTGCATGTTTTTTTCGAGCCCAAATTTTAACTATGGTTGCCTTGCCTAACCTAACTTAACCTAACCTTACCGAGAATGGTCAGTGGGGCTATCCGTGAATGGTTTTGCGCTAATGGTGATTACGAACCGATAAAAAATCTTATTTTCGTAGCACTTTAACGGCAAACGTTCATCATCGAAGACGCCATTTTCGTATCCTGCAATTTTATGATTGATGTACTGTTGCCCAATTTACCTGTAATCAAATTAGTTCTTCTACATCGTGATTGTCGCTGTCACATGTAAGGACGTTCTTTGGGCAATATACTGAAATCCATAAGTTTATTAATTAGCCCACAGCCATCCTCCTGCACACTCAACCTAACAATCTGTACAACATTAACAACTTTTTACTGTTCTCTTCCGCCATTATTACACAATTCATGCTCTCCAAGTATGAAATCAACAGTGTGGCAACGCTGTAGAAACCGTAACTAATTGCAAACGTCAATTGTTCATATCAACAAATATGGCTACCATACTTGTATACGGAGAATCATTGCGAGAATTGAAAAGCTTATTTTACAATTTCTACACGTTAATGAACAATTTTTTCACCTCACCCCAACATGTTAACTTGAGATAAATCATCACGACTAATTATTTCGTGAGTATAAGACGTAGCATAGAAATTACAGAAGGGTCCGGTATTGTAAATTCTTGCCTTAATGAATAATAGGGGTGTGCGGGACAGAATTTTTTGGGTCGGGACGGGATCGGGACGGTAATTTTTTTAAATCCCGACATTCGGGACTGAAAAATTTGCAATTTCCCGACCAAGTCGGAAAATTTTCGGGACGGGAAATGTTCGAAATTTTCCGAAGCACTGGAAATTTAAGTCATTTTCACTTTAAGTGATTGTTTTTGCATTTCTAGAATAAAAATTTACAATTTTCGATAAGTTCCAAAAACTTACAATGCAGAAAACGTCGAGAATTAACGACTTTTTAAAGTGACCATTCGGTATTTCCCGACTGCTCGGGATCCCGAAAAGTCGGGAAGTCATTTCCCGAAGTCGGGATTGGGACGGTAATTTTTTTTCCCGATCCCGGTCCTGACTTTTCGGGATCCCGCACACCCCTAATGAATAACGTTGAGTCGTTTACTATTGATTATGTTATTTGAAGTCATACATGGTGTTGCTGTGAAGAGATAGATGTTGGTTGGTGATATATGCTGTATTTCCTGCAGTCTTTAACAATTTTGGTCCCATTTTATTTCCCTTTGTTGTTTTTGTATCACTTAACATTGAAAATATTCTTTCCGTTTCCACGTTAGAATGGGGCAATGTTAGCACTATTTTCGCGAGAGTGGAAATGTTTTCAAAAAAGAACGTGCCTTGAAAGTTTTTGGTAACCGATAACATGTTCCAAAATTCTGATGGAGACTTGTCAGTTAGTTCTTTTTTTTCCTCCTCGCTAAAGTATCCAGATAAACTAATACATAAAATGTAATTTTCCAAGATTGAAAAAAGTACCTACGATTTCCCTCATTTGGCAAAATCTGTCCCTACGTCCCTACGCGGGCGAAATTTAGTGAAAAGTCCCTATGCGTAGGGACATGTCCCTACGGTTGGCATCACTGCCGATACGTGCAGTTTGAAGCGCCCTCTCGCGGCTGACAACTCCCCCAACCTCCGATAAGTTGCCGGCGCTGTCGCGACAACTGAGGATAAAGTAGCGATGTCTAATCTAAGATTAGATGTCAGAAATAAGGTGCCAGAAATATTTGTATTTGGGAGGGCACCTTTTCCAGCATCCTTGCGACAAGGTACGTGCTTATTTCAATTGTAATTGTAACTGTAATTGTGAAAAGTGGAAACATTAGAAAACAAGCGGTTTCTGTTACGGACTTCCTGTAATGCAATTTGCCGGGACCTGTTGCATGAAGACTCCGACGAACGGCCGTCACGCTGGCGGTGAACGACTGAAATAACCTCCCTGTAGTTTCTACGTCGTTTTCCTGCCACTTTTGGCTAATCACGAAAATAATTGATTGATTGAGTTGGTGTTTGTCCAATTCATGCACAGTAAGGTTAATAGGAACTGGACCTACAGTTTATAATGGGATCCGAACCACTGTGCAATGTGCCTCCACCAGGTATAGAACCCGGGACCCCATGATTATAAGGCCACAACACTGCGTCAATCACGAAGATAAGGATGAATGAATGGACAATCACACAAACATATATGGACGACACAACACAAGTCCTTCTGTGCCAGGTCCTGCGGCAAATAAACGAAAAAGGTGATTATCCAGGGAAACCAGCTATTTCTTTACTTCCAGATGTGCATTCAATCCACATTGCACTGTATTTGTGGGCAATCAAAGAGGTAAATCACACAAACATCATCACATTTGATCAACCAATATTTCTGAAAGCACTCTGTATCGTAGCCAATGAGAACTCTGATAGTTCTCTGAAGTAGCCCATACTAAGGCTGGGTGGTCTTCACGTCAAGATGAGTTTCCTGAGATGTGGTGTTTATCTATTGACAGATTCAGGTCTTCAACAAATGCTTGAGATCATTTAAGGAGATAATACTGTTAAACCTATGATCACAGGGAAAGCGCCTCACTTCCAAGTAATTTCATAATTTATGCAGCACTCTTTACGCTACTTAAACAAGCAAAGTGCATTGCAAATGAACACATTTCTGAAATACGTTCGATAAATCGTTGGTCTGCTCAATTCAGAAGTACACTCTAATGTAAGTTCAAGCTCTGAGGTTCTGAAAATTCATTATTTACATTTGGTTCAACACTGGGCATAGATGTTTGTGAGTGTCCATTCATCAGTTTCATCATATCATCATTCATTCCCATCTTCGCAAATTAGCCAAAAGTGGCACAAAAATGAAGTAAAGTAAAGAAACTCAATCCACCAATATCATAGGAAATGAAATACGTAAATTTAGGGAAACACATGACTCTGCATTAAACATTATCTCCTGAACCCTTGAATCTAAAGACACGGAACAAAAAACAATCTCTAAAGGAAATCATAAGCTATGAATTTGGTTTAGTGATTTTAGAACGTATATTACATAGTTTTTTTACATATTTGCTGTTCTTTGTGTCAGAAATCAACTTTTACGCTAATACTAAAAATTGGGGAAAATATTTGAATCTTTCTAATTCAATTAAGATTTACGGTAACTCTATCAAACAAAAACTATAATTTAGCAAATTTTCTGTTCTTTCATTTTGGTTATCTTCACTTTTTGTGTACAATGCACCGTTTTCGAGATATTCTTTTTTTTTTAAATTTAAGTTGAATTTTTGCCGCCATTTTCCAATATGGCGGATTTTCACCAAACCTTCGGCTCGCGGATTTTTAATATATTATTCACTATACAATTCCGTACAATCTGACACAAAAACATTTGTATTGCAATTATTTCCGGGTTAGGCCTTTTTTCCCCCGTTCGTTTCCTCTACTATGCTATTAAAGTTCCATTCCACCTCGACGGCCTAGTTGTAGAACATCACCTTGGCCGAATCCATCAGTGCTTCTTTTGTGGGTGTTTGTTATTCTTTACAGAGTTTGTGTGTTTTGGGTGCACTCTTTAAGTGGACTGAGAGTTTCTATATTTTTGCGAATACAGTAATTAAAGTTTCTGCATAAATCAATGCAGATAAAAGGTCAAGCTTTCCCATAGAGACATATAGGGGGTGTTGAGGTACAGGGCGCCACACACAACATGACCTCGGCTATTTGTGGAGGTGATGTTATCAGTGCCACGCTCAAACCCCCTTTACCTTCAAGAGTTGCATCAGGGTGCCAATTTATTAGAGGCTGAGTTAACCCCAGAGCCGCACCATGCAGAGAGAAAGCTGGAAAAATTCCCACCTACAGAATCCAACCAGAGTCTCTCGCATAGAAGTCAGACGCTCTACTTTTTTTAAAACATTCTATTTCGATTTTTTAGATTCAATTGTTTAGATAATTACATACATTTACACAAAATTTAAATATTTGCCTAAATATTGACGTAATGTGAGATTTTGCATTTTTTCCAACTAGATCGTTGGAGTTTTGTTTTTTCTAAGTCCACTTTATGAACAGTAAAGTCAATCGAGAGTGGACCTACAGTTTAAACTGCATCCTTTGAGATACATGATATGAACATCAGAGTTAGGATCAAACATTTTACTAAGTACATAAATGGTTTATTGTGTAGGTTATTATCCATACAACTGCATTATTTTTCTGTTCAGAATAGTATTGAAAATCAGACAATAGAAACATTTCTGGTTGAAAATATTGCTCCGACAAACAACATATTTTGGCATAGTGAGAATGGCCCTAATTTCCAGTACTCCGTTGTAGTAAGTCGGTGTTCATTGGTGTCCACCTCTTCACATTTTTTACACTCATTCCTAAGTAATATTTTTTATATCCCACCCCACTCACTGAACCACCGTAGTTCTAGTCTTTCCAAGGCGTACAAGGTGATCTGCAGCATTAAACGATTGCTGCAATCGACTTAAAGCGACGTTAAGAAAATTTTGGCTTTGAGAGAATTCCTTCTTTGCCATTGACGTGATACGTTCCTTGAAGATTTAACAACGCTCATTGTCCGCATGAAAAATGCACGTGATACGTTCTCATCTGTGCGGTGGGCTAATGAGGGGCATGAATTTTCAAAGCCTTTTACTTAGGTTCTTTAATCAGCCGAGGTAAGACAGGAAGCTGTTCATAAATCAGTGTCAAATTATCCGCTCTTCTTCAAGTAGGGGAAATTTCCGTTCTTCAGTACTGGATATTTTTGTGATTTTCTGAGTGGCATTTTCTCTCAAGCAGAATTCCCAAAATATCTTACGATCATATCATAAATTTCCGTTCTTCTGATTATTAATTCACCTCGCTTACCTTCGAAGCTAACCTGCACGGTTTTAAGTGGCCTTAAAACACCTTGGATTTTTTCACAAATAATTGTTGTGCTGTATGCACACATGCTAATATGTACGCGTTTTACACATACCTTGACTTAAAACATAAGCAGACCACTAATTAATATTCAATATTGAATTTACTGTCCAACAGTTCAACTTACAGGTTTCATTATGAATACCTGCATTTTCAACGAACACAAACAAAATCATAACGATATTTGACATTTTAACACTTGTCATCTTATTTCATTATACAGTGCATACACAAAAGAATGGTGCAGTTTCAAATGTTAATAAAAATATTATTTCTCACGTTACACGGGCACAACATACCAAAGTAAGTACATGCAACATACGTCGTCAGCGGCGGCAACTGTCCAAATTTCTTATGCGTTAATTACAATCCTCCAATGTGTGCACCCTTGGTCACACGACACACATCCACCCGGTAATCAAACTCATTCCAGAGTTGGTGTAGCATGTGCGCTGTAATGGCCTGCATGCATCATCCGATCACGAAGTTCATGGATGGCCATAGGCAATGGTGATACATAAACGCTCTCTTTAACGACCCCCCAAAGAATGAAACCACATGATGTAAGATTCGGCGAACGGGGTGGCCAAGGAAGATGGTGGTTGTCTCCATTTGCAACATGTCCGATCCAGCGCTGTGGAAGAAGCACTCGCACATTCCTGTGAAAATGGAAAAGGGGAGGTGACCTCTGTCTAGTTGTAGAATGTAATTGTCATAATTTATAGTCAGTCGGGGCACCCTGCATGCTGTAGTCACTGACTTCACTGAAACACCTCACGCACTTTTTAAATGTTGTCATCAGACACACAAGGTCGGCCAGGACTCTTGCCTTTACACAAGCATCCAGTTTCGACAAACTATCGATACCACCAGGTAATGTTATTCTCGTGTGGTGCGCCTTGTGCACTGAAATCTCAGATCTGGACACCTCGAAACGGAACACACAAGAAGCCTTCTCCTGCTGCGACGCCATTTTGGAAATTGGCTCCGCGGCCTCCCAGTAAGCATGAAAAGCGAACTTCTGGTAACGGATGAGAAACGGGCAGTTGCCGACGCTGATGGTGTATGTTGTATTCGTGTAAGATAAGAAGTAAAATTTTTATTAGCTTTAGAAGCCGCACCGTTCTTTTGTGTATGCTCTGTATTTGTTATTGATTTCTTTCCAGTTGATTTTGCTTATCATTTTTCTTGAGAAATGTATTTATCGCCGAGAATAGTCTACGTTCTTTTATATTTGATCAGCTTGTTCACCAGAGGTATCTCTGCCAGTCTGGAAAACCTGGAAAAGTCAGGGAACTTACTTTTTCTTGGAAATCCATGGAATAGCAGTCTTCGAATAAGATTGGAATCCAGATTGGACTGTGATTAAAATGTATGGCAGTTATCTCCAAGAGACCCCCAGGTCACCAGGCACAAATTTCACCACACGAGTTTTGTTTTAAGTCAACTTTGTGCAAAGAGAGGCTAATCGGAACTAGGCCTACAGTTTGAAGTGAGATACGAATCACTGTGCAATTCCTTCACCGGTGTGGTTTCACAAAACGACAAATAATTTAACAGTGTGAATTTTAATTTGACTTTTTATCACCCCAAAAATTACTGTGCACTCTGCTGAACCTTTCACAATTGAAAATTAAAACTAAATTTGACCTACATGGAAAATTTACTGATCGTCAGAGTGAAATTGATAATAGAGGATATGAGAATTCTTTCCTTGTGAAGTATCAATGTGAGATGCATTGAATGTGATTTACACAAGTTATTTACGTGTCTAAATGCCAGGAAACTGCACTATGTTATAAACGACGATTTGCTAACTACAATTTCACGATATATATGTATAAGTATACTAAAGGCTGTAATTGCTGCTAATGGTATGAAGGCATCACCACCTCGTCAAAGTTTGACAGAAATGCTTATCAATCAATCACTGCCACTACCATCTATATATCCATTTCTCACCTAAATCAGATAATAGTAGAGAAATGAATGTGTTTAAGCACAGCATCAAAGTTCTGTTCTATAGTTGAATACTTTGTTTCAATCGAAAAATTACAATCATTTTCTACAAGTATTTTAAGTATTTTCTAACAAAATTGTTCATATTTTCAGGGAAAAGCAAAGAAAAATTAATTGATAAACAACCACAATGATACAGCATTACACTAATAGCAGCAGCAAGTCAATAGGCTAAAACATAATGCAAGAAGTTGCTCAATCTAGTAATGACGCACTCTAAAAAAGAAGTCGTATCTCACGCATTCGGACATACCACACACGTCACAAATGGTCGTATCTTGTTTATGCCCCTTTTTATACCACTAGATATAACACGATTTTTGAGAATATTGCTTGAAAAGAAACCTTAATCTTCAGTGAACACGAATCCGAAATATTAGTTTCAGAAGTGAAATATTTTTTCTGTAGCAATAGATTTAAAATGTGTGAAAAACCTTTAAATCGCTCTCCTGAAAAATTGCATAAATTGAGATACGACACTTTGTGATGAGGTCGACAATTTGCTCGAGCGAATAACGCTCGAACTGACAAAACTAGCGGTATACACTCGAAGGTCAGTAGTACACGTATAACCGTAATTTGTTTGTGATAGTGGATCGTGAAGTGAAGGACGCAACTTAAGTGACATAGTCATCATCTCAATGTTAAAATGTAGGTTGATATAAGATATAAGAAAATGGAACTGGTGCGGTGGTCAGCTTGTAATAAGGGGTCCCGGGTTGGATATTTGATGGAGGCACATTGCACAGTTGGTTCGGATCCCACTTTATACCGTAGGTGCAGTCCCGATTAGCCTACTATCTGTGCATAAAGTTGACTTGAAACATCAATTCGAACTCGAATTGCGAGTACGAGCTAGCGACAGTGTGCACTCTACCCTGCACGCTGCGTCTCAGAATTCGTTCACCCAGTCAGGATGATTTTTTCATTGGTCCAACCTAGATTAAATGCAACGTAAATTTCCCCCAATGAACACGTACAAAGTATAAAAGAGAATATTGACAAAAAATGTGGAGGGTAGCAAATGCAAGTTGAGCTTTTGCCTATGAAAGAGAGAGAGAGAGAGAATAAACTTTGTCAAAGAATGATACAAATTACGCTCCGCAACCAGCAGAGCGGGCGTCACAAATGCAGGCTGTGTAACGCAATTCCGGAACACGGATTATGCGCGTGTGATCTCATAGCCAGCAAGCATGTACATTGCTTCTCGCCGCACGCGATATATCTTTATGTATTTACTAATTTCGTTTCGTATGCAAAAATAAAGTTCTTTCATCATGGCGCGGCGGCGACGCTAGGAAAAAAAGAACAAAAAAAGAGAGAGGGAGGGAGTGGGTGGGAGGGGATGGGGGAGTAAGTACAGGTGTTGCGTCGGCCACCATAGCGTCCCGGCGGCGATTTTAATGGGCAAACGCAGATGCTCATTTTATAACTCAATAGCCGTAACGAGCCTTTGATGGGCCAAAGAGTGGGGAGGGAAGTTTTTGGGGCTGGTTGAGTTCCATCGCTTTTTGCAGGAGGCGCCGGAGCGCGCGTTTCCGGCGGCTGTGTACAGTGTTGCCAATTTAGCTCTTTTCGAGCCGGATCTGGCACTCTTGCCCATTAATTTAGCACCTAAAATTTCGAAATTCTCCAACGAGCTTTGTAGCCCAACTAGGGTAAATTTAGCTCCAAATCTATACCATTTAGTATTACACTGTCGATAAATTCGTATCCACAGTGTCTTTTTCATAATATTTAACACTGTTCGTATATATCCTGTCCCGGATATCTCTGGAGCAAGTGAACGAAAACATGTCTCTGCGCAAGTAGTGAAGCGAGACGACTCCACCAATGAACACGCGAGAAGGAACGGTATTGCGTGAAGAGGGCGGCAGCTACCAGCCTTCGAGCAGCGTGTAAAGCTTCGTTCTGTCCACTCGTCCCCCCTTCTCTTACGCTATGCGCGGCCTTGTCCCAGAGATAAAGGGGATAGTGTATGGGGCTGCGAACTAACGAAGTAAGAATCATATTATCTGTCCGAGAGGTGGCCGCGGTGGCTCAGTCGGTAACGCGTCTGACTACCATGCTAAAGGTCCCGGGTTCGATCCCCGGCCGGTTCAAATCCGGGAACTTTTCTAACGATGGAAGCGGCCCCGGCGCCCACCCAGCGTCGAATAACATGGGTACCTGGGGGAAACCTGGGGGGTAAAGGCGGTCAGGGGCGTGATGCTGATCACATCACCCCCACTCACGACCGGATCAAGAAAGTGTGGGACGTTACCCCCACACCCCCTATACGCCTTCATGGCGTGGTGCTATGCACAGGGGAGCACTTTACCTTTTTTTTTTTTTATCTGTCCGAGTGGCTTACAGAACTCTTTCTTGTAGTGAGCTAAACTCTAATGAAAAGAAGACTGGTCGATAGAAATACAAGTATTCAAAATTGTAGGGTATGGGGAACAAACCAGGCAAGTCAATTTTCTGAGGTTAGCGAGGTAGTGGTGTAATTTCCTTCCATGTTGATAGTGTGCTGGACCTTACAACACGATTTCTTTCGTTTAATACACTAGGCACTTCAATTCATCAAAGCATACGTTTTTGTACCTCTTCATTTACATGTCAAGTAACGCTTTGTAATTAAAATATCATTTTATGGTGCTTGACGAACGTTGACTTACCTGTTTTATTTCCTCCCTGACCCTTCAATTAAGCTGTGAACTGATGTGCGCCAGCTCCTTCATGGCATCATCACTTGCTCCGATAAACTTGCTTAATAAACTTTTGCCCAGAATATGCATTTTACACGTGATAATCGAGGTACGTGCGATATGGGAGACCCCTCCTTGAAAGTAATCTTTAGCTCCATTTAAGGTGCAACCTAGCTCTTTTTTGATGATCCGGGTTGGCAACACTGGCAGTGTAGTTGAATATATCGCTGAAAAATGGACGCCGCCTCGCTAAGCATATTAGCCAGCAGGTTAGAACCATCCGTAGTGTAAATTATTTCACGCGCACGGACCAGCCACTATGAGCTGGGTAGGCGTCGGCAAAGAGAGGACTTTTTTTCACCATTGCCAGCCCGTTTTCAGCGGCGCTTGCCTTTATCAGAGTGTTCAAAGGACTGCATGACGCCACTTTCCGTTCCGATGTCTATTAGAACGTGAGAAAGTGGGGAAATTAGACAGAAAAAAGCTCGAATTTTATTACAAAAATGTTTGCTAGTTTTCTTACTGTAAAAACCAGCCCGTGAAGTGTTTATTTGTCGCTTGGATGAACCTCAGAGATTTCAAGAAGAGAGTAAATTGAAATTAAGTGCTGCAATGTACCTGTGTCTCATTTCAGTATCGAGAGCTGAATCAAAGGCAGTGAAATCGGAAGCGAAGGGGGGGGGGGGATTATCATGCACCATATTTAAAAAAATAAAAAATCTTCACTGCCACAGATCAGAGCTTAAAGTGAGCTGGAACGCACCGGAACTCCATTCCGGCAAATCATTTTGTTACCAGATCTCACTTCATGCAGTTACACTGGACATATATTTTACGTATTTATTTAATGCACTATACCAGTGGTTCTCAGCCTCTTTCAGTCCGGGATCCACCTTGAAGGATATTGCACTTCATGGAATCATAAGCATGGGCGCCGGCAGAATTACTTTTATGGGTGTGCACCTAGTTTATAATCTTATTTATGCTAACATCGAGTACATTAAGAAGCCCTCGTTCACGCTTGCTTAAACAAATCACACATACTTTATTCTAGAAAAGTAATTATATAATTTGAAAGACAAATTTATTCTAGTCTAAAATCTAAATGAGCACACATGCTGAAATTGAGAAATGCCGGTAAAAAGCAATGGTGGAGCGCGAATAACAGAAATGTGATATGATCCATATTTTTATGTGACGTCACCAGTAGAAAATATGTCACAAATATATTTATTTTTGTGAAAGAAAGCGTAATTTCCTTATTATTATATGTAATAATGCACCTTGTTTGTAATGTAAATCCTTTGTTTATTGTTTATTGTATTTTATGCTGAGAGAGTGCACTATACGAATTTGTTATTCTAAACATGCATAGATGTCAGTTTTGTTGGTAGCATCTTTTTGTAAATAGTGAGTGATTCATCTGTACTTGAATCTGTGTTCTCGAAATAGTATAAAAGCGAGGATATCGCGTAAGAAATAACACATTTTCGCAACGGATCGACGAAGATTTTTAAACCTAAAAAGAACTCCTCGGTGTTGTGCATACATCTTGGTATGGTAGTTCGGGGCGCAAGCTAAGCTTATGCGATCATAGGTATGACGATGGCCATGCATTGATGCTATGCACAATACTGCAACCATTATTCGTTAAGAAATAAAGCTAGCCTAATGATTAATTTGGACTAAAAGGCTAAAAAGCAAATATTGGCTCGGTTATTATTGCATATCTCTTGGTGTGGTAGTTCGGGGCGCAAGCTAGGTCTATGTGATCATAGGCATGCCGATAGCCACGCATTGAGTTTATGCGTTTTAGTTGAGTCATTTCATCGACAAAGCGAAATCCTCGCCTTCGTCTCAAGTATATTCGCATTATAATTGCCATAAATAAAGAATAAAACCTTTTAGTTTATCTACTGCAGCAATGTGGTTTTATTTCTCTGTGCTGTGAATATTGTCTTTGCCTAACACTATCCCTGTACATGAGAGGAGTCTGTGTACTTCACCGAGTCTCATCGTTCATCGCTGAGTATTGTTAACTTATTATTAATAAATATAATAATACTTTTAATAGTATAATATTACAGACCTGAACGTATCAAATGTAGGGTTTAGACTACGTACAACACGGGTTGAATTTAAATCGTTAAAATAATATATCTTAGTAATGTAAATGTAATAGATTTTTAAGACACAGCAAATAAATTTTCGAGCCCGACTTTGCGACCCACCAAACGCCCCCTCGGGACACAGCAGTGGGTCACGCCCCATAGGTTGAGAAACGATGCACTGTACAAAATGTCATCCTTTGTTGCATTAATTCTTGTAAGCAATAGATGAAGAGGAAAAAGATAGTTCTTATGTCAAATCTGCCTCCTCTCGGTTTCCGATCGAAAAAATTAGAAATAATATTACCTGGTTAGTTCTATTCGCTTAAGATGGAAATGAGAACCTAATTTCCTAAGTAACAGACGTAATATATCGCGAGTTCACATATTTACTTTCGATGGAATAATAATAATAAGTACTTTTTCTTACGGTACGCAAAGATACGTCGTACTGGCATCCTTTTACAAGTGGCAATAAAACTAAGATCAATTTATTTTAACGAAAGAAATGTGTGTGTGTCTATCTTATTCCGTGTCTGGCAATAACATCCAAGCAGTATCCTCTCACAAAGACCTAGGCATTGTTTTCGACCAAAAACTCACATTTGAAGAACATATAACAGGCAAAATAAAAAAGGCCATGCGTCTCTTAGGTTTACTGTATCGTTTCACTGAAATTACTGACATCTCAGCCCTTACCTTATACTTCAATTCATTCATTTCCCCAATAATAGAATACTGCTCTCCTGTCTGGTTTATGGCGTGTTCCACTCAACTTTCTAGAGTCGATTCAGTTTTCCACTTCTTCCTATCTATAATTCGATACAGGGTTCCCTCATTACGCAATTTTTCATTTCCGCATCTCTTGTCTTTTCTAAACCTACAAACTACGTAACAGGGACGTTTGCAGAATGATTTCAGTTATTTATACAAAATTGTGAATGGCAAAATCCGCTGCAACACACTCCTTGAGGAATTTCACTTTCGAGTACCTATGCGCAAAAACTCGCAACGCAAGATTATTTTATACAACGAAACCTAGACTACAAATTCAGAAAAGATCCCTCTTTTACAGACATACCACACAATACAATGACCTCCCATCAAGAATCGACATATTTTCATCCGAGTTTGCCTTTCGGTCTTCTATTAGAAGAAATGTTTGTAAATAATATCAAATAGTGCCATTTGTACTTATTTTTTGTTAATTTGCTATTCTCTTTGTATTATTTTGTTACTTTTAATTATTTTTTTAAATATCTTTTTGCTTATTATTATTATTGTGTTTCATTGTTGACAATTTAAGTGCAAAATGTCCACCTGTGCTGTATCTGAAATTTTCTCAATAAATAAATAAATAAATATGTGTGCTCGATCATTTCTGAACATTCCACAATATTTAGAGCAGTTATTATGATGAACACAATAATAAGCAATAATAACGTCAAACCAACTTAAAGAGTACGGAAACCTTTCTTCCCAGAAAAGAAGCACTGATAATGATGATGATAATAATACGATTGTTATTTTAATATCCATTATTATTATTATTATTAATCGTGTGTATTCATTTGTGGTTGGCGTTCCGCCTATTGACTGAAACCACTTGAAGCACTGCCACAGATGTGGACAGCTCAACCAAGGTGAGAAAAACTCCGACAAAATCGCGAACTAAAGTGGACAGTTATTTGTTTACTCGTCTCGCAGTCACCGCAGACGAAAAAATCCAACAACATTAAATATTACGACTCTACTTTTTCTATGTACGATTTTTATTTCCATGATGATGATAATGAAACACTTGTGAAGGCGACGAATTTATGTTGAAGAACACCGCACAGTTTGGTAACGCGGGTGCAGGCAAGCGGCTGATTGCATCGTCCGCGCTCCCTTCGCTTGCTTATGACTGAAAATTCAGGGCTGATGTGGTGATGGTGTATGGTAATGGGTGCAGCCGTATGCACAGTCACCGCCAATAGAAATGGGACATTAGATTCTGAAATACTGGCTTCCGTGCAAAGCGTTGTGTGTTGCCTAACCTTTCGGCGGTGGTAGAAATTGCCATTGAAATTATTCTATTAAAATCCACTTATCGCCGTACAGTTAGACAACACACATAACACCTAGTAGCGAAGCCAGTATTTCAGGATCTAAATGTCATATTTTTATTGCCCGTGACTGCACATGAACTGTGGAATGCACAAATATCGCTCGGCAAATTGTACATGGGTATTTTCAGTAATAATCTCTTGTTTTAGGAATAGGTTTTAACGTAACCTATGTTGTAAGCAGCTTGTGTTGAGTTTTGCTTCAGTTTTTGAAGTCCTCATTAGGTAAAATAAAGTGCATTAGCATGTTGATGAATAATTCGTTTCGTAATTCTTGTGTAGCCCACTATACATAGTGTGACCAACTTTCGGCCATGAATTGAACCCTTCGGAATTGAATTTGCGGGAGATTTAGTCGAGACAAATTTCGAGCGTTTTTAGTGGCACGGTGTCACTCCGGCAAATGTTCATGGACTGGACAATATTAATTTAATAATTAATTTACATTTTATATAATATACGGCTCACAATACAGAATTAAAAGGTACGAATTTGCATGTTTCTTAGTCCTAACCTATTATATGTATTTGTCCACCGCTGCTGCAGAATCAAGGATTTTTTTTTACTTTGTGCAAATTTCACAAACTCTTTACAACTACACTCATAATTAACTCCTTCCATCAGTTCTGACTTAATAGTTCTAGGCTGCTTTGATTTTCAGATCCGTCCATTCATTGCTTATCAGTGAAGAAATTATTTCAGTGTGGGCATTTGAGCCTGAGATGCTACAACAAAGCCTACGATCTTACAAACGTTTGTTACATCAATTAGTTTGTTTCTTAAATCGCTAAAAATATTGGCCCATCTTTGTTCAACACTTTCTGTTTTTACCACATTCACCATCACACCTGCCGAACGCTAAACGTGCAAGATCTTGCCGTCGACTTGAAGTTTCGTATTGCTCTCCGAACTTGTGTTATATCAAAATAAATTGAAAAGCTCTGAAACGGGAGTTCCTGGGAAATACGGGAGAGTTTGTCATTCTTGATGTAGAGTCAGAGAAAGAATTACCTTTGCCACGGGACCTAGAATTTCGTAAGGTCTTAAAACCTGTTGTTGATGCAACCCAAATAACAAATATTCGCTAAGTTTGCCTGGTGGATTTGGGTTCTCGGGAAGAATTGAGTACTGATAGCAGGAGTCACATGATCCATGCGCCAGCCACACAACAAACAACAGCTGGGTGTTAAGAGGCCTCCATAAAAAAAAAATCAGGAAGTGGTTTCTTAACAAGAGCTACTCATACGGAAATAAAACAGACTTTTTTGCCTCTTCCATCTTTTTTCTCACTTCTATTTTTCTTACATTTTTCATATCAACCCCATGACACGCGAGACCCCTTCAGGCGCGAGGACCCGCGCGGTCGCCCACTTCGCCCACCCCTTGCTACGCCACTGGCCCCGCTCCAAGTTACGCCTATGACGAACAGGAATTCAAAGTAAAGGACTGTCCCGACTAAATCGGCACGGCACGTTTTATACCCTTACTATTGAGATAATCATAATTTATCGTTTAGTTAAAAACAACCTATTTTCATGTATTGCATGCAGTTCTATTTTTTCTGCAATGTGGATCAAGAACTGGGGACGTGGAGAAGCACAACACTCCACGTAACCAATGGTCACGTGACCCTCTTTACCTTCCTGTCATGCTGACCTTCGCATGGATGGGCAGCGAAAAAACAGACCTTCATTCAGAACACTTTTACTCGAAAACTATTTGAGACATTTGAATGAGCTTTGTGGTGAATTGATTAGAAAGGATGAATCTTAACAGTGAATATTGAAATTTTTTTATCACTTCCATATTTTAAAAGATATTAGCTGTCAAATATCTCACTTTTTGGATCGGCGTATAGAGCCCGATTCTAAGTTACTGTAAAAATTAAACCTTGCAAGGCTTTCTTGCATCCTTCCTGAGTAAACTGATTTTTTGTTTTTTCAAATTGAGAGGCCCATTGTGACAATACGCCATTTGCAAACATTGATATGCATTTTCAAACAGCTTTGAGAATGGCTTTATTTGAGCCATAGCGGGGCTGGCCATCGGCTGGCGGGGTTATGTTGAAGTCCTACAAGTTCAGCCGTCTGCCGATAGATGACTCTGACCAGGTTTTACAATAGTGGGCGTGGCTTCGCTTACTTCTTCTTCTACCCTTGGTATTGTATTTTCCCTTGGGGGCGGCTTTTGACCGTGCTCCGACCATTTCGGAAAATCCAAAGTTGATTTCCTTCACCCGGCTGTTTTTTCATTGTGTTCCATTTGTCTTATTTCTATTTTCCAAAAGGATAAATACATTAATACAGAGACTGTCCCAATTGAATCTTACATACATTATAGCAAAATTAAAGTTAGTTTTAAGTCAATTACAATTACAATAGGGTAATCGGGACTGGGGCTACAGGATAAAGTGGGATCCAGACCACTGTGTAGTTCTACCGGGGATCGAACGTGAGACCCCTTGAATGCAAGTCGAGATAATTACTACTAATTTCATCGAGGAAACTCAATGACTTATTTGGGGAGGGGTCCGAACCCCTCCCCAAGAAAGACTTTCCAAGTGCAAAAATTAAATAATGAAAATATATTTGTGTAGCATTCATTTATTACATAATCGATGGTTATAATTTCCTTTGAACTTATTGATTGATTTGTAGTTTCTAAGTCCACTTTTTGCACAGAAAGGCTAATCGGGACTGAACTTACAGTTTAAAGTGAGATTCGAACCACTACTTGCATCCACCGGGTATCCAACCCGGGATCCCTTGATTACAAGGCAACGACGATACCACTGCGCCATCGAGGAGGCCCACTCTTTGAACTTATTGGAAGAAAGATTGGAATTAGGGGGCTTAGAAGAACAGTACCAATTACCAAAGATGTATGATTGCACGCTACTATTTATAACAATATACATAAAATATTAATCAGGAACTTTACTTTTCGCTAACCGGATCTAACATTCTCTTTTATTCAATAAATATTCAATTCTTCATCAATTTGAAATGAATTTCTTTGTCAGGGCACTTGTTTTTTATGCACATTATGCCGATCTTAACTACAGGTAAGCTAGATAATGAATACGTGCTGTTATCCGATCTTTTTACCTATTTATGTTATAATAATATAATTTTAACTTAAACATCATATTATTATTATTATTATTCCTGACACACTTGGTTCAGTGCATTTCTAGATACGTGCCTTGGGAGGCCCTACAGAAATTACAGCGAAAGGAAGTGAGACAGTCTGGTCCTCTTTCAAACTGTAAATCTTGTTTTTGTCCCAAGTTATGTAAACGCTCTCTCGTTTTCGTCTCGATCTCTGAATATAATTTCAATTATAGTCACATTAACGCATTTTAAAAATACAATTTGTGTCTATACAAAGAACACGCTTGGGCAATACATTCACATTTAGAGAACACCGATCTATTTCATAAAGAGGTAAGACAACTATGCTGAAGGTAGATATTTAAATTTTAAAAATAATTTACTGCACATTCAATTATACTATATGTAATGTTATGTTATAATAATGGAACCCACATCTTGCAAATTTTTTAATTCTAGTTTCATTGATATTTTACTTTGGATATTATGTGAATACATTAATCGTGATGGAGGGAGAAAACACACCGGAACGACAAGTGACCGGCGACACGTGTCGCTTGAGAATTTCACCAATCGAGCGTATGCATGTGCTGCCTGTCATGCCGCTACGGTGTGAAACGTTGCTGCTGATTGGCTTGTTCCCAAGCGACATGTGTTGCTTGTCGCTTCGGTGCGAGTTCTCCTAAGAGGGCGAGTGACAATGAATTCAATTACATCTTCATAGCTTGTTCGTGACTGAAAGAAGCTACTCGTGTCATATGTCGCTCGGATTGGGACTTTCTCTCAATATCGTGTATCATGTCGAGTCGGTTTGTTGTTCGTGCATGTTTTGCTTTAAACTGAATAGGCTCTTGTTGCTTGATGTGAATGTCCCGTGTCGCTTGGGAACGAGCCAGTCAACAGCAACGTTTCTCAATGTAGCTGCAGACCGAAGTGACAAGCGACACATACCTCCAGAGAACAATCCAATCAACAGCAACGTTTCACACAGCTGTAGAATAACATGTCATACAAGCCTGCGTTCAATTGGTGAAATCCTCAAGCGACACGGATATTTCATGCCGTCTAAAGCAAAATATTCACTGTGCATGAGCGAACAACAGGCCAGGGCGACACGATGCACGGTATGAAAAAGAACTCAGTCCGAGGGACACACAAGCAACAGACAACACAAGCTGAATGGTTGGTAGCATTTATTACTGAGAGCCAGTTACCAAGAGACACGTGTCGCTTGTCGCGTGTTGCTTCGTTATGAAGTATCCCTAAAAGTAAGCAGCTTTTGAATAGTTAATAGGTAAACAGCAGTGACAGCGCCAGACTTTCTTACGTGGGAGAACTACTGGATACCTGTCAAAGATTTGGGTGGACCACATCTTCACATAAATATATTTTGATATTCAAATTTTACGTGATCGATACTAAGAGGGTCCCTACCCTTGCAGCCACTTCTGTAGCCTTTTTAGCACATATGCTCTTAAGCTGACAATAACTATTAGTTAATCATTTTCAAATGCCATTTTAACATGAATTAATTCAGAGAACAACCAGTGTAGCATACAGGTATGAATAAGCGCATGATTTTCTAATGTCACTATATGTTTATATTCACCACATCTACCATAGTTTATCAGAAAGATATTAATTTACATTGAAGAACGAGATCAGATCCTGCGTGGCCTAGGGACACGAGATCGAGTATGAGGCTCCGTCTCTAAAATAGAGCCAAACCAGAATTGGAGGTAGGATATTTATTCCTTCTCATGTGTGAGCCGACGAGCTGTAGCTATGTATACAGTTGTGAAATAAGTTTTCTACCACACTTTCCTTTTCGTTTTGGAGAAAAACTACCAGTTGCCCTGTAGTTTCTAATAATTTTTGACACCGCTGATTTCCCAACATCAGCCACTTCAGCGATTTGCCGCACAGTCATGGATGTGTTCTCACTCAATGTAATAATTCTAGAACGTTTTCTGGGTGTTATATCGATACTGAAAACACGTAGGAACACGGAGCACAACAAAAGCGTGTTTACTACAGCCAAGCACTCACAGAAGTCTGTTGGTTAATAATTGGCATTACACCACAACGACAATAATGAAACAACAAAAATGCTTCAAACCTTGCAATTGTTGTAAACAGTATCAAGTACGCATCAAACAGTTAGCTGATACTACTAGTATAAGTTTATGTTACGTACTTATTCGATTATCTCCCATAAAGCGTGGAGAACTGTGGAAGGGTGATTTTTCTCTCTTTGTCCGCATTAATTTGCACAGCACTGTATGTGTGAGTGTAAGTGTGTGTGCCCGTATCTATAGGTTAGATTACCATTCTTATATGTATTTTTTCTTTGTATTTCTTATTTCTCTGTAATTCTAGTTTCATTGATATTTTACTTTGGATATTATGTGAATACATTAATCGTGATGGAGGGAGAAAACACACCGGAACGACATATTTTTATTTTTCAATATTTTAATTATTTCACATTCATTTTTTTTTTTTGTAAACATGGTCAAGTGGAAGAAAAGGCTCCACAGTCTTAACTTCGCCATGTAAAAGAAGACGAAATAAATAAATAAATAAGTATAGATACATTGTTTGAAAAGTAATAATAATTCAAAGGAATTTTAATGGTACACTTCTATGGTACGGCTAAATGATCGGGCAAGAAATGTTATGTTAATTGCGCAGTACTTCCACATTTATGGTAAACACCAACAAATACTGCTGTTTCACTACATCTAACACGGATGATCTTTCTTCTTCCTCGCCGTTACCCCCATTTCTGCAGGTTTCATTTTTTAAAATTAGTATTTCATACTCTGGGTCTCGACTACTTCAAACATACCTGAACGTTATTTATCAACTTCATTATTTACAGATTATCATAATCGAAATTACAATCATAAAGATAAATCGTAAGTGTCAACTGTGAACCTGTGCGCATTCATTTCACATATTCAGGCGAATTCAGTTTTCCGAGGTTCTAAGAGTTGAAACAAGAGCCAGCCCCATAGATCAGTCCCTGGGCAGGATTGGGGTTTGATGCCTCCCTTTCCCCGCACTAGTAAGCACCGACATTTTATACTTTCTTCTTATGCAATGGTTTTTAATATTTACATATTACAAATTGTGAAATGATGAAACAATTAAAACTCAGTAAATGAAACAACAGCAACAATAATATACTAGACCTTGTTGGCGTCCCTTCATCATCATCGCGATTAGCCGATGTTGGCTAAAAAATGACGCTAAATAACAGAAATTGAATAAAATATATAAATAATACTTGTTAAATTTGAAGATCAGTAAAGCCGGCGAATGGCAAAACTGTCATAAAAGTAACAACAATAACAGCGGCGCAGCGTAGCGACCATTTTATTTTCGGAAAGGGTTTGCGTTCCTAGAAACTACTCTATCCCTCTCCAGTAGTCGGGGCATCAACCCATCTCATGGTAGGTGTAAAGAAAATCCACCCACTGTTTATGAGTTAGACTGTAAATATTTATACTTATACTTCCGATCTGCAGCAAATTTGAGCACCAGACCTTGAATATAGTTGTTTTTAATATACGAAGATAAAAAGATACTCGTTCGTCTAGAGAACAATCCAATCAACGTTCGTCTAATATCACTAAGGTAAGGACTTAGGGCAGTGCAGGCTATTCTCAAAATTATATTATTGGTATCCTGAGATCCATGCCAACCCTATTAAACCAACACTTCAACTACCCCAACTTACGAGGAATTTATACTCAAGCTCTCAGCTTCGAATCCCTGTCCTTTAGTAATTTCAAGAATCTGAAATATTACATGCAGATATTTTGAAAATACACAGTTTCATTTCATGCAATGTACAAAGAGAAATGTCATTCCTTTAAATTAACAGTTCCTGTCACGTTTCACACAGTTGTAGGATAACATGTCACACAAACCTGCGTTCAATCAAGCGACACGGATATTTCACACCGTCTAAAGCAAAATATTCACTGTGCATGAGCGAACAACAGGCCAGGGCGACACGATGCACGGTATGAAAAAGAACTCAGTCCGAGGGACACACAAGCAACAGACAACACAAGCTGAATGGTTGATTGCGTTTATTACTGAGAGCCAGTTACCAAGAGACACGTGTTGCTTCGTTATGAAGTATCCCTAAAAGTAAGCTTTTGAAGCACAGTATGAATAGTTAGTAGACAAACAGCAGTTTCAAAACATATGTAATGATATATATATATATATATATATATATATATATATATATATATATATATATATATATATATATATATATATATATATATATATAGAGAGAGAGAGAGAGAGAGAGAGAGATAGAAAAAATTGCCTATAAATCCGCACCCTAATCAAAACTTATTAAACATATCAAAACATATTTTTTCATTCATCAATTTTTTACGCTTACAATAACCTCTAATTATTACTAAATCAATTTTTGTATTTTCCATCTAATATCTTATTCTATTTAGCTCTTGCCAGTAGGCACTTTATCTTCATATGTACATTTTTTTTGGCCTCCATCTCATCAGACTTAGGCTATCATTCATTAATTTCCTCAATTATCTCATCCAACTCGTTTGCATTTCCACCCTTCTACATAGGAGTTGTAGCTTACCTGGCGACGTCAATTGAACAGGGGAGGTCAAATCAGCGTTAGCTTCCATCGTATACATTGCTCTCATCTTCAGGGATGAGATGTTGTTGCTATGTATGTGCTCGAAACGTTGGAAGATAACGCCGATATAATCTGGCTGGTACACCTGTTCGAATCCTTCTACTTGCTAAATTGAAACAACAATCTTTCGTAATCATTAAACAGGATGGAATAAATAGCGGAGAGCCTTTTGTAATATTAGTAATTTAAATTACATCCCCATTAAAAGCTGAGCATCCTCGATGGCGAATTGGTAGCGTCGTCGCCTTGTAATCAAGGGATCCCGGGTTCCATGCCTGGCCCAGTCCCGATTAGCCTTACTGTGCATAAAGTGGACTTAAAACACTAAATAAATAAATCGTTAAGAATTCATTATAAAATTTTATAATGAATTTCGGGTGAAAGATTCAATATACTAACCTTCATTATTAATTCAATGCCTAGAGAATTATAAAAAATTGGGGGGAGGTTGTATTTATATACACGAACGCTCGGGAGCCAATATAAGTTTACAACCTGCAAATCGGGTTTTCTCTACCGATTCAATATCTCCAATGTTGTTTGTGCTGCACCTGATTCAAAATCGGTCATAATTTATTTCGGAAATTATTTTTTGGAGAATAAAGACAGTCGATAGGAGAGCTTGACTGCCGTTCGATTCCCGGAGGAGAGGGTGAGGAAAGTGGGCTCTCCCACTGCATGAGGTGCATCTACGTACAAGGGACTCTACTATACAACTTCGTGGGAGCATAGAGACGATCTGCATCGCCTCTATAAATAACCGAGACTATGAATATGTAGAGAGCCACCACCACCCACCCACCAATATGCCTTCAAAACACATTGCATAATGCAGGTGGGTGTCTTTACCAATATCTTTCAAATACAAGTAGCTAATTATAGTAACAAAACATATTTTTATACATAATTGGATTTTTCAAAATTACAATAAAATAACAAAGCAACCCATTTTGTTGTAATTCTATAAAGAATAAGTTAACATAGGCCAGAATCGGTGAACTTCCCGTTCGGACAAATATCGCAGTTGAAGTAGTGGTCTAAACAGGTAAAAACTGCTTACTGGCACTTAATCTGACTTAAATTTGGCATAAAGCAGTCTATTTTTTTTTAGTTTGAAAGACCTTGTGACATTTGTCGAGCCGGGATGAAGTTCTTCATAACTAATGAGATAAAGAAAAAGGAAAATTTAATTCGTAACGCTACTAACGGACTTATTACGCCATTCGCATGATGTAATCAATAAATACAATAATTCTAATTACATGATTATTAAAAAGCAAACATTTCTTTGTAAATAATAATGTAAAATGCCTGTTTTTGAACAATCCCTCCCCTGTTGTAGGTTTGTTATCCATGAAATATCAATCTGGAAATTTTGTTTCACAGGTACCTGTCATAGAGTAATCCTTACGCTGTAAATATAATTTTTTTTAGCTCCCCCATCGGAGACATCTGGGCTCAAAATTTTGAAAAAGAGAATCAAGAAACGATCAAAGAGGTATAACAGTAATTCAGTCGAAATACTCTGATATTACATAACTTCCCTAAAAAAAAGGTCCTAAACTTTGAATTTTGGTCAAAATCAATATGTTGAAAAAATACACGAAACATACAATGTAGCTTGAAATGAACTGAAAACAATGTTTCTTTACCCAAGCTAGATGAGTTATCATAATTACCGCAACTGTCTACAAAGGCTAAAAATGCCGCAAATCATAAGTCAAACATGGCTGCAGTTTTTAAACGAAACCAAGTTTAGGAAAATACTACCCTTGCATTGGGGTTACAACAACAAAAATATATATATATAGAAAAAGTTGACCATTTTGTTAATTATTATCTTTTTGGAAAACATGGTATTAAATAACCATATTTTGCTTTAGACCTAATATTAATTAAAATATGCAAGTTTGATTAAATTAGTGCATATATTGCGTATCAGTGAAAGTTTTATAAAAATAGATCAAATACATTCACAGTGTTGGTTTTATGCAAGGATAATGTTGGAAAATTTTCCGCTTGAAATCATTCACACTGAGAATCGAACCTGGGTTTACTACGTGGCAGTCCGATGTCATATTTTCTCTGCTTTTCTCATATATCAGTTTTTACTCAGTTCCACATTTTTTCACATTCACATTCAGAACATAAACATCCATGTCTTACTCGGGATTCGAACCCGGGACCCCTGCTGTCGAAGCGCGCTGCGCTAACTACTTCGCCCCGGAGGTCAATAATAGACTACTGGGACTCCTTATTCGTTGAAGAGAAGAAGCTTTCACAATTATGTATGTTACAAGCCACATATTGTTGCTGCAGGACTCTATATTATCGTCTGGAATTTTGACACGAAATGGTAAGATCAGCTTTTGGCAGTGAAGACCCGAACAGCAAAGGACATGTCTGAGGAAAGAAATGACAAGGGTTTTACGACCTGTCAATCACTAACTGCCCGTGTACCGGAGGAGGCGTGTTCTTGAGGAGCCTCGCGAAGCGGGCCTGGACAAAACATCTGGTGGTGTAAACGCTGTGCGCGCTCTATCGGCAAAAGGAAGGCGAATTCGGAAAAGGCCTTTCCATGATATACAGTCTTAAGACAGGCAATATTACCCGATCATCGAAAGGTGCAATGTGTGTTGCCTACCCTCCTGCATTACTTGCTCCTATTAAAGCCTTATGGGGAAGTAATTCTTTCCACCATGAAGCACTAGGGACACTCACTGAATGTGTATCGAGCATTCTCGTTTCCACTGCCGGTGTAGGAAAGTCATTCAGCACCATGACCAGGGCCCGGATTTTGATGACATGTCACCTTTTTTTCTTTATGTAGTATGCATTGCTCTTAAGTATTAAAATCCTGAATACGAACATCTGGTTTTAAAAATGTTAATTTTATTGTGCATTTTTTCGTCATATTTTCAATGTTTTAAGTTGTAGGTCATTTTTCGCGTTTTATGTATTTTTCTGGTCTTTTTTTTGCGTAATTGCAAAAAGGCGTAATGTAATTGCATTACGTTTCACTCATTCATTTTTAGCCAGGATCTGACATTTATCGCTTTGATGTCGGTAACAATGAAAACAAGAATTCTATCGCCACACGATTGAAAGGATAAAGTAACATGACGCTCGACATTACTCACTACAATAATTCTGAATAAGGTAAGATTTTTATACATAAAATTCACATACACGTTGTAATTTCAGTTCAAACATTACAGAAGTAAGAACTGTACCTTACTAACTGTCATACCCTGAAATAAGGACAAAATGTTTAAGTTACTTTTCTAGGTCATTTTACATCATTTTTCAAATATTTTTAGGTCACCAAAATCCGGGCACTGGTGAAGACTATTGCCCGGATAGTTATGAACTTAAAATAGCTAAAATATGGAAATAAATATGCATTTTAGTAGAAAAATACCTTAGCTTTTTTAAAATGTTTTTGTCCAGTTACTGCAAAAACCCAACATGTAAACATACATTTGTTCTTTTTTTTCAGCTCATACGATTTAGCATGTAATAAATGCATAAGTTGCAGTTCTGAATTCTCCCACACAGTCTTGCTTAATTTACACTGCTGTTTTATAAATGAAAGAAAATTACATTACTTACAGATTTTGACTGCATTGATCAGAACATTATATCTCAAATTTTCAACATTGACCCCTGTTTTCGGCAAGAGACTAGCTCTACTTCACAAGCTGCGTAGCCGATGCTCTTTTCAAACAGACCGGGATTGGAACCCGGAATCCCTGTTGTCGATGAGAGCTGTGCTAACCACTCCGCCACGGAGGTCGATGGAGACAGGGAATTGGTAAGTTATTTCATTAAGAAGACAATGCACCAAACGCACAAATGTAAAATACAATTTTAGTAGTAGTAGTATGTAAAAAGTTTATATTTATGATTCATATATGCATTTGCATATGCAATATGTATTTATAAAAAAACGTGTAAAATATGCATTTGCATATATAACATGCAGAATGCATACTTGATTTGCCCATAGTGATGGAAAAATTAAACAATAGGATGGGTGAGAATATATTTCAAGCTTGTGTGAAGGTGTTAACAGAGGGGGACGAGGAAACCACAGAAAAGTTCATCCACAGATATGCTGTAAAAAGACCTCGACCAGTATTTTTTCTAAAGGTGGCCAGTTATAGAAACTTTTTATTATTAATATTATTGCTAAAAATATTGTGGTTATTATTATTATTATTATTATTATTATTACCACTACTATTACTACTACTACTTATGTTTTTAAAAAAAATTACATACATTTGGAAATTTCCATATAAAATTTGCGTAACTGGATAATTAACATCCATTCATGTAGGACAATAAGCTGTTTTTTATCGTTCGATAATAAGTGTAAAATAGACTGTAAGCTTAAATGTAACCCTACTTTAAATAATAATAATAATAATAGTTGCTGTAACTTACTTCCTGTAAGTCACAGAAAACAAATATTTCTTGTTACAAAATATCGCTACAATTTCACCAATCGAATTTCATTAACTCCTGCCAGAAATCTCAGGGGAGAAACTGTCCCCCCTAGCTCCTCCCTGCGGGCGCCCTTGACCTCGACCCATTAGTTTGCTGTTAATGCAAGTTATTGCGTACTGTAATATTATTTTATTAATCCTCATAATCTCATTGTTAAAATTACAGTTAATGAAGAGCTACTTAATGAAATTTTAATTTAATGTAATTACAGAGGTAAGTCGTGAAGATCGATATCCCCCACCCCGCACAGTGTGGTATTTTCGTAATCTAGCTGGACAAAATTATTTAGCCTTCAATATGTAAGTTATATATGCTGTAAAGTGTTGTAGGTGAAATACAAAAGCACTGCCAAGGGTTGAGACATATATTTCAAGAAAATATCTCATACTAATAATAAAATATATGACGATGATTGGCGTTAATTACATCCACTGTTTCCTTGGCAAACACAAACTTGGTGGGACGACAATATCTAGTAGAAGATGGGGAAGGGTTTTGCCTATGACGTGTTTGAGGTTTTGGCTATTCACTGAATACGATTGAATAGTCACCATTGATAGGCTAAACAAACTTTCGTCAGTGGAATTTTTATCAGAAAATTTTTGCTTATATCTATTTTGTTCGGCCCCATCGCAACCCCACTTCACAATTACTTCTAAAGTCTTCGAGTCTGTAATACAATTCAAGACATCTTCTTGTACTTCGCACAATCACGTAATAGTGTAATCCAGAAAAGATTGCAGTTTTATTTCTGCGAACGTTTCTGTTACAGTAATGTCACTAGGATAGCACAACTGTTTTGCCGCTTGGACTTTCTTATAACTAGGATAAATATTTTACTTTAATTGGTTAGTTGTATGGCGTATTGCGTCATATTGATGTGTCGAGAGATTAATCGACCATTAATGCCAGGGCTTGGTCTTCCGACAGTCCACTTCGTTTTGGGCTTACCAAACACTTCCGCGCTATTTTTATCTTTTTCCCTCTTCTAAGCGAAAATTGACAAAGCTCTTTTACAATTGCTGCTGAATTTCTTTTGCCTTCCTTCCGAAGCTGTAATTCGGCTGCTAATGATATCTCTTCCTGATTCGATATTTCGATGATGTGTTGAATTCGTCTTTCTTCTGTTTTATCACTAGCACTCTCAAAATCTTTTTGCGGTCTTCCGACCCTTCTACTTGGTCCAGGTAGTGAAACACTTTCGACACTTTCAGTAATAATATCAGGAAGTGATATATATTGTTCTAACCACAAATAATTCGTTTTTAAAAAGCGTTCTCCATGTCTTCCGGACTTCAACCACTTTTGTTCTATTTTTTGGCTAACACTTCTGATTGTTACTTTTAAACGTTTTATAATGTCTTCCGAAAAGGACGAGGCATCACATTCTTCCATTATATAATCTAACAAAGCATCCGTTCTTGATTCTTTGGCGTTGGTATACCACACGTCGAAAACATTCCGCCGTGAAATTTGCGTAGTCATTCTGTAATTTTAAAAAAAGTGTACGAGTGTCGCAAACATTCGCAAACAAATTAACATCATTTGTATAGGTAACAAGTTACTTTTTCAGAAAACTAGGATAACAGATCTGTATAATGCGATATAATGTACTAAAACTCTAGTCCAAACTGACTTATACGTTTTCTCATACAGAAATAAACGTGACTTTTTCTGATGGTGCTCATGCTTAAACTAAAACATATAATAATACACCAACAAATGTAACCTTGCGTTGAAACACGAAAGAAAATAAAAACACCACACAATCAACACTAGCACACAGAAACCAGGTGGTCGGATAGTGAGACCCTTTTTCCTATTGTTCAGTGTGATTTCTTGGAATACAGAGCCTAGTTTCATGTAATATGGTGCAACTCCTTTGCAAATTAACAAGTATTTAACCCATGTAGCCAAATGCGAAAATTGACTTTTGTCCAGCTAGATTACGAAAATACCACACTGTGCCCCGGAGGAAACTGGCTGGATTCGACGCTGGTGTGTAATGGAAGGCACAACACACTCGACTTCGTCCATTGTAGTGGTGATGTGATCGGCACCTCGTTCCGACCGCCTTTACCCCCCAGAATAGCCTACAAGTACTCACTGATTATTGAACCCCAGAGCGGCTTTATGCAGTGTTAAGTATTATTTGAAATATCGCTCATTATCACAATCGAACGAACCTGGGTCTCTCACGTGACACCGCTACTCTGTACTTAATATGTACTAATTTATTTTAAAACTGAATGTTTACAATTCGCAATGCTGATATTCTTAAGTTAAGATTCTTGTCTGTTTAAAAAAATCATGCGAGAACCGAAACGTTTAGTTCTTATATTTTTCGTTAGATGGCAAGCCTTGTTTATGGTAATGTATTTTGCAGTATTTTTCTCGCCTTCCACAGCTGTCAGCTATTAATGCCTACTTAATTTTCTAAACAAATTATTGCTAAAATTTCGTAAGATAGACTGTGTAATATTTTGCTCAAATTTAAATAACTTGTAATACATGTTCTTCCCTCAGCTATTCTTAATAACTAGATCCTTATGAAGCAATGCAGGAAATGAAAAACAGGAATAAGTTTGATTTTAGTCTGATATTTTTGTATGGCACGCAAAGGCTCACACGGCTGTTCGCGTACCTAGTAAGAAAGCAGAGTCCATTAAAACTTAATAGACCATAATGGTTAGTTCTATATCACTAATTTAACCACAATCAGATTCTCACTTATATGGGTCAAGGTACTTTCTGTCCCTCCCACTAACCACACCAAGGTCAGACGTATATAGTCATTTTGCACTTTACTACGTTCTGAGATAATGTATTTACGATCATCTTTTCTCTTAGCAATTTATTAAATGTTGTTTGAGGCCCGACTGGTTTTTGAATTCCTGTGTTCCGAAATTGATGTGGTGTCTTGACTCAGGGGTGTCCACAGGGGAGGATTAGGGCGTAGGCTGCACCATCGAAATTTTTTGGGGGGAATTTTTTTCCTTTCAAATAATATAAAATTAAACATTTATATACTGTTCCAAAAATATATGTACAAATTTTAAATCTTATATGCACTACATTTAATCTATTAGATGAATAAAAGAAAGCGTTTAAGGGTATTATCGAAAATGGGGGGGAGAAATATCCAACTCTTACATATTAGGCCTTAATTGACATGTGGGTTCTGGAGGGGGGGATTCTGAATTAAACGTTGGGGGGACAGTATCCAACTGTAGGTCTTAGATTATGGCGGGCATTTTAGTTAGAGGAGAATTCAGCATTAAATTGAGGGGGTTATCCAATTCTTGTGTATTACTATTGAAATTCTGGTGTGGAAACTGAATCCTACTAAATCCACTCTTCAATATCTACAGTAAGTCTAAAATTGGCATAGAAATTTTGGTGGTAGGATTTAGTATTAAATTTAAAGGTGGAGGTAAGAAGCTCTTGATCAAGTGTTAAATCTTAGATTGTTAAGGGATTTGTGTAGATTTTTGGAGACTGTATTTCGCGATATGGTATCCACACGTTTTCGACCCCGAATGTGCTAAACGAGAAGCTGGAAAAGACTAAATACCTCGGGATCCTAAGAAAGTATTGACATCCCACTAAATTAATATTTTTGAAAGCCTGCAAAGAAATGCATGTAAAAAATTTCTTGCTCGCTTCGCTCGCAATAATTTGTTGCGAGGATCCTTGTTTGACGCTTTACTGAGGCGAATATGAACTTTTATATCCGCATTAGAAGACATAAGCGATATTCTCGACATTCATTAATAACATCACTTCTTAAAATATCATGCTTAGTGTTGGTATAGTGCTTAATTTAAAGCGGGTGCATCATTTGAAACAAAACTATATCGAATCCACATTCCTAACTTCTTGTCACAGTAAAACTTTACTTCAACAAGTTAAATTTGCATTCAAGATAAAATCCACGTAATTATTGTTATGGGTTACTAAAATAATTATATTCACCCCAAGAAAACGAGCCGGGTGAGTTCTTTGAAAAAGGAAGCGTATTGTATTATCGCCCTGAGCTTAAGAATTTCTAGCTAGGGTTCTGTAATGCCTCATGAAACAATAATTGAATCGGTCATACGGCTGGAGCATGTTATTTGATTTGCCAAGGTTGAATTTTCTATTTTTATCTTAAGTTGTGTAACAATTTGTGTTAAATACTCAAATTGTGAGTTTTATAAGCTCCCTCACAAACACTATTTATGTGCATATTTGCATAATTTAATTTATTACATTTAACCAATCAATGTTCTAGCTTTAAGTTTTCTCTAAAATAGAACAATTAAAAATATATGGACAGTTTAACATGGTTTTTCATTCACATAGACATCAATTATTACGTATTCATCAAAACTAATTTAGGGGGAGGGGATTTTGATGAACGATTTTATGGTGATCTTGAGTGATGGCCACCCCTGTTTAGGGAGGAGGGGGAGATCAAGTATAGTGTTCTGTAAAGCTAAGAAAAAGTTACTTTCGGTAGACACGCTGTTTTAATTAAATATTTTGTGGGGATTACGATATGACTTGGGGGAGGGGATGTGCACCCCTGTCTTGACTTATCACTCTACACATCCAATGAAACTAAATAGAAAATTATATAATTGGGACCGCACGGACACTTATGGGTTGTAATGATCTTATTTAAAGTCAGTGGGATTGTTACAACCAAGAAGTGTCCTTGACTATACATACAAGTTAGAAAGCATTGCGGGAACAATTTACTGTTAGTTACACTGAAGCCTGTCTCTTTAAGCTATTTTTTCCCGCTAAAGAAGACACAGAGATTCCCAATAAACATGTTTCGTGTATTGCTCAATTTACATCGTCCATGTTTAGCATATGATTAAAATGCAGCAGGATAATTGGATGCAGTTGAGGAAGGAGAAACACACAGAAACGCTTGTGTTCTTGCCCGGATTCGAACCCAGAAACTAGTGTGACGACGCGGTCGTGAATCAAGCACTGAACACACAATTAATTCACAATCCAATCTACTGTACGTGCATTCATATCAGATCTTCCCTCCAGTGTTGATTTTGTAAGGATTTACTGATTCTTACTGATATGGTTAACATATCTAACGTACGGAAAAAGTCGAAACTGAACGTTGCTTTTAAAATTGTGAATTTTTTTGGTGAAATCACACACTCCGTTACGGATTACATAGGTCATTCTCAAACAGTGTTTTGCAGAGAGAGAGAGAGAGAGAGAGAGAGAGAGAGAGAGAGAGAGAGAGAGAGAGAGAGAGAGAGAGAGAGAGAATTTCGCTAGAGCGCCAAATAGTTCGCACGGACGACGCTAGATAGCGTACGGAATCGTGAGCTTCTTCGCTCGAGCGAATAACGCTCGAACAGGTAAAACAAGCGGTATACTCGCAGCCCAGTAGTACACGTGTATCCGCAATTTGTCTGTGGTAGTGGACTGGAAAATGTGGATCGTGAAGTGAAAGACGCAGTGAAATTGAAACTTGAGTGAACATAGTCATCACTTCCACGTAAAAATGTAGTTTAGTCTGTCGTACCAATACCAATATGAAAATGAAATAGATGATTGTGGGCTGTCTACTCCTGCCTGGGACGCCTTGATTACATGGCGACATCATCATTAGCAATTTATGTGAAGTAGAATCTCTATGTACCTATATTAACAATGATCCGGAGAATGAAAGAGAAAGCTTGAGAATTCACTTCCTCAGATAAAACTTTCAGAAAGATCTGACCATCGAAAATACTTCTGCTTTGTCTAATTCAATATAATTACTAATACGCTATTCTTTGGGCACCTAGAAGTCCTGATTTTTACTTATTTATGACATGTACACATTTCAGCATCCAGGAGATCCAGTAATTTTCAGTATATTTATTATTTATGTTGTTCAAACATGTTTGTTCGTTGGGAATAGTGCACTCACTTTTTATATCACATAGCCATGCCTTTTTGGGAGGGTCACATGTCCCGTGTCCTTCAAATCCGCCATGAGTGTAGCATTTAGTTGCGTGTTCATTGCAAGCAAAATGTAGTTGACGTTTTCTATGAGTTAATATTGACGATGGAAAAAGAACGATAATTACTGTCGATAAAGAAAATAATAAATGAAACATTTAAATATCTATTCTTATATATAGAAAGTCACCTGCTCATGGCAAAAGATTGGATTCACTACTCCAAAATATTATGCAACTTTTGTACGAGCCTGAGATTCCGTGTAGGGATCATGGTTGCTCCACAACAGTTACTGCATTGTTGTCAGTTTTAAAGATCAATTGTTGCCTAGTAGCACCAGACAAGTAGCAGCGAGATTACCAAGAGTTAAAAACAAAATTCAAGAAGATTGGGAGATATGGGTTAAACAAAAATGTGCGTAAATGGGTCATTCATACAATAAATTTAAACAGTAAGACACTTTGGTTTTATATATTTAATATACCTGGAAAGTTTTTAATTTTAATACAATGATTGAGATTAGGTCACATCAAATTAAATCACGTTAATTCACCCATGTGAAAATGCAAACTAGATCAGGAAGATGCTCATCATGTTATAGTTCAATGTCCACTATATACCAATCAAAGGGAAATCTTTCTTCAAGAATTTAATAAAAAATAGTTGTAACGACCCTGCATGGTCGCCACATTTAACGACCCTGCGAGGTCGCAATATCATATTTTGTTAAGAAGGTATGGATGAAAAATGCATGCTAAATGTTTAAAGGTGTTAACGGATCCTCCTCTACGGTTATTAGTTTCGCTTATTATTATTTGACCCTGCGTGGTCGCTGTATTCTGTAAATGTTAACGGGTCCACCTTAACTTAACTTAACTTAACTCTCTAGCCTTCTTAAACCCGAAGGTTCATGGCTGCAGCAACACAGGCCTTCCATCTGTCCCTATCTTGAGCAAGATCTATATACTCTTTTCCATCCCTACCGATTTCCCTTAGGTCCATCTCGACGTTGTCCCTCCATCTTCGTCTTGGCCTTCCTACTGGTCTCTTACCATCAGGTTTCCCAACAAGAATCCTGAAAACTCCTCTTTCCTCTCCCATTCGTGCCACATGGCCGGCACACCTAAGTCTTCTTGATTTAATTATTCTAATAATGTCTGGACATGAATACAAATTATGTAGTTCTAAATTATGTAACCTTCTCCACTCACCTGTCTCCTCATCCCTTTTAGGTCCAAATATTTTCCTAAGGATCCTATTTTCAAATACTCTCAATTTATGTTCCTCTTTCAATGTAAGGGACCAAGTTTCACATCCATATAATACTACAGGCAAAATTACGGTTTTGTATATTTTAACTTTTAGATTCTTAGATATTAAACGAGAAGACAAAAGTTTATGAAGAGAGAAGTAACATGCATTTCCTGAATTAAGCCTACTTTTTATTTCCTCTTTAATATAATTTTCATTTGTTAATATTACTCCTAAGTATTTGAATTTGGAAACTGGTTCAAACGAGTTGTTATCAATAATTAGATTTTGATTATTACCTAACACTTGGTTTCGGCCTGTAAGCATATATTTAGTTTTCTCTTTGTTAACTTCCAAACCTATCTCTTTAGCAGTTTTGAAAAATATTTTAGCATTATTCTTAATTGTATTCACATCATCGCCCAGTAAGTCTACATCATCTGCATATGCTAACAACTGAGTCACACCATTTAATTTTAGTCCTTCTTTAGTTTCGTTTACCTTCCTAACAGCATATTCTAAGGCAAAATTAAAGAGCAATGGAGATAATGCATCTCCTTGTTTTAACCCATCATGAATTGTAAATTTGTCAGACATATTAATACCCACACGAATTTTACTTTCTGTTTCACTGGTGCATATTTTTATCATACTAACAAGCTTCTTAGGTATTCCAAACTCTACTAATATATTATATAATTTATCTCTTTTGACCGAATCATATGCTTTTTTGAAATCAATGAATAGCTGATGGACATTTTGATTATATTCCCACTTTTTTTCAAGTGTCTGTCTGATGTGAAAAATTTGATCTGTAGTTGATCTGTTGCGTTTAAATCCACATTGATAATCACCTATAATTTCATTAGCATATGGGGTTAGTCTTGTTAAAAGAATGTTAGATAATATTTTATATTATTTAACGGGTCCACCTCTAGGTTTATTAACTTCGCTCATTATTAGACCCTGCGTGGTCGTTGTATTTGGTAAATGTTATCATTTATTGTCGTTTACACTGTTCAACTCGATGTTTAGGATTGCAGAGTCCTGCGAGGCTCATTATTAATTGTATTGTCTGATTGCACACAGTTTTAGTTTATATTGACACGTGCAACTAGTAATTTTCCCACTAGTGTTTTCTTAATGTTACTTCTTGGATGTTTCTCAGTACGAAGGTTGCAATATGTAAAAAAAATGAGTTAGCAACGCGTACTTGTAGTTACTATTTTCACCACCCATGCGCCACCGCGAGTATAAAGCCAGCGCAGCGAGGCCCGGAAGTCAGTTGACTTTCTGGTCGGCTCACAATAAGATCTCTCTTACCTACGGACCTGGAAGAAGGATCACTCCACTCTTGCGAGAGTCCAAGCATCCTAAGGAAGGAAGGAAGTTGCACTCCGCTCTTGCGAGAGGCCAAGCACCCAAGAGAAGTTGTCCTCCGCCTGCGGGCGAGAGAAGCCGCACTCCGCTTTCCAGCGAGAGAGGTTGAACTCTACCTTTGGCAAGAGAACCCACTCCACTTTCGAGTGAGAGATACCCCACTCCGCTTATTGGCGAGAGAGAACAACTCCACTTTAGAGTGAGAGGACCCGCTCCGCTTGCTGCGAGAGGCTTCCTTCCCCGATCAACCTGCGGCACCCCGCCAGGGTAGTGTGGCGTTGGGTTTCCAGACAACCTACTCTCTCTTTCAGGGGAACCCGTGACGACTGCGGCGACCAGGCCCTAAATAAAATTAGGTCCCCATACTCCCCATTGGCGCCTCACGGCGAGGAATGAATTGCATGTTCCCTGCTCCCCCCTTATCTCTTCGAGTCTAAAGGTGGTAGTGGTAAATGCACGTGAGTGGTAAGGGTAAAGGTAAATACACGTGTGTAAGTGTGCTAACGGACATCCTTGTGATAGGATTATAATAAACTGTTAAATCTATATATAAACCTGGTTTAGTCTTTCTTTACACCCAGCAAGCCCTGAGATATTTCTGAGACTTTGTACTACGACTGAATCAGTTAGCACATATGGGTAAACTTTTGCCGACCACCCAACTGCAGTGTTTAGCGTGTTGAACGCAGCCAGTACCAGTACTCCTGCGCCGTGGTGCTGAGCACTGCGTGGGTGGACGTTGCATAAAGTTTTTGGCGCTCATAACGTGGGTCCCGATTGTAAAGACTCAAACCAGCAATCCAGTGGGGGCCTATTAGCTACAAGGACTAGAAAGGGCTCGTAAGTGCCAGTGTTAGTGTTCGTCCAAAGAATTCATGAAGGAGAAGATATAGTGTTGTGTTGTGGAAGAAACCATAGACGGTGGGCCAAAAATGGAAAGGGACGCGTCAAGTATGAACTTAAGAAGCAGAGGGAGGAAAACCGTAGATGAAGAGACTGGGTTCGGATGCTGTGAGAATACCGGAGGAGAGATGGAGTATTTCCAGTGCTGCGAATGTCTACAGAAGTTCCATTGGAAATGTGAGGGGCAAGAAGAGACCTCAGTGTCCACTGCAGAGTCTAGATGCAAGACTTGCTCATCAGTACCCTTGATGGCTTCCGGGCAAGAACCAAGTGCTCCTAGTACGACCCCATCAGACCATTGGTTGTTAGAATGGCTGATGAGAGATAAAGAGGAGAGGAAGAAAGAGAAAGCGGAAGAAGCCGAGAGGAAAACTAGAGAAAAGAATGAGGAGGAAGAGCGTAGACTTATGGAAGAGAAACAGAGAAAGAAAGATATGGCTCAATCAGAGAGAGCTAGAAAGAAAGAGTTAATGGAGCTAAGACAAGTAGTGGAGTCCATGGAGGAGAGAAGGCTTCATGAAAAAGCAGAAGAAGAAGCTAAAAAGGCACTTGATAAAGCAGAAGAAGAATCTAAAAAGGCACTTGAGAAAGCCGAGGAAGAAGCTAAAAGGAAACTAGAGACACAAGAATTTAGGTCGCTAATAGAGTCTCTTGAAAAGAAAAGAGAAATTGAAAAACGAGAAGCAGAAGAGAAAAGAGAAATTGAAAAACGAGAAGCTGAAGAGAAGAGAGAAATGGAAAAACGAGAAGCTGAAGAGAAGAGAGAAAAAGAATTAGAAACTCTCCATGCCTTAGTTCAAGGTCAAGAAGAGAAAAGAGAAAGAGAATTAGAAATTCTCCATGCCTTAGTTCAAAATCAAGAAGAGAGGAGACAGCAAGAAGCTGAAAGAAGCAGAGCAGAATTACAGACTCTTTTCTCCCAACATAAGACAGGCCAGTTAGAAAGTCTTAGGGAGGAATTAGAGAAAATTAGAATCTCTTGTCAGCTGGAAGTAGTGAAAGTAGTGGAAGAACAATTAGAACCTTTAGCTGTCTGGCGTGGTGAAATGGAGCAAGAGCAGGAACAAATGAAGAAAAATTTAGATGTCTGTCTACAATTGGTAGCCCAGTCCACGACGGAAAGCGGAAGTGAAGAACCAGAGAGAGTGAAGCAGATAGAAGCATCTGTAGAAACCATAAGTTCAGCAGTAAAGACTCTGAGTGAGCAGGCCGTAGTTATGGAGAAGGCAGTCCAAGAACAGAAAGTAGCTGCAGAAACAATGGCCAAAGCAACCGGCGAAAAGGTGAACTCTCTTCGCGGAGAGACACAGAAATTGGAAGTATCTCTTCGGCAAGAAATACATGAGCAGACTGGGTCTATAGTCAGGAGAGTAGGCGAACTGCAAGATAAAATTGAACGGTTGCAGATACAACCGGGAGTCCCTTCTGATGTTCTCCCAGATTCCATTGAACGGGATAGAAGTCTGAATCCTGAAGCAGCCACTTATGAACCTCCTAGAGTGGTGCAGAATCCTTTCTATCTGGGAACCATTCAATCGGATAAGCGTAAGCGGCCTAGAGAAGCAGATAGTTCCGACGGGACATCTCCTCGGCGAAGAACCGAATTTAAGATGCCTAGAATGGCTGACATCGCACACATCCCCAAGTTCAAGGGTGATATCGAAGCTCAGTCAGCTGAGAAATATCTTCGTGAGCTCAATGTAAGCTTCGAGCTCATGCAAGTACCTGACAATTACAGACTCGAATTGCTACCTAGAGTATTCACAGGTAAAGCTGAACATTGGCTGGCAGGTAACATAGACAGTTTTGCTAGCTATGCTGATTTCTGCATAAAGGTTAAAGAAGAGTTTGCCTCCGAGAAGGCTAAGCAGAGACAATTAACTGCAATAAGAAATAGAAGATATTCCCGTCCAGTACATGCAAATATGGAGAGCTTCGCTTGGAGCATTTACGCCGCCTATAGGAATCTAAGTGACAACTTCAGCGAGAGCGAGGTGCTGAATTTAATCATAGGTCAGCTACCTTATAGAACTCGAAATCTCTGTCTTGCGCACTCTCCCAGAACAGTCAACGAATTGACCAGTTTCCTCAAGGACTTTGAAATATATGATGATCCCGACTTCTGGAGAAATAAAGAGGACTTCAAAGGTAAAGAACTTCCCAATAAGAATTTCAAAGTGCGAGGCATTGAAACCAAGGGTGACACTAAACCAGAAAACTCTTGGAGAACTCGGAATTTTAATAGAGGTGGAGGTAACAGAGGACTGAACCGTAACCAGAATGGTCGATGGGAACCTTATCGACCAAATCCAGGGCGTTCAAGAAGAGAATTTCCCAGGGGCAATCTCCAGAGAGACCAAGACCGAAATTGGAGATCCTCGGTCGGAAGAGTCGGAAGAGGAGGAAGTCCAGTCCAATATAGTTCCAGAAGGTACTCTTCCAGAAACTCAGATCGCAGTAGTGAACCCCCTGATCCTGGAGAAGTGCAGACTGTGGAGCAGCTAGACACTCTTGGGACAGTTCGAGAGTTTACGGGTAACCAGAGGTCACAAACTTGCCAAACCAACTAGTCACCCTCACAGTGTCTCTCCCATTTTCCATAGCCAAGCAGCCATCCCAGAAGGAAGAAAGGAGGAAGAAGAGAAGTAGTAGGGGAAGAAGAGGACCAAGTGACTGAAGTGTAGAAGAGACAGAGACTCTTACCAGTTTGATCTTTAATATTTCCAGTAAAATTTTTCCAGAAATTGTAAGTTTTAAATTTCTACCAAAATTTTTGCCCGAGGGAGGGGCGTATGTAACGACCCTGCATGGTCGCCACATTTAACGACCCTGCGAGGTCGCAATATCATATTTTGTTAAGAAGGTATGGATGAAAAATGCATGCTAAATGTTTAAAGGTGTTAACGGATCCACCTCTACGGTTATTAGTTTCGCTTATTATTATTTGACCCTGCGTGGTCGCTGTATTCTGTAAATGTTAACGGGTCGACCTCTAGGTTTATTAACTTCGCTCATTATTAGACCCTGCGTGGTCGTTGTATTTGGTAAATGTTATCATTTATTGTCGTTTACACTGTTCAACTCGATGTTTAGGATTGCAGAGTCCTGCGAGGCTCATTATTAATTGTATTGTCTGATTGCACACAGTTTTAGTTTATATTGACACGTGCAACTAGTAATTTTCCCACTAGTGTTTTCTTAATGTTACTTCTTGGATGTTTCTCAGTACGAAGGTTGCAATATGTAAAAAAAATGAGTTAGCAACGCGTACTTGTAGTTACTATTTTCACCACCCATGCGCCACCGCGAGTATAAAGCCAGCGCAGCGAGGCCCGGAATTCAGTTGGCTATCTGGTCGGCTCACAATAAGATCTCTCTTACCTACGGACCTGGAAGAAGGATCACTCCGCTCTTGCGAGAGGCCAAGCACCCAAGAGAAGTTGTCCTCCGCCTGCGGGCGAGAGAAGCCGCACTCCGCTTTCCAGCGAGAGAGGTTGAACTCTGCCTTTGGCAAGAGAACCCACTCCACTTTCGAGTGAGAGATACCCCACTCCGCTTATTGGCGAGAGAGAACAACTCCACTTTAGAGTGAGAGGACCCGCTCCGCTTGCTGCGAGAGGCTTCCTTCCCCGATCAACCTGCGGCACCCCGCCAGGGTAGTGTGGCGTTGGGTTTCCAGACAACCTACTCTCTCTTTCAGGGGAACCCGTGACGACTGCGGCGACCAGGCCCTAAATAAAATTAGGTCCCCATACTCCCCATTGGCGCCTCACGGCTAGGAATGAATTGCATGTTCCCTGCTCCCCCCTTATCTCTTCGAGTCTAAATGTGGTAGTGGTAAATGCACGTGAGTGGTAAGGGTAAAGGTAAATACACGTGTGTAAGTGTGCTAACGGACATCCTTGTGATAGGATTATAATAAACTGTTAAATCTATATATAAACCTGGTTTAGTCTTTCTTTACACCCAGCAAGCCCTGAGATATTTCTGAGACTTTGTACTACGACTGAATCAGTTAGCACATATGGGTAAACTTTTGCCGACCACCCAACTGCAGTGTTTAGCGTGTTGAACGCAGCCAGTTCCAGTACTCCTGCGCCGTGGTGCTGAGCACTGCGTGGGTGGACGTTGCATAGTATATCTCTCCCAACTTCCTTATCCTCTTTAATATAGGCACCAAGTATAACAATTGTATTTATAATTTCTGGATTTTTCATATTAATGCAGGCATATAAAAATACATATACTCAAAATTTGTAATTTTATGTAACAATATCATGCATGACTTAATTTTTAGGACACTTGGTGAGAGCTGGTTTAACAGCTAAATCCAATAAAGAATGAATGAAAGTCCTGCACCTGACCATGATTCTGTAGGAAAGCCTGAGTAGGGAGAATGTTTCTCCATAACTGCTTAGTAGGTAATGTAGCGAGTATTTTTTACTTAGGTTGACATCCGCACCTCGTACATTTGACATTAAAGATGGCGGATGTTCCATCACAGAACTGCTCATATCTCTGGTGCTATCGCTCCATCAAAATTTTTGGAGGGAAATATCATTCAACTTGCATATGTGTTTGTGTGTGCGCGTGTTAGTATGTGGTATTGGAAGTACTGAAACATATGCACGTGGTCGACATATAATTCCCCAGCAGAAAGCAAGAATGCAGTCTTATTCTGTATTCAGTCATCGGTTTGCATAGGGTACAAAATAGTTCAGGAGCTTCTGCATGCCATAATTGATTCACAAATGTAGCCTACACCATTTATTAAACTTTACATTTGTAGTGTAAGAACTCTGTAGTGAAAGTTAAAAGATCTAATAGTAATCCAATTACAAGAAACACAAAGATTCCATAAATATCGTCCATGGCAAGTGGACGTAATGATTCTCCTATTTCTTTCTCGTATTCCAGAAGTCTTTGGAACTCCCTGGCACGATATTCATCAACGATATCCAACTGCCATTTTCTAACTATTCCTGCGTTATCCAGTATTCTCAAGATAACGTTAACTTTATCTACAAAAGGTGATCCTTTCCAAAAACTGAAAACCATATCACTAATTAACATATTTTGTGTCATAATGCGTAAATAAGGCAACGTGTCTTGATGCAGAGCGTCGGTATTGGATAGATAGCCGCAAGCAAGCTTTTCAACAACAACTGCTATTTTCCCTTCTTTGAGCATGTTGTTGAGTTTCTCGTAGTCTGTAATTAGCATGTATCTTCCAGTTACAGTACTGCGAGCAGAGTCTGCGCTAACGTTCAGCAGCTCTACCCATAACAAGTCATCTGTTCCCCATTGTAGTTTAGAAGCGAGAAATTGTTCTACTGTATCTATTGGAGCTGAGTACAATGGAAAAGTCAGAAAAGAGACGAGATTGCTGTTATATGCGGTGATTATTAACATGGATGTGATGAAGAGCCAGGCCAACAACATGGTCATAACAGAATTACTGGAATGAACAGAAATTCCAACAAGAATGCTTATTGAGGCCATGAGACAATAGATGCAGTCTTGATATTCGCCGGCATGATAGTTAATTAAGCGACACAAGATGAAGGAAAATGAATACATGAGGAACGATGAAAATATAACAAATCCCAAAACAAAGCACCACACAGGAGGTGAGAGTGGAAAGAGTATTGACCATAAGCTTGTTTTTCTCTTTGGTTTTGGTGTAAGGAAGCTAATACTTGTTTGAAGATATGGTACACTTTGGTACATAAGTTGGTAATGCACTTCGTTTGAAACGTCACTCATTAATATCATCTGGTATTTCCCAGATTTGGCACATCCGTAGTAACTTTCAGTGGAAGCATTATCCCATACACTACCATATCCAGCCTTCCTAGAGGGATAACAGACGTTCCACGTAAAATTATACTTCAGTTCTAACTCTTTGGTTACTCTATAATCCGTTCCATCCAAAGCAGAACCCTCACCGAATGCGTACGGAAAGTATGGGAACCACATCAAATCTAACACAACACCATTCAAATTGTCCAGCTTATCTTTAACCAATCCTGAAGTATCACAACGTTTTAAGTTTTCCCACGGAACAGTAACTTCAAACAATTGAGGCTTTAGATTATTTCCTATCGTATGAGAAACTATATCATATTGCTTTGTTGAGGAATGTCTTGGTTTTATTATATAGGTGTAAGGGAAGAATAACATAGACTCGCTTTGAAGAAAGTGGGTTAAGCTTTGATCGACATGTTCTTGCACTACAATATAGTTTCTCCTTTTCCGTTGTGTTGTTTCTACAGTTGCCTGCTTCAACATGTATAATAGTTGTGAAATATTTCTCTGCATGATTATAAAGGTGTTACATCCCTCATTCATTGCCCGGAGGAGGATTTCATGTGTACATAAAGTTTTTATATGGATGATAGGTATGTACTTTTCACATTCTAATTCATCAATGTTTGTAACCTGTGAGTATCTTCCACAGTAAACTTGTACTATGCAAGTCTCCTGATAGTACACACTACACAGAAGTGACTTCAGAATATTTTCCACTTCGTTTCGAACTGGTGCATTAGTGTTGAATGACAAAGTCAGTGTCTGAAGAAAACTTATTAACACAAATAAAGCTAATTTAGCCATATTTGGAATGAACTCTGCAAAGAAAATTATTTTTTTAGTACATAGAAGCAGCAACACATATTTCTTACAACGAGATTACATACTATTATAAAGTTTGAATTTAGCTTAAAAAAGTTATGTTAACATGAAGATAGGCTACATCCAATTTATAAAGGCCCAAAAAGTGAAAGGTGAGCATGTGTCTGTGTGTACGTTTATAAATTGTATTATTTTTTGTATTCCTTTTAATTATTTTTTTTATTTTTATTAGCAAAAAGATGTAAGACAATATCTAAGTCGATTGTTAAGTGCAAGAAAGGCATAGTTGCCTTAACTTCGCCGTGTATATAAAGCCGAACTAAATTAAAACAAAATTTAAAAAAATTCACATATGCAGTAAAAAAGGTAACGCCCCACACTTTCTTGATCCGGTCGCGATTGGGGGTGATGTGATCAGCACCACGCCCCTGACCGCCTTTACCCCCCAGGTTTCCCCAGGTACCCATGTTATTCGACGCTGGGTGGGCGCCGGGGCCGCTTCCAACGTTAGAAAAGTTCCCGGCGTTACCCCCACACCCCCTATACGCCTTCATGGCGTGGTGCTAAGCACAGGGGAACACTTTACTTTTACCTCTTTTACAGTGAAAAAGGTAAAGCTAGTAACACTTGCACATTGCAATACAAAAATATCCCAAATGTAAACTTGTTTATGAAGCAAATGAATTATCGTGCTTTCAAACCCCGGCAAGTACAATCACTGACATAACATCGAATTGTTGTGAAACTGATGCAGCGTATTACCAAGAAAAACTAAACAATATTAACCAAACGGAATATGGACATCTCAAGTTGAAAATTTACAGTTCTTTCAACTAGTCAACTGGTTGTACACCAGTCATCACAAAGTTAGTCCGCTACTCCTTTAGTCGGGAACATGAGAATCTGCAAATCATCAGGGCTTACTGGGTAGAAAAGAAACACAACACTGTTTTCAAAGTTAAAACGCAGTTTTATATTCGCGTATACTTCATAATCACTTACCAGTAAAACACTAGAACATTCAATACTAACGTTGGGCAATTCCCTCATATATAGCGAAAGTCAAAGAACATAATTAATTGCTTACTTTCAACTTATCGGCAAGAAGAAAACTCGGAAAAACAAACTCTATACTTGAATTCCCTCCGTTTCCAACTTTTTATTGATTCTTCACCTTCACCTGTTTTTCAAACTCAGTCTGTCGTCAGGTGAGAAACATTCAGGTTGGTTCACTTCCTCTGCTGAGATGAGAAAGTGACGTCAACACGAACAGATTTTGACTTATTTATAAACATATATAAAAGTTCCAACTACAACTGTATCAATCTAACTATAATTGTCTGTGACAACTTGCACATTATTTGAAGTAACAAACATTTTAAAAATCTTAACTTCTTACAAATATAAAACCTTAAACTCTCAGGTTCGTTACAATTGCCCCTCGTCCGGGGAAAAGTTTTGAAGGAATTGTAATTTACAAGTTCTGAAAAAATTTTGAGTATACAATGAAACTTTAAATACAGAAATTATCTTGACACTAAGTCAACTTCTCCAACCAATGCTTCTCTTCATTCGACAACAACTCAGAAGGAACGTAGTTTGTAGTATCCAAAACAGAATACAATCCAGGATAGTTAATCAGCCAATAAACAGTGAATTCAGGCAATGATTTATTCCATGATAATTTAATAGAACAGCAGGCTTCCATATATCTAGTTTCTTCTCCAGAAAGACTTTGTAGAAAACGGTATAGGGTTCGATAAGCAATGAACTGAAACAGTACTTTCCTATAGCACTTCAAACTCAACACTCTTCTTGCTTCTGGTCTTCTACAATAATGCCTTTAAATTCCACACCAGCAATATAATAACTCCTGCTTATAGGAATCAATCCAAATATTTAGTATATGGACCTTCTCTGAGAGGTCTACGGATTTATACATCCCGATTCTATCCTCATTCTGCACCTTTCGGATGTACCGCACTAAATATATATCTGGAAAATCCTCCTTCATTTGATCAGGAGTGGTAACAAACAACACATCAAACTGCATTCTTCTTAATACTTATTTCTGCCTGGTGCAGTTTTTAGAAAAAGCATACGCCAGAGGAAGTCAGAACCAAAACCTTCTTAAATGAATACTTTGGTGCTAAAATTCATGCCACTAATATCATGTTCTACTTGTCTACCACCTATCCGGAAAATATACCAGTTTTACATTCGGAACCTTTTGCACTTGACTGCCTGAAGTTACATTTTTGGTCAACAAAAAGAATTTACATATTATTCTCGTTTTTTTTACGTCCCTTCGAGTTCACTTGCCTAAATGAAGAGGAGGCACTTAGAAAAGGTCGACGTTTGTTTGACATGATTGGGATCGCTGGTTGTGTAGAAACTCTCTAGTAGTCTCCACTGCTTCTTCCTGCTCTGAGGCAACGTCATGTCTTGGGGAGAAAGAACCACAATTGTCACCTCTACGTCGTGGAGAGTACCGTCTGAGTGGACTACGGCTACGTCGTTCTTCGTAACGCCATCTGCATGGAGAGCTTTGCCCTTGTTCTGGACGAGGCCTGTAGAAATGTCTCTGTCTTTGGTTTTGATCTTGGTTGAAACCTCTCCTGCCTAATCCTCTGTTGAATCTTCGAGGTCATGAGAAATTTCCTCCTCGACCCTCTGAATCCGTCTGGATATTCCGGATCTTAAAACTTTTATTGCCTGAAGCATCTTTATTCTTGGAGTCTTCTTTATTCTTCCAGGCATCAGGGTCATCATAAATATCGAAGTCTTTTAAAAAGTGCGTCAACTCATACACAGTTCGCGGAGTGTGCGCCAGACAAAGATTCCGAATGCGATACGGCAACTGTCCAATGATCAAATTAAGTACTTCACTCTCATTAAAATTGTCAGCCAGGTTTCTGTACGCTGCGTAGACACTCCAGGCAAAACTCTCCAAGTTGTCATGGACCAGGCGAGAATACCTTCGGTTCCTCACAGCCGCTAGTTGTCTTTCTATTGCCTTTTCTGATGCAAATTCATCCTTAAAGCGTGCGCAGAAATCAGCATAATTCACAAAGTTGTCCATATTACCAGCTAACCAATGCTCAGCCTTGCCGGTGAAAACCCGAGGTAATAATTCCAATCTATAGTGCTCAGGCACTTGCATTAAGTCGAAACTGGCATTTAATTCACGCAGATATCTTTCGGCAGATTGAGCTTCGATATCGCCATTAAATTTCGGAATGTTCGCGATATCAGCCATTCTGGGCATCTTAAACTCTGTTCTGCGTCGAGGAGAAAACCCGTCATTACTATCCTTTTCTCTAGGCCTCTTGCATCTATTAGAAGTTGTGGTATTACCGGGGAAGAATGGGTTTGGAAGTACAACAGGAGGTTCATAGGCAGTAGCTTCTGGATTCAGTCCTCGGATTGGATCAGGCAGTATATCGGTAGAGGTTACTGGTCGAATCTGTAAATTATGGATCTTTTTCTGCAGTTCACTGACCCTACTTATAATTGTACCTGTCTGTTCCTGAATTTCTTGGCGAAGAGACACTTCCATCTTTTTAACCTTCTCATGGAGAAAATTAACCTTTTCTCCAGCAGCCTTTATTTCGACTTTCTGTTCTTGCACTATATTTTCCATGAGTTCTGTTCGTTCACCAAAGGTTTTTAAGGCTACATTAATAGACTCTACAGAACTCTTTAATTCTTGAACTCCATGTGAAGGGTCACATTCAGATTCTCTTCCAGACTGGAAAATTTCGAGACAGGTTTCCATATTCTTCTTCAATTGCTCCTGTTCATTCTCTACCCGTCTTTGTCGAATTGTTAAGAACTCTAGCTGTTCTTCCACAATTTCCTTTACCCTTTCGTCCACCTTTTCAGTGACTTTAATACTAAGCTTTTCTATCTCTCCTATGATGCTCTCTACCTCTTCAAGTTTGTGCTGAGAGAATAGAGCCTGTAACTCTGACCTTAGTTTTATATCTTCCTGTATCCTCCTTTCTTCCTGGTTTTCAATTAATGCACGGAAAATATCTGTCTTCTTTTCTCTTTCTCTCTTCCTCCTCTTTCTCTTTCCTTTTCTTTTCTTCTTCCTCTTCTTTCTCCTTTCCTCTTCCTCCTCTTTCTCTTTCCTTCTTCTTCCTCTTTTTCCTTCTTTCTCCTTTCCTCTTCCTCGTCTTTCTCTTTCCTTCGTTTTTCTTCTATAGACTCAACTATGAGTTTAAACTCCATCATCTCCTTTTTTCGAACTTTCTCTATCTGAGCCATCTCTTTCTTACGCTGTTTCTCCTCCTCCTTTTCTTTCTGGTTTCGTTCTGCTTTATCTTTCATCAACCAATCAAGTAGCCAGTGATCTGATGAGGGTTTGGTAGGAACGCTCGGTTCTGGTTCTGTTTCTGGTGCTGACAAGCATGATGTGCATCGCATCTCTTTATTTGATACCGACTTTACTTCCTGCCCATCACAACTACGTACTATGAAACCTCTGCAAACATTGGCAACACTGAAATAATTCCATGTCATTGGTAAGATCATCACAGCATCCAAATTTGGTTTCTGCCTCCATTGTCGTTCTTCCTCTGCTTTTCAGATTCATTCTTGTCGTGTCTTTCTCAATTCTACAACACCGTCTATGGCTCTTCCCAGTTAATACCTTCACTTCACTATCACACTTTTACCTTGGTGAATTCCAAGGACTGTTACTATCACCTTCGTAAAGACTATGGACGAACACTTTCAGTATGCACTAAATCGGGCATCATGTTTAAATTGATAAAATAATTTGCACTCGAGCTCCCACGATTGTACCAAAATAACTATGCACTCGAGCCCCACGTTGGTGTGCCAAAATAACTATGCAACGTCCCCCGGTTGTACACCAGTCATCACAAAGTTAGTCCGCTACTCCTTTAGTCGGGAACATGAGAATCTGCAAATCATCAGGGCTTACTGGGTAGAAAAGAAACACAACACTGTTTTTAAAGTTAAAACGCAGTTTTATATTCGCGTATACTTCATAATCACTTACCAGTAAAACACTAGAACATTCAATACTAACGTTGGGCAATTCCCTCATATATAGCGAAAGTCAAAGAACATAATTAATTGCTTACTTTCAACTTATCGGCAAGAAGAAAACTCGGAAAAACAAACTCTATACTTCAAATTCAAATTTAAATTCTTTATTTACGTGGGCGAGGTTCAGCCTGAGGCTGTTCTGCCACCTAACCCGTGTCATCGATTACATTTAAATTTACTTTTCTTATGTTATTACAATATTAATACAGTGTACAATAAACTGTATGATTTAGTTACAAAATCCATTGATAAAGTAATTGTAATAAATGTATGAATAAAATGATACAAAAATTGTGAAATGACAACTACATAAAAATAAAATAAAAAGAATAAATAAAATAAAAATGTAGACAAAATACATAACATAAACATGCAAGTTACATCATAGTATTTGAACACAATCTCTGCTCTGCCAAAAGAAAATTCTTTACTTCATTTCGAAAAGATTCTATTTTAGATATGCTCGACATGCTCTTAGGTAGGGCACTCCATATTCTTGCTGCAAAATATGAAAACGACGACTGATATGCCTGTGTGTTGCAGAGTGGAAGGTTAAATTTGAAATTAATTCTTGTATGGTGGCTGTGAATACTGGTGCGAGGGATCAACATGTCTGCCAGATACGACGGCTTTCCAGATGTAATAATTTTATGTATAAGGCAATATGTATGCAGTAGTCGCCTACGGTACATATTGAGGATATTCTTATTATTTACGGAAGGTAAAATATGTTCACGCCTGGGGATGCAAAATATGAACCGCATACACGCATTTTGGCATTTTTGAATTTTTGCTTGTAAAGTTTTATTTATTCTACCAGAGTATACTACGTCACAGTAGTCGAGATATGGATATATGTTTCAACTAGTCGCTGCTTGATTTCTGAAGATAATAGTTTGTTAAATTTAAACAAGAATCTAAGTGTTCCAAATGATTTATTGATTTGGCGGCTAATATGCTCATCCCATGAAAAACGAGTGTCAAATATCAGTCCAAGACTTTTAACTACTTGAGCTCTAGGTATGACATCATCATTTATTGTAATTGTTGTATTAGTGTGCTCGACCGAACCAATAGCATTTCGAGTTCCAATAAATGTATAACATGACTTATTAGCATTAATTTTAAGGCCATTTGCATCACACCATGTTTTTATCGCACCCAAATCATTACTTATGTATTCAATACTTATTGAAATTTCTGTTGGATTGAATGATTTGGTTAGTTGAGTGTCATCAGCATATGAATGCACGTTACAGTATTTGACAACTGAGGGTAGGTCTGCAATATAAATCGTAAACAATAAGGGACCTAGTATAGATCCTTGTGGAACACCAGATGAAATATATAAATTATTAGATAATAAAGTAGGCGACAGTTTTACACGTTGATTTCGGTTACTTAGATATGAAAAATACGAGTTAAGGGTAGATTGTGAAAAACTGTAATATTTCAGTTTACTGAGTAGTAATTTATGTTGTACCGTATCAAATGCTTTGGACAGGTCCAAAAATATTAATGCAGTGAGGAATTTCTTATCCATAGCCTGGAGGACGTCATTTGTGACTTTCAGCAAAGCCGTAGCAGTGCTGTGTGCCGGCCGAAATCCTGACTGTGAGGGTGGAAGAATATTGTTTTGGGCAATGAAGCTAAACGTCTGTTTATAGATTATTTTTTCTAGTAGTTTTGAACACACAGGCAGAACACTAATAGGTCGAAGGTCGTTTACATTAGTTGGTCGGGTCGTCTTAGGGAGTGGTGTTATCAAAGCTTCTTTCCATTTCCTGGGAAATACGGATTTCTCGAGCGAAAAGTTAATAATATGTGTGATAATAGGCAAAATAAAAGGTAGCGATAACTTCAGCATTGTAGTTGATATTCCATCTGTACCAATAGCAGTAGACTTGATTTCGTACAAACATTTTCTTACAGTATAGTCATCCACTTTTTTAAAAGCAAATTCGGGAAGCATATTATTAAACTTTTGGTTACTAAATTTTAAACATTCTTGAGATATCAGACGTTGGTCGATATTTAGACTATCAATTGAATTAATAAAGTGTTCATTTATCTCGTTCGCATTGTCAAACGTGGAGGGGAGATCATTTTTATTAGAGCCAATGCCTACAGATTTCAGTTGCTTCCATAAATGCTTTGGTTGTCTTGGTGTTTTATTGATGTTATGCTCAAAGTAACACTTTTTTTCTTGCCGAATAACGGATGTCGTGAAATTTCTCAGTTCTTTGTATTCCTTCCATGCAATTTCACTTCCGGTTCGTTTGAATTTACGAAACGCATTGTCCCTTAGTTTCATAAACAGCTTCACATTCGATGTAATCCACGGCATACGTTTGTTACGAACTCGTGTTTTACGGACTGGCGCGTGCTTGTCAAAGAGATCAAGTAAGTTAGCATTGAAATACTCTACTTTCATATCCAAGTTATCGGTGTTATATATTTTTCCCCAGTTAATTTTTTCTACATCCTTCACGAATTTATCATAATCAATATCACTGTATTTTCTGTGGTATATAATTCTGTTCACGCTTTCTGGTTTGGTATACACAAGTACAACGTGGGTCATTCTATGATCGCTGTTGCTGACTGGCTCACCGACACCATGTTGGATTACATTTTGATTGTTGCTGACAAACGTCAGATCAATTAATGACTTAGTCGTGGAGGTTATTCTGGTCGGTTTATTGATTATTTGCGTTAATTGAAATTGATTAAACAAATTTTGAATGTAAACGACGTCAGCACAGTCTGGATGTAAGAAATTAATGGTGAAATCTCCAGCTATAACAAGGTCATTAACTAAGGGATACATTTCGGTCAATATATCTTCTAAAATTGACAACTGTGTATATGGAATACGCTTAGGCCTGTATACGGCACAAATACCGAGACGTTCCTTTTTTATTTCAACCGTAGCTGCAAGGTACTCAACATCAAACTCTCCTTCGATTTCGAAAGACAACGAATGCAGTTTTAGTCCCTCCCGTGCGTATATACAAACACCCCCACCCATGCTGTAATGGCGATCAGAGCGTATTAAGTCATAACCTAGAATTTTCAATGCATTATCCGTTATATTGCAAGTTAACCACGTTTCTGTTATAACAAGAATGTCAATCTGTTTCTCTGTAATTTCGATGCATATTTCCTGAAGTTTGGGGAATAATGACCTGACGTTTACATTTGCTATTTTGAGACCCAGGGAGCAACCGGTTCTTTTGTCATCAGCGAGAGGGTGACGGAGGACATGCCCTAGAGCAGTGGAGTTCATTTTAAGGGAGGTGGTAGGTTCTGTTAGAGGCATAACGGTAGAAGTAACTTCTGGAGGGTTTCAGAGCAGAGAGAGGTTGCAAACTCACTACATTTATCCGCAGATGCATAAAGGTCACAAATATAAATAAAAGTTTTCTGCTTTTTACGGTACTTTTGATCATTAGAAACTTATGAATATGTTTTTTTGATTTACTAACAATTAAACTTTGCTTATGTACAAGAACGTATCTCACATTTACGAAACTAAACTGTAAAATTATGCAGTTGAGATTAAAATATTGAAAGTAGTAAACAATAATGAAAGAAGCAAAACACGTATATATCAAAGAAAAGAGGAACTTAAACATTCAGAAGCTACAACTTAAGACTAAATGTGTTCCCGATAAATAAAAATTATAAGAGTAATGTGATGTTTAAATTTTATGTTATGAAAGGTAAAAGAGATTTTAAAAAATGATAATGTTTACGGATCACTCATATCTTCCCGGTAAGCGTTCAAAGTTCATCTAATTGATTTTTGCAAGTGATGAAGTGCTTCACGTTTCCAATGTTTATTACGATATTCCCATCTTGGGTCCAACAGTTCTTGTAATTGTATTTGCTCGTCGCCAGTTTCAGAAGCTCGAGACGTGCGCAGCAGAGATCTTCTGTGATGGTGATATTAGAACCCTTCAGTTTCCGTTTATTTCGAAACACACTTGCTCTCGCACGGTAACTAGTAAATTTAACAAGAATGGCTCTTGGCTTACCTCCGTTCTTCTGTCCTCCTACCCTGTGGCTTCTGCAAATATCACCATACTGGATTTTGATGCCCAGTTGATCTTCAAACAAGGCGGTTGCTTTGTTGTCGGTATTCTCGTTGGAAGTTTCGGGAATACCGAATATCCGGATGGAGTTCCTCCTCTGGTACTGCTCTAAGTCGTCCAATTTGTCCCTGAGCCCTCGGAGTTCCTCATCCTTCTTCTTCAGTTCATCCTTGATGCTGTGCATTTCTTCAACGTTAAAGTTTAGTGTTTCCTCCAGACTTTGAAGCACTGATTTTGTCACTGCCTCGACTATCGAATCCACCATAATTTTCATCATTTCAGGTGCCTGCACAGCAATCTTCACTTCCTCACAAACACGTTTCACAAATTCTACGTTGTTCCAGTTGGAAACACTGCTTACGCTGTTCGGTGATCCCTGGTTCTTTCCAGCTTTTTTCGGTGCCATACCGAACGGTGAATTAGAAAATAGTACAATACAAGGCACAAAGTAATAAACCGAAGGCGTGTTATTTGCAAATGCACTTCTCAGATATTAATCTCACCTTACAATATTAGTTTGACCATTAGAATGTTAATTTACTGCAGTTGTTTACGTTATTTCGGGAGCACAAACGTTACGGACTAGCGACCATCCGCCATCTTACACTTGAATTCCCTCCGTTTCCAACTTCTTATTGATTCTTTACCTTCACCTGTTTTTCAAACTCAGTCTGTCGTCAGGTGAGAAACATTCAGGTTGGTTAACTTCCTCTGCTGAGATGAGAAAGTGACGTCAACACGAACAGATTTTGACTTATTTATAAACATATATAAAAGTTCCAACTACAACTGTATCAATCTAACTATAATTGTCTGTGACAACTTGCACATTATTTGAAGTAACAAACATTATAAAAATCTTAACTTCTTACAAATATAAAACCTTAAACTCTCAGGTTCGTTACATATTTAACTCGAATGGTTTCGGAGATATCGAAACATTAAAGATGTATCGATTGTCAGCTTTCCATTTCTCTACAAGGTTACTTTTTAATGTATCTTTGTTTATTAAGCAAATATATTTTCGGTCATTCAGGCGTCATCAATGAAACAACAGACATTACACCTGACAATTGTGCAACAGACAGTATGTGATCAGCTTATTATCAAGTAAAAAAGTAAAGTAAAGTGTCCCCCTGTGCTTAGCACCACGCCATGTAGGGGTGCGGAGGGATTCTTAAAGAATTTTTCATTGTTGGCTTAGAAATGAGTATACAGTCCGTCTGCATTAATCGGGACGACCAACACAAGTGCGAATGCGCTAATTGGAAGAATCCAGTGACAAAATAGGGGTGATGGCTACAAAATTATTATCTTGGTTTTAAGTAGTTTCTATATTGTAACAGACGAAGGTGAATGTTTTCTTTCGTACATATACGATAAGAACGTCTGTGTAAGTTTGCTACCCTGAGCACTTACCATTTATTTCCCATCAGCCACAACGGCCTAGGTGTGTTACAAGATGGCGACTCCAGTGCAGAAGTCCTTTTTTGTCATTAGATTTTCAAGGTGCAGTTCTGCTGTTTCAGTTCAGCGAGCTTTTCGACGGCAATTTGGAGCTAATCCTCCGTCTGATAACAACAAGTTTTGGACGTCCAAGTGTGTCGAACGAAAGCGACGAGAAGCATTGGACCACCGGATAGATGTGTGCCGGTCACAAAAATTGCCCACATTGAGCATTTACGTATAAAGTACACTAACCAACTAACTCTCTAGCCTTCTCAATCCTTCGGGTTCATGGCTGCAGCAACACAGGCCTTCCATCTGTCCCTATCCTGAGCAAGATCTATATACTCTTTTCCATCTCTACAGATTTTCTTTAGGTCAATCTCAACGTTATCCCTTCATCTTCGTCTTGACCTTCCTACAGGTCTCTTACCATCAGGTTTGCCAACAAGAATCCTGTAAACTCCACTTTCCTCTCCCATTCGTGCCACATGGCCTGCCCACCAAAGTCTTCTTGATTTAATCATTCTAATAATATCTGGACATGAATACAAATTATGTAGTTCTAAATTATGAAACCTTCTCCACTGACCTGTCTCCTCATCCTATTTAGGTCCAAATTGTACACAAAACTACACTATGTAAATTTATTGATTGATTGATTTAGTTTTTTTTTTACTTCGCGTTTTGTGCCTCTTGGCTAATTTGCGAAGATGGGAATGAGTGATGAAATGATGAAATTGATGAATGGACATTCACAAACAACCAAGCCCGAGCAGGATTCGAACCCGGGACCCTTGGCGTCGCAGCGCGATGTGCTAACCACTCAGCCACAGGGTACAGGGTCCGACGTAAACATGTTGAGTTGTTGTTTACTCCCACATAAGCTTTGTCCTTGTTCCCACATATAAGGGAAATTAATCGACTATGAAACCCCGTTAATCATTTTGGGACACGATGTATATGTGTGCAGTGAAATTAATGATTCGTTAAACAGTTCTTTATATCATTTTAATGCTTTGATGTGAATTTTTGTTATTTAGCGTCGCTTTTCTGCCCCTTTAACTAATCATGACATTGAGGATGAGTGAAATGAAATTGAGAATCAACCAACATCCCGGACCGCTGGCGTGGTAACACGCTGTGCTAACAACTCTGCTGCGGAGGTCGGCTGTTATTTGAATGATTTATAGTTATTTCTGGGACGTGCGCAGGTTCGAGTCTCTTGGGGTAAGCGTAGCAACTTTTGTCCTGGGATTTCGGCCTGTGTATGACACCAACCATCATGATGAAATTAAGGAGGCACGAATGAGTAGCCTAACCCAGTCATGGAAACCTACAACAACGACTGGGGGTTCGTCGTGCTGACCACCCGCCACCCTGTAACCGGTTGGATTATCTCCCGCTTCTGCTGAGGCATGTGGATGGGAGTTAGGCCGGCAGTCGCTGGGTAGGCCTTGGTCCTCAAGAGTTGTTGCGCCACGGCCATGGGTTGTTATTAATGTTAAACTTTATTCTTAATAATAATAATAATAATAATATAGCAAATCGTAACGCAAGAAACATGATCCGAATATATAATTCCTTGATGAGGGTCTATGCAGTAATGTACTTTTATATTGAAAAATACACCAACACTCAGGGCTCGAAATGGACCGGAGCGGACCGGAACTCCTATGTTCTGGTCCGTGAGTATCTGGAATCTTCCCGTTCTGTTCCTCAGAAACGGCAACGGGTCGTTCCGTTTCATTCAGTTGTTTGACATATTTCACTACATTTTTCACATCAGTGTGAACAAAATTGTTAATAGCCGGCCACCGTAGCGGAGTGACTACCACATCGCGCTACGATGTCCGGGGTCCCGGGTTCGAATCCTGGCCTGGCCATGGATGTTTGTGAGTGTCCATTCATTAATTTCATCATATCATCACTCATACCCATCTTCGCAAATTAGCCAAAAGTGGCACAAGAAGAGAAGTAAAATAAAGCAATTCAATCGATCAATCAATAAATTGTTAATACTCTTTAATAGCATTCATATAAGTTTTCCCTCTACGATATAATAGTTGTTGCAGCAAGGGCGTCTATGTTGCCTTCATTTTTTTGTGGCTTATGGTTTTAGTTTTAACCTTTTTGTATTTTCCAATTATTATTATTATTATTATTTGTTATGTATTGTCCGCAGTCGCCTTGTAATCAAGGGGTCCCGGGTTCGATACCCGGTGGAGGTAGATAGTGGTTCGGATCTCACTTTAAACTGTAGGTCAAGTACCGATTAGCCTTACTGTGCATAAAGTGGACTTAAAACACCAACTCAATGTTATGTATTGTGGATTGATTGTTGTGACAGATTAGTCCAACAGTAAAATTTCAAGTCAGTTAACCAATAAATCCAAGCCCTATGATAATTCGCAAAACAGCATTTTTGAAATAATGTTTTTCACTTATGCAAATTGATTTTAATAAGTGTTATTAAAACAGAATATCGAGGATATTTATATTTAATTTGTAAATTTTTCCCTTGTTAGGCGAGTTGATTACATTCACGATCTCCACCTGTTTAAAATTTAAAAAGGGCAGAAAATTCGTGAAGACTCGTGTCAAATGTATTTTATGTAGGCTATGTAAATATTTTAATATTAAAGATTATTAATTGTAATACAGCGCTCTTAGGAACGAGAGGCAAAAAGTGATAGCACCATGTTAACTAAATTAAAACTTTCTGTTTTGTAAAAAAATCAATTTTGTGCCTTGCTAACACCAATATTATTTTTATGGAGAAAATGTTAATTGCGTGTGAACACAGAAATGGTCATTGCTTACCTAATCACACTACGTAAATTGAATCGAAGATATTATCTTAGACATTTGCAATATCTGCCCACTAGCTGAAGAACATACGTGACCACAGTGAAAGCATTTAAAATTTAAACACGATAACCAATGCACATCTTACAATCCAGCGTTGTTTCATCATAAAGATTCATTATGCGAAGAAATGGATTGTAGATTTCTTCTGAAATGGCAACCCAGGTGCTACTCTATTTTGTGACACTTTGTAGTGTGAGACATTTGTCAGTATCCGCTAATTGAAGTAACTTGCGAACTGCTGCTAAATGGACCATTGTGGTCTAGAAATGACTTTTGTTTACGACTTTCTTGATCAACAAGTGCTGGTTTCTGCTACTTGGTACAACCACATTAGATTTCGGTTTTGAATTATTGATGCGCAGTAAATTGAAAAGAATGCACTAACGTGTAATGGCTGGGATAAGTATTACCTTTGAGTTGGGTAGTAAACTTTTTGGAACATGAGAAATGAATAAAACATGAATGTCACATAATGAAAACTTGCTACCAGCATGAGTGGCCAAAGTTCCACGTTGTGTCGTAAATTGGCTGTTTACTATAATTATGGCGTCACAGAAACGCGACCTACTTTCTGAGCCGTACCACATATCGATGGGGCAGTATATAGTGGGGATCTTACGTTAATATGAGCCAGAGTGGTCTATTCGGTAGAGCTTTGGTTGGATTTCCGGAGGAACAAAATGTTTACTGTTTTGCCTATAAAAATTATTGAATTTTAAATCAAGAGAAATTTGTGTTTGCAGTTTGTCTGCTACATTTTCTTTAGTATGAGCTGCACCCCATCACTAGATATATTTTGTTTCCATTCAAAGAGTCTAATAAACACCATTCAATGATTAAGAGATTAATGTACTTTCACTAAAAGTGATTCTAATATCTAAAGAATCCTTATGTACATTATTCTATAAATTATTTATTTAGAGTGACTTAAATCAGCGATTTTTTTTTTTTTTTTTGCAAAAAAATCACCTGACATAAATCTTGATTGAAATCAATCCTTCCTGCGACTGACCTGTGCTTTGACTAAAAATTCGGTGCACTAGCTGACGGCTAAACGGCGGCTATGGGTTTTAGGCAGTTTTCAACTTGGTTCCTTGTGTGGTACTCTAATGTTGTTACACAAATTCTATGTGATTCATTCAGTGGCAGCTGCTTCTTAGGTGGCAAATGTTTGAGCAGCCACCACATCTTCCCTGACTTACACAATTATTAAACTTATCTCGTAAAGAATAAGAATTACATTATGTAATCATAAGGTAAATTTCTTCCAGAGCATTTTCTGTTGTTGTATGCCTTGCACAGGATAGAAATATCCATATTTCCGGGCGGTGGTGTAATAGGCTTCTGCCACTTTCGAGGTGAAAGCACTACATAATGTCCAATTATGCTAAGACTTTTTATATCTCGTAATGAAAATTAAATACAATTTACTGTTTATGACAGTAATTTCTTATGTTGCACACAGTTTTTCATTGTGTTATACTTTTAATCACTTCGGTGGTATATCCATTGAGACCACAGTTCTGAACTAAGATTTTGGACATTTTCATAAATTGTTTGTTTGAAATTCTACATTTTTATCAAATGAAATATCATGTTAAAATATATTATTCAAAAATTTGTATTTTAGTATAATTTTAGCAAAGTCTTTCTTAACCATTTTTAGCAACTTTTCATGACATTTTGATTCGTAGACCAATTTTCATCACCATCTCGAAACTCGCAATTTAACATTTTTTTGGAAATGAGTCTTAAGGATTTGTAACGCATTATTTATATTACTCCCTCTGTCCCATAATTATAGTCCGGTATGCCAAAATGGTAACTTTTTATTTATGTTCTTTTGGATACTTGATCGGCCAATTTGTACTGATCCTTGAGTAATAACGTTGTATGACTCATTCCCGTGTTTCATTTTCTTCTTCTGTATACACAAATGTCACAGTTTGAATATTGGACAAGTATTTTGGGACAACAAACAAAAGTGTACCGAACAATACTTATGGGATAGAGGGAGTAAATAGTATTTTCCTTAGTTGTGTATTTTAATGACGTGAACTTGCTAAATTTGGCTTTTTTTTAGGATTGAAAGAGAACGAAGACTACTTTGTGCTTTTGATATGATCCATATTTTTGTGTGACGTCATCAGTAGAAAATGTGTCACTAATATATTTATTTTGTGAAAGAAAGCGTAACCTCCTTGTTATTCTATGTAATATTGCGCCTTATTAGTAATTTATATCTTTTGTTTAATGTTTATTGTATTTTATGCTACATTATGGGTAATTTAATGTATCTTCATGTTTGCGAGAGTTCACTATACGAATTTGTATTTCTAAACATGTATAGATGTCAGTTTTGTTGTAGTATCCTTTTGTAGATACTGAGTGATTCATCTGTACTTTAATCTGTGTTCTCAAAAATAGTATAAAAGCGAGGATATCGCGTAAGAATCCAAGGTTATTAGAAGTATAGGTTGGGCCAATCCGTTGTTTACTCGTGATGACGAAACGACGGTAAGAAGTGAATTTATCAATGAAATGAATTCCAAATCTATGCGCTAGTGTTGCACTATGCAGATAGGAAAACCATACCAGAAACTGAACACACGAAATCGAGTACACAAATGAGCATTTCCACCCATTTACATTTTGTGGCTTTAGACAAATTGAAAATAAATATCGATAGGTACTTATTGTTATGCGGGACAGAATATTATTGATCGGAACGGGATTTTTTTTTAAATCCCGTCATTCGGGACGGGAAATATTCGTAATTTCTCGACTAGTCGGGAAATTTTCGGGACGAGAAATTTCCGAAATTTTCCGACGCTCTGGAAATTTCAAATTCTACACGTCATTTTCACCTTAAGTGATTGTCCTTGTATTTCTGGAATGAAAACTAACAATTTCCGATAAGTTCCAGGCACTTGCAATGTAGAAAAGAAAAGAATTAATACCGTTTTGAAATGACCATTCGGTATTTCCCGACTGCTCGGGATCCAGAAAAGTAGGGAAGTCATTTGCTGAAGTCTGGATCGGGACAGAATTTTTCTTTCCGATCCCGGTCCCGACTTTTCTAGATAACGCACACCACTTGTTATTATTATTTATTACAAGATACATCTTCCAAGTACGTTGAACATAATGTACTGTGTATACCAGAAAAAAAAAGTTCAAATGAGCATTTATGTACGCTATATTTACACTAGGCTATGCACTTGTATGTTTTTCTTCAGTGCACAACATGTTTCCTCGAATATATCAAAGTCTGCCTAACATGAAATGTAATAGTGTACAACTTTGCTTTCACGCAAACTTGGCATAAAGTAATATTTCATTCTCACAGGCAGTGGCGTGCCCAAGGCGGAGTTGGTGGGGGTTATAACCCTTCCCGTTGGCCCAGTATTCCTAAAAAGAAAGAACGTCAAATGTAGGAAAAGATGGCAAAATGAGGGATGACTACCAAAAATAGTGTACGTAACCCCTCCCTTTCGAAAATCCTGGGAACGCCACTGCAGTCTCAGGTCAACATGCAAGGGCAGATTTTTTCCACCTTTCGATGTGTAGTCTTTAATTTCTGCAGTAGAAACCAAGTGTGGCTTCTTACCGATGTGTAAAATGATTAATACAACTTTCGTGTCGGTATTTTATAAGCACAACATATACACGAAGTTTTGTTCAAAGCTAAGTTGCGTTACTGCGAAGCCGTAATTAGATTTTGATCAGCTGTAGGAGTTTAGCTTAATGGTTTAATTTTTGCTTTGTAACTTGGCCATAAAGCAGAATTGAGTTGCAGAAGTATTGTATTTTTTAATATCGCTTATACGTTCTATGAAATAAATGTTAATGTGTCTGTAATGGTCTTACATAGTAGTATACATTTTTAAGAATACTTCAGTGAATTGAACACGTTACCACAAATATTTAAAATAGTATTACTAATTTGTATAATACATTTTAAACTGCTGCTCTATAGAATCCTTCAAATGTCACCAGTATTTTTTTCATACAATCAAAAGAACATCACGTTATGAATCTCCTGCATGTGATTGCAGAGTAATCAAACAAACGCCAAATTATCTATTCTTCCATTGCACGTTAAAGAACAAACACAGACACGCCCTTTTTTTAACAGACTACACAGAGCCAATATACCATTTCCTGTATCATACACTCCCTGTTATCGTCTCCCCACCCCTCGTACAATGTGGATACTATATAGTTTTGCCCGCCAGATTGGTATTTAATTTTAAAATTTGTGTGTATATGCAAGTTTGTGATCAGTGTTACAGGTCAGTGAAGTGAAGTATAGTATTGCGATATCTATATGACCACAGCTACTACTACGAATTTAATTCTATGGTACTCCTTCACAATTCCCAGTGTTGTACACCTTCTTGACCAAGACTGCCACATACCCGGCGGTGAGGGTCACGAAGGAGAAGAAATACAAACGCTGTCTTGACTTTTTTATATTGTTTAATCAGCACTATATGCCTTAACTTTGTTGAGATGTCAAATGGGAGAGGTCTATGATGCGCTCCTTCAAATAATTGGCGACAATAAAACTGTCCAAATGGTCGCACATGAGGCTCGGTGTATTGCAAAGTAGTTGTGTGGCTTTACATTTCTTTGCTCACTAGTTATATGGTACGTATGACTTCTTATTCCACATAATGTAATGAGCAAATGCCTTCAAAATATTAATCTACGATGTGTTTGATGATTTCTTGCAAGCATATCGGCGTTTTGAAAAAAGCAGGAGTGATGAAAATTTCAAAGTTTCTTAGACGCCACTTGGCAGCCTGGTAGGACTTCCCTCCCTCCACTCGTGGAGGCGTAGGGGGGGGGCGACCTTTGAGTCTAGGTTGATGAGAAAGAATTGGCATCGAATTTAGATATAGATGATCTAAAGATAGGCAACACTGTACAGGGCCGAAATCGAAAGGAGAAGCAGTTTCAGTATGATGAAACTGTTGAAGATCCACTAAAGCGGTACAAAGTTGATATTTATTACCAGGCCGTAGACGATTATTTTAGCTCTAAGAGAAAGATTTGAGCAGCTTAAACATCATAGTGAATTTTCCATTTCTTTTATGATATTAGCAAGCTTAAAGACATGCAATCTTATCTTTATTTGAAAATTGTAGAAAACTGCCGGAATGTTAACACATGAAAGTTACTGAATTAAAAGATGAACGAAAAGCGTTTTTGGCTATAAAAAAACAATTACACGAAAGGAGACCTTAAACTGATAAAGAGTCATGATTTTGCACCTAATGTGAGTGTAGAACTTCGGATGTATTAACTTTGTCGGTAAACGTGGCAAGTGGCGAACAAAGTTCTTTTTGGAAATTAAGGCTAATAAAAATACTATCTCCTATCAATCATGTCTGAAACACCCTTGTTTCTATTTTATGCAAGATAGCTTTATACGAAGAAGAATACTAAATGCAAAGGTAAAGTTCCCTGTGCACATAGCACCATGTCATGAAGGCACGTTTAGGGGATGTGGGAGTAGGCCCACACACATTCTCGATCTCAGCCATTTTAGAGGTGATGTGATCAGCACCACTCTCCGGCCGCCTTTACCTCCCAGGTTGCCCCCATGGTACACCCATTCATTTGAGGCTGGGTGAACCCCAGAGCCGCTTTATGGAAAGAATTAAAACCTTAGATCACCCACATTTTAAAAATCCAATCATGTATCACAGACCTACAACGTTAAACATATAAAGTCAAGCCTTCATTTCTTTCCTAATACTTGTTACATTTAAGATACATTTAAAAGAAAAAGAGAGTTTTCATAAAGTATAATAATAAGTCTAATATAAAATTAGTGTTTAACTGTGGTCGAGCAAGATATCCTTTTTTGGTTAATAGTATAATAAAATTATTTATTTTATAGTTTGATGTTTTACTTAGGAATATATTAATTTTCAATTTACCGTTGCTACGTAATGACGGGAGGGGGGGGGGGTTCGAGAGGGAGAGGCATCTGCCGCCACCTCCCAGGGCGGCAAAATTACTAGCGCCGGCCCTGGTGTACAGTGGTGGAAAAAAGTTCTTCCCCATAAGACTTTAATGGCAGTAAATAATGCCGGAAAGGTAGGCAACACACATTGCACCTTTAGGTGATCGGGTGATTCTGTCTGTCTCAAGAGCAACTCGTCTTTCATGCAAAAGCCAACAGACACAGGAAATGTAGGCAAGTCACGTGACTTGTCAGGTGGAGTGTTGTTCGTCAGAATATCGCTTGTTCTCAAGCCGAGTCGCAGAACCGACAAGAGCTACACGTTATATGTCCGAAAATGATTCACCTAAAAACGTTAAAAGAAACGGTAAAATAATTATTACCTTAATTACAAAGGCTACTATACTATATGTGCCGCGGTAGCTCGGTCGTTAGGGCGTTTGATTACCATGCGAGAGATCTGAGTTCGATCCCCGACTGGGGAGAATTGGAATTTTGCCCACCTGTTCAAGTGGCTCCGGCGCCCACCCAGCGTCGCATAAAGTGGGTACCTGTAGGAAACTCAAGGGGGGGGGGGTTAAAGGCGGCCAGGGGCGTGGTGCTGATCACATTATCCCCACCTTCGGCCGTAACAAGAAAGTGTGGGGCCCTGACACAATTCATCATGTTATATTTCCTTATAAAATCCACGGTCGATATCCTGTGTGTGTGTGTGTGTGTTTGGGGGCGGGGTATAATTCAAACATGTGAGGTGATTCTTTCCCACTACTCCAGTCTCCGATTCTTCGTATCCGAAATAACTCTCAAGTCCACACACTGAAAATGTAGCACTTCCTACATCTTAACATGCAAATATCTAGTAGCAAAGTAATGTGTAGGCACATAGTTGTTCGGATCCCACTTTAAACTGTAGATGCATTCCCGATTAGCCTTGCTTTGCATAAAGTGGTCTTAAGACACCAAATCAACCAACCAACACAATCCCTTTATTGTCCAGATTATCGAATCCAGAACCTTCGTCGCGAATAACATAAGCAGAAAAATAATGTGAAATTACCGAACAGAAACAGAGCCTAAAACCTACAACAGATAGATTGGATTAAGTCGACGATACAGCACGCGTTCTGAAATGAAGAAGAATACGAAAGTTGAAGGACCTCGATACACACACACTTTTCTTCCCCTCAATGGTAAGCTATGCTTCTTGCAGATAAGCTTTTACGTGGGCCTTCAAGGCCACGACGAGAAAGTGTTCTACATGCAATGGCGGGACCAAAACACGTCTAGTTTGATATGAAAGCTGTGTTCCTCCTTATTTCGTACGTCATTGATTACAGGAACACGGGCCTCGTCTGCTAACCCTAGTTTCGTAGAGCAGATGCCTGTTTGCCACCCTTTGGTTCAGGGACCTTCGCTCGTAGTTAGCAAGAGTGAATGACTCACCAGATACCTGTTGCCTGTGAGCTTATACAATAATAGATATTTCGTTAGCGTCTGTAAGTATTGTTTCATCTGCAGTTATATCAGTTAATGTTCGAATAGTTTCCTAATGGTTACGTTATTTATAAATTAGTTCTCGAGAGTGATCTTTCTATCTATTTGCACAGGGGGGTCTGCATGTATTTTTTTTTCCTGAAACAAGAAGAAATTCGAAGACGCAAAATGAGTCGTATAAGATTAGTTAACAAGAAGAAAATGTAAATGAAATAAATTATTGTAGAGATCGAGTGAATAACATTTTGTCACGGGGCCTCCTCGATGGCGTAGTGATAACGTCGTCACCTTATAATCAAGGGATCCCGGGTTCGATACACGGTGGAGGCACGTAGTGGTTCGTATTCAATTTAAAACTGAAGGTCCAGTCCCGATTAGCTTATGTGTGCACAAAACAAAAACTAAAATCATAAATTGTCACATTGTAAGAAAATTTCATGTTCAACCAGATACGAAACAAAAAATAATAATTTATTCCATGTTGGAATTCACATCTGTTGCATCTAACCAACACAATTATGGATCGCAACATATTTTCTCAGATCCATTTTAATTATACGTATATGATAAAATAACAGAAGTAGAGGAAAGAGAAAGCCAAGCGAAACCCGTGACCATTACATGAAATTAATGACGAAATACTCAAACTCCCGTGACAAGGACGGTACTCAAACCCGGGAACTTTGGTGACGAAATCGAATGTCGACCACTTAATGAGCTCGCCCACCGAGTATGTTTAATGATGTTTGTGTCCGGTAATTCGTAATAACTGTCAATATCCCACATTCATTATCATTTGTTTCATAATTGATGTGATTAACCTGAAGTCGAAGAATTAGTTGAAAGGCAAAAATGCAAGATTGAATGTCTCTGATGTTACTTCGTGTCGAATAATATGACGTGATATTATATGAATATATTAATAATATAATATTCCTAGTCATTCCATTGATTGATCCCAATTGCGCACACAAAATATGGTATAATGTCCACTCCTAACCGACCTCCGTAGCGGAGTGGTTATCATAGCGCGCTACGACAGCATGAGTCCCTGGTTCGAATCTCGGCTTGGCCATGGGTGTTCTTGGTGAGTGTCCCTTAATCAATGTCATCATATCATCATTCATTACTCATCTTCATCGTCGCTATTTGCCAAAAGTGAAAGGATAGCGACACTAAATAACAAACATCCAATTCTATATCGTACCAAATTCCCACTTTATCACTGCATCTTGCTTCATTTTACAGCATCTCAATTGTTTTCCTATTCGAAAACAATTGGAATGTTGTTTTGTGCAGTTGATTAGCATTGTTTCGTTGTTTGTATTTTTTAATTAACGTCACATTAATTAGTTTTAGACCGATCTTGACAGAGAGAATCGAGAACACAAAGGAAGGGCAAAATACAAGTTAGAGACCACGGCTCTCTTTAAAGGTAGCATTCCGTGAATACGACTGAAGTGTGCAGAATATTATGGATAAAATTTGTTTCGCTTTTTCCTTTTATTTCTATTTCAGTTAGCTATTTTACTTCGATTTTCTTCTACCACTCGAGTTAATCGTGTCGGTGAGGAAGAATTATAAACTCGTGAAATGGACGATGGGACAAAAAATTTATGCCTCTCTCACGGTTCGAACCTGTGACTACAAAATATTGTCTTATTTTTAAAATTTACGTCAAATATGGTTTCACTCGTCTCTTTCTCAAGGCGTTCCATTGCCTCTCCGATGGCGTAGTGGTAACGTCTTCGACATGTAATCAAAGACTTCCGAATTCAATACCAGATAGAGGAACATATGGTTCGGATCCCACTTTAATCTGTAGGTCCAGTGTATAAACTAGACTTAAACAATTAACGTGTGGCATGTGGTCTGTGATGAGAACCTTCTTGACAATGATGACTAATATCACTCGAAAGAATATTTCCTTACGAGTAGCTCTTGTCAAGAAACCAGTTTCTGAAATTTTCTTCTGGAGGCCTCGTAGCACCGAGCTGTTTGTTGTGGCTGGGGCATGAGTCATGTGACTCATGCTATCAGTGCTCAATTCTTCCCGAGAACACAGATCACCAGACAAACTTAAGCGAATATTTTGTTATTTGGGTTGCATAAACAACAGGCTTTAAGACGTTACAAAATTCTAGATCCCGTGGCCCAGGTAATTCTTTCTCTGACTGTACACTGTATGTAACACACCTTATTACTGACTTCCTTGACCCTGGATGTACAGGGTCAAGGAAAACAAAGAAATGAGCATAATTTTCTCTACGGAGAAGATATTGAACCTAAACCAAAAAGAACACAAATAATAAACTCGACAATGTAAATTGATGAGATTTAGTCAACCATTTAATGAAGTGACTAATCACAAAGGACATAATCAGCTCAGATCCTATTACTTCTTCATGGTATGTGACGTGAAGTTCCCGCCCAACCGTTTGACGGCGTTAGTGGCTATCGTATCTCCTTTTCCACAGCCTGTAATACGTACACATCCTCATCTAGACATTGTTCTTGTTCTGGTGTTTAATATCTGCATACTGCAACACTGTCGTTTTGCCATTTCCGTGACTTTACATTGAAGTGATGGATTCACTTGGCCGGTCACACGTCATCGCAAGCAAAAACTTCAACCGTTACCATGGTTTTGGGCCAGGGCTGTAAGAATCATCACACTTTCGCCACGGATCGTCGAAGCTTTTTAACTTAAAAAGAACTCCTCGGTGTTGTGCATACATCCTGGTATGGTAGTTCGGGGCGCAAGCTAGGCCTATGTGAACATAGGTACGCCGATAGCCATGCATTGATGATATGCACAATACTGCAACCATTCTACGTCAAATAATAAAGTTAGCCTAAAGATTAATTTGGAAATAAAAGGCTAAAGAGCAAATATTGGCTCAGTTTTCATTGCATATCTCTTGGTGTGGTAGTTCGGGGCGCAAGCTAGGTCTATGTGATCATAGGCTTGCCGATAGCCACGCATTGAGTTTTATGCGTTTTAATTGAGTCAATTCATCGACAAAGCGAAATCCTCGCCTTCGTCTCAAGTATAGTTGCATTATAATTGCAATGAATAAAGAATAAAACCTTTCAGTTTATATATACTGCAATAATGTGATTTTATTTCTCTGTGCTGTGAATATTGTCTTTGCCTAACACTACCCCTGTACCTGAGAGGAGTCTGTGTACTTCACCGAGTCTCATCGTTCACCGCTGATTATTATTAAGTTAATATTAATAGTATAATAATACGACGCATCTAAATAATTGTGCAATAGAACGTATCAAGTGGCAGCTCAACATGTTGGCTCGATTTTGTAGTGTACAAGGGCAAGACAATTGTTTAAAGTTGAGATTAATTGTGCAAGAGCACTGAACTTTCATATTTATTGAAAAGCACAGAGTTATTTTGTTTCGATATGGACAAGAAGCATTTGCGTAGCGCAAATAAAAATCTCACTTCGAGTTCAGGACTTAATGTTCCCGATTGTTGTCGGGACATTGATAAAGATAAAACCACATTTGTGTGCAAGAAATGTACAAAGCTTCTACATTTTGAATGTTGTGGGTTAGATATTCGAACTGAAAGCCACGATGCTACCGATTTGGTTTGTAAAGATTGTGAATCATTGTCTACGGATAGTTCATCTGATCCATTAAATATGTTTAAAGCATTAAAAGCCATGATTGAAGGAATTAGCAAGCAACAAGTCGAAAGTATGGAAACATTACAGACTGATATTAAACAGCAAGCTGATTCCATTAATAACTTGAAGGCCGATATTAGCAATGATATTAGTAAACAGTCTGAAGCACTGAAAGCTGATATTAAACAGCAAGCTGATTCCATTACCAGCTTGAAGGCCGATATCTGCAAACAGTCTGAAACATTGCAGGCTGATATGTGTAAACAGTCTGAAGCACTGAAAGCTGATATTAAACAGCAAGCTGATTCCATTACCAGCTTGAAGGCCGATATCTGCAAACAGTCTGAAACATTGCAGGCTGATATGTGTAAACAGTCTGAAGCACTGAAGGCTGATATCTGTAGACAATCTGACATATTAAAGGAAGATATCCTCAGACAATGTGCGTTGCTAAAGGATGATATCGGTAAGCAGCACGATGAATCTATAAAAGTATTAAGAGCTGAAATAGGCGAGATGGCCTGTGAGATTCAACAACTGAAGTCTGAGAACGAGGAAACTAGGGCTCGATTCTCTGAAGAAATCCGGCAGGCTAGAGAGATAGACTTTGATGACTTCCGGCGCAGCTTGGCAGCCGATGTAAATAAAGCCACGGAAAATGTTCGCACAGATGTGGAGGATATTAACTCGAGATTCACTGGAGAGTGCAATAGGATTATCGAAAAACAGCTGACAATAGAACAGATGTTGGCCGAGGCCGAGACTGACAAAATACAGTTCCGGGCTGAGGTCCAAGAAAATATTAGTCAGATTTCAGTAGTTGTGTCTCAAAGAAGCAAGGACGTTGAGGAAATAAAAACTCAAGTAGAACAACTTACGAATCAGTTAGAGACCATGCACGTTACCCGCCAAACGGAAACAGAAACTGGATCTCGAACAGCTGGTCATCCGTCTGCAGTTGCTGAGAGTGCAGCGTTGCCAACCATGAACATTGAACTAAATGAAGCGATGGACAGAGCCGGTGGAGAGAGAACTAGAGAAGACAAACAAGTCTGTCGCCCACGAGTTACTGCTGATTCAAGAGCTAATGAAGTGGCGTCTGCTGTTCCACCTACCTTTAGTCTTTCGGGCGATGACAGAGGTTACAGAGAGCGTGAATCTGGCAGGGCCCGGCACAGTCTTTATGAAGAAAGGACAAAGAGGAAACGTCTAGAAAGGAAGAAAGATCGCAGTTCCTCCTCTTCCAGCACCAGCTCTGACTCTCAGTATCAAGCAAAAATCAGGAAGCGAACACGAAGGCATGGAAATTCAAGGAGCGGGCCAGATGAGTCACCGCCGACAACTCAGCGATCAGCAATGACTGGAATTCCAAGGATGGCAGACCTTAATTCCTTGTCGAAGTTCAAGGGAGACCTGGAAGCCCAGAATGCTGAGCAATACTTAAGAACTTAATATCAATTTTGATTTAATGCAAATTCCATACGAATACCGACTGGAAATTATTCCTCGGCTCTTCAAGGGCCAGGCTGAGCATTGGTTTCGAGCAAACCAATTAGAGTTCAAATCCTATTCTGATTTCTGCCGTCGTTTTCGCAAACAATATGCTTCAGAAGAGGCCAAAGAGAGGCAGCTGACAGCAGTGAGATCTCGTCGATACTTAAAGCAGTCCGGTATGAGCATGGAGGAATATGCCTGGTCTATTTACTCAGCCTACCGCAATCTGTCTGCCCGTTACATAGAACCTGAGGTTGTGAATGTAATCATCTCCCAGCTTCCATATAGAGCTCGCGGTCTGAGTCTAGCTAATTCTCCTCAAACTGTACGGCAGCTAGCCGACTTTCTGAAAAGGTTCGAGGTGCTTGAGGAACAGGACAGTTGGAAGCCTGTGTGGAATAGGGAAGGTGCAGGCCAGGGAAATGCTCCCAGACAAAATAGAATTGGAAACCGACAACCCAGAGTCAGACAAGTTATGCAGAACCAGAGGAATGGATATTCCAATTACAACAGGCGGCGTAATCCTCCGAGAAGGGATGGCAGGAACAACTACGCACGTGGACCGCGTCGTTCCAGATCTGATCCAGAAGAACATTCCCGTGACTCTTCACGTAACGCCTCTGAACCCAGTAACTTCAGAGCGACGGCGCCTCCGTTTGAACCTTCTGCTTCACGTTTGACGAACGAGCAACGTCAAAGCGTCGACATGACAAGAGACTTTTGTTGGGCACCATCGACTAGTGCTAATCCGAGTGGTATGCAGTCGGATTTAGCCAGTCGCCCAACGTGAATTCTTCGTTCCCGATCATGGTTGGGCTAAAATCTTGGACTTCTCTGGGAACAGATGACAGCGTTATAAATAGTGAAGACAATCATCTTTTTGTTGTGCTGACTCTCAATGAAGGAGAACAAAGTTTTGATAGAGCACTACAACAGGCAGTTAGACAGGAAAATTTACCCAGGGCTCCATTAATTAAGGCAACTGTAACAGGCGTCGAGTTTATTTGTGTTCTGGACACTGGCAGCGAATGTAATCTCATGAGCTACGCCATTTGAAAGAAGATTAAAGAGAAGCTGCCGTCATTGCAGTTACAAACATGTCCAGATGTTAGGCTGACTGATTTCACTGGGAGAAACAAAACTAGAGTTGTGGGATGTAGACAAGTATATCTGGAGATTGCTGGAAGAAATTTATTGGAGGACATGTTTGTCTTGAGAGGTCTCGAAGCTGACTTTATTTTGGGCTACCCATTCCTCAGGAAATATGAAGCAGGAATTGACCTACAGCGCGAGAAGTTATCCCTCACCGTAGACGGAGTTCCGGTAGAGCAGGACCTCGTGAATAATGGATCTTCGAAAGGGACGTATGTAAGAAAAGTCCGTGAAGATTCCCATGTCGATCAGTGGACGGCTAGTCCTGACGACATTCTGCAGAAGGTCAATGCGAATGAGATTTTATGCGAAAGGGGTAGAAGCCAATTGAAAGAAGTCTTATTGAAGCATAGAGATGTATTAAAAACTTCCAGTGTGAGATTGAACTCACCACCACAGAACCTGTGTATCGATCTCCATATCCCATACCGATAGCCTGAAGAAAGCTCTTGAAAGAAGAACTGAAAAAAAAACGTTGAGACGATGAGATGTTACTGTGCCTTGATATTCATCTTGTATGAGCACCTTAATTGTTGGTAAGCCTGATGGTAACATACGCCTGCAGTCGTTTTGCTGATTAATTATTCCATTTCTGAGACTACTGGATATTCACCTGCTGAACTATTCTTCAATCATCCTATACCCGGAGAGATCCTATCTCATTTCAATTGGTCCAAACGGGAAGAAGCCCAACCGGATTGGAAGTCCAAATTATTCTTAGCCCAAGTCAGGGAGAAGAAGAAGCTGTCGAAGGATTTAAAACAGAAGGGAAACGCCAAGACAGTGACAGTTGGAGACTTCGTGATGGTTAAAAACCATTCCTTAAGCTCCTCACTAGATAGGACCATTCAAAAGTTATTTATGTTGTGGATAGGACCTTATCTAGTGGACAAAGTGGAAAATAATGTTGTGACATTGCTAATTCCAAGGACTAAAGAATTATATGATAAGGTTAACTTGGATAACCTAAAACTGGTGCGTTTTTCGGAGGATAAAAAGAAAGAGTTTGTACTTTAAAACTGAGTTTCCTCCAGGTAGATAACTTCCTTCCTGAAACTTAGTTTTCGAAAGGAAGGGGCAGATGATATGATCCATATTTTTGTGTGACGTCATCAGTAGAAAATGTGTCACTAATATATTTATTTTGTGAAAGAAAGCGTAACCTCCTTGTTATTCTATGTAATATTGCGCCTTATTAGTAATTTATATCTTTTGTTTAATGTTTATTGTATTTTTTGCTACATTATGGGTAATTTAATGTATCTTCATGTTTGCGAGAGTTCACTATACGAATTTGTATTTCTAAACATGTATAGATGTCAGTTTTGTTGTAGTATCCTTTTGTAGATAGTGAGTGATTCATCTGTACTTTAATCTGTGTTCTCAAAAATAGTATAAAAGCGAGGATATCGCGTAAGAATCATCACACTTTCGCCACGGATCGTCGAAGCTTTTTAACTTAAAAAGAACTCCTCGGTGTTGTGCATACATCCTGGTATGGTAGTTCGGGGCGCAAGCTAGGCCTATGTGAACATAGGTACGCCGATAGCCATGCATTGATGATATGCACAATACTGCAACCATTCTACGTCAAATAATAAAGTTAGCCTAAAGATTAATTTGGAAATAAAAGGCTAAAGAGCAAATATTGGCTCAGTTTTCATTGCATATCTCTTGGTGTGGTAGTTCGGGGCGCAAGCTAGGTCTATGTGATCATAGGCTTGCCGATAGCCACACATTGAGTTTTATGCGTTTTAATTGAGTCAATTCATCGACAAAGCGAAATCCTCGCCTTCGTCTCAAGTATAGTTGCATTATAATTGCAATGAATAAAGAATAAAACCTTTCAGTTTATATACAGGGTGTTTCTAAAGGTCGTTTACAACGCTTGGGAGGTGATTCCTCACACGAAAACAAGCAAAAATTCTAAGTTCCATTTTTACGACTGAGGCTTCGTTTCCGAGATAGGAGCCTCGCAAAAGGTGACAAAGTGAACGTCACACCTGACTGGGACGAATACTATAACAGATAGAGAGGCGGTTCCAAGGGAATCATAAAGGAATCGTATGTGCTCAGTCCGGAAGTCACTATGAAAAGTTCACTGCACGCATGCGCAATGGAGTCCTCAAAGGAATTGGGGATTTCCAGCAAGAACAATACATGGAAAGGGTATGTAACGCAGCAAGAAAGACCGTGACAATGAGAAATGCGTTAAAGACAACACATCCCGACCTCAAACATCAAAACATGAGCACGGAACACAAAATCCGAAAAGTTGAGCACGGTTGCATACCCCAGTTACACGCGAGGAATGAACGAATCATGTCATGTGGCATACGAGAGACACACTACTCCACCAGGAGGAGTGAAAGAAAAACACAATATCAGATGATTGCGACAACGTGTATTTTTACACGCGACAACTACGTAATATCCCCCCACACACAACAAACAACAAATGCTACAATATCTTACGCACAGACAGTCCTGTCACTGTACACCAACTGAAGATGTCACTTTCACCACACAAAGGGGGTGGGGAGCAATACCAAGAGTGTTCTCACTGAGATTGCCGAGGATAATAATCACAGACGGTTTTCAAAATGTCTGCCGTTTACTTCTACGCAGAGATGACAGCGACGAATCAAGGATTGTCGAGTACGAGCAAACAAGCCAGGTGTATCTGCTACCGTCGCGGCGGCGACGTTGATGCGAGCAACGAGGTCCTCAGCTGATGTGACAGGTGTGTCGTATACGAGGGTTTTCATTTCTCCCCAGAAGAAAAAATCGAGAGGGTTGAGATCTGGCGACCTCGGTGGCCAAGGCACAGGCTCATCCCTACCAATGAACGTATTGCGAAACACGTCATGCAGGAAATGTCGTACATTACAATCGAAATGAGCTGGTGCACCATCGTGTTGGTACCACATTTCTTGCCAAAGGTACGGTCTCCAACAGTTCAGGCAGAACCTCACTAAGAAATGCATGATACGTGCGACCATTCAGGCGAACAGGGAGAATGTATGGTCCAATTAAATGATCATGTACTATCCCGCACCACACATTCACTGAAAACCTGTGCTGGTAATGGGCCACAAAAAGTGCATGTGGGTTGTCAAAGTCCCATACATGACTGTTTCTACTATTGAAGACATCCATCCTGGTGAAAATGGCTTCATCTGTCCACAATACGTTTGCCCCGAAGTGAGGGTTTGTGTCCAGCTGATGCAACAACCATTGGCAAAACTCCATACGAGGGCGAAAGTCACGAGGTAACCGTTCTTGTACTTTCTGCAGTTTAAAAGGGTGCATTCCTTCCTCTGACAACACTCGCCACAAATTCACATGAGACGTGTTTCGTGCCCGAGCGAGCACTCGCGTACTGGTGCCAGGATGTTCTGCGACCGCTGTTAACACATCTTCTGCAAACTGATGTGTGCGTACACTTCGGGGTCTTCCAACTTCTTGCCGCGGTGGTAACACTGACCCTGTTTCACGCAGTCGACTGTCCACTACCTGAAAGAAGGTGTGAGACGGTAAACGTCTATGTGGAAAGCGTTCTCCATAAGACGCCTTGCCTCACGGCTATTACCACGTGCCTCCCCATACATGAGATGCATGTCTGCTAGCTGCTGGGTCGTATACGCAGCCATCTGTGTAATAGGGAGCTGGAACTGCAAAGTATTGTTTTTGTTTAAGACTGGCCCACTGCACAAATTGGCCGTATCACCGTACGAACACAACTGCTGATCATATCCCAGCACCTGCAACACGACTGGAACGACTGCCGGAGAGAACCAACCCTTCGAGCATTTGTTGTTTGTTGTGTGTGTGGGGGGGGGGGATATTACGTAGTTGTCGCGTGTAAAAATACACGTTGTCGCAATCATCTGATATTGTGTTTTTCTTTCCCTCCTCCTGGTGGAGTAATGTGTCTCTCGTATGTCACATGACATGATTCGTTCATTCCTCGCGTGTAACTGGGGTATGCAACCGTGCTCAACTTTTCGGATTTTGTGTTCCGTGCTCATGTTTTGATGTTTGAGGTCGGGATGTGTTGTCTTTAACGCATTTCTCATTGTCACGGTCTTTCTTGCTGCGTTACATACCCTTTCCATGTATTGTTCTTGCTGGAAATCCCCAATTCCTTTGAGGACTCCATTGCGCATGCGTGCAGTGAACTTTTCATAGTGACTTCCGGACTGAGCACATACGATTCCTTTATGATTCCCTTGGAACCGCCTCTCTATCTGTTATAGTATTCGTCCCAGTCAGGTGTGACGTTCACTTTGTCACCTTTTGCGAGGCTCCTATCTCGGAAACGAAGCCTCAGTCGTAAAAATGGAACTTAGACTTTTTACTTGTTTTCGTGTGAGGAATCACCTCCCAAGCGTTGTAAACGACCTTTAGAAACACCCTGTATACTGCAATAATGTGATTTTATTTCTCTGTGCTGTGAATATTGTCTTTGCCTGTACCTGAGAGGAGTCTGTGTACTTTACCGAGTCTCATCGTTCACCGCTGATTATTATTAAGTTAGTATTAATAGTATAATAATACGACGCATCTAAATAATTGTGCAATAGAACGTATCACTTTTCCTCTCAGTGTTATTAACTAGCCAATTCAAAATCGTTCACGTATAGATCACGTTAAGGAAAACAAGAAAGTGTAAAGGCAGCAGTCTATTTAAAATGCACCGTCTTAACTATACGTGTAGCAATTCCAAGAGTTTCATTTTTTCTGCGAAGGTTCGACAAAAATCGCTTTCCCTTCTTAGAATTAACCTCTATTAGCGCTAGTCATTCAAATTGAAAATCATTTAAGTGTTGTGAAGAGATTTATGCTTTTATACAAAGCCGTGTATTACTATAAGCTACATAAAAAAACTCTTATAATAATGTACATTCAATACATCAGTCAGAATTAAAAGTTCAAAAATAATAGTTCATAAATTAGCCAACGTTATTGTCAAATTGCATTTCTGTACACTGAGACATTTACTTCAACTAGTCTTACCAATTAGTCCATCCAAGTGTTAGATTTCAAGACTGTACTTGCAGTTACATTATATTGTCTTCTGGTGTTATTCTTGAGGCACTTTACATATATTTTTTCCAGATTTGTTTTACAATCTATTACACCTGCTAAGATATTTGCTATAAACTGATCATATAATATATTTCTTCTACATTCAATGTTACGTAATTTAAGTTTGTTACTTAGGTTACTATATTCATAATAAATATTAAATTTTAATTATTAATTAATTAATTAATTTTAATTAATTTAATTTTCAATTAGCAATGCACGTATTAATAATTAATTAATTAAGTTTAATTTTAAGTAATTTAATTTTCAAGTAGCAATGCACGTATTCCTTTCGAAATTTAATGGATGCCTCATTTGACATGCATATTTTAAGAACGGCCATTGATAGAAACTAATGGAAGCCACCGTGCATAGAACGACTTGACTTACATCTAGGCTCAAGTCAGCCCTGTCAAATATTATTGAATGAAGCATTCACACTCAGCGCTCAGAATAAGATTCGCTCACGGTCCGGTCACGAGAAACCCGTATTATACATTATTCGTTGTTTTATACCTTATCTGTGCATTTGTGATAATTTTGGATAGCAAAAGTAATTTCTTTGATAATTTGAACACTTTCGAGTTTTATGTAAACTACATAGTTGTTTTTGTTTTATTACTTTGTATGTTTCAAGGATAGTAATAAACAAGCATTATATAGCCCAATTGATTGTTTCTCACGTTACACATATTACGAACTTTTCCCTATGAGAAATGAATTTCGGGGTGTAAGGGGCACCTTCCACGCAGGCGCCCAAACGTCAACCTCACTTCCACGTAGTGCACCCTGGACTAAAGACTAACGAGGCTCTGGCGACTGGCACTATGGCCAGTATAATCTTGTGTGTGTTGTCCTGTTTTTTGTCTTTGTATGTGCTGAGTGCCCGTTTACAGCCTCAGCTTTTAACAGAAGTCAGAACATTTTAAGATTTTTATTTATGCAACGTTAGAGTTGTTATATGTCATGGTAAGGGGCTGGTCCCCGTATAATGTGACGGGAGCAAAATAGCCTAAGTGCTGACGCTCCCAAAATTTTAAATTCAAAATCCAAAAAATCAAAAAAAAAATGAGAAATGAATTTCATGTTGTTTTTTTATTGAAGACTCGATTCTTTTCAATAGTTGCAGTGACATTCGGAAATCCTTGACAAAATTTCTCTCGTTGTCCACTAGGCGAGGGTACAGGGTGTAAAACTCGACTTCCGTTTTGAGGTTTGCAGTACTTGGATTGACGCAAAGCCGTTTCCGTTTTAGTAATCCTATTTCTTTTTTGTCATTTTCTTATGACGCCAAAGTTATAACAGCCCAGTCCTTCGTTGAAACACATTGTAGTTAGGACAATCGGCAGGCGCTCTGTACCAGACAAATCAGTGTGCTCTGCCAATTCAAGCAGCCAACACCAGACTGACGATGATCATACCTTGATCGGAGCGAAACTTGAGCGCTGGTGTGGATACCCCCTGACCGTAAGCGGAGCGTGACCTGATTGTTGCTTCAAGCCTAAAAGGAGTAAGGGAAACGTATGGAAAGAAAGGGAATAAAGAAAATGATTGATTGATTGAATTGTTGCTTTATGCACAGAAAGGCTAATCCGGACTGGACCAACAGTTTAATGCGTGATCCGAACCACTATGTGCCTACACCGGGTATCGAACCCGGTATCCCTTGATTACAAGGCGACGACACTACCACTGCAAGAGGAAACTAGGGAACTTCTGAAACGAAGCGTGTGAAGAATAGGAGAAACTTATGGGATGAAAGTGTGTAAAGACTAGGGGAAACTTACGGGATGAAAGTGTATAAAGAAAAGAAGGAACTTATGGAACGAAGCGTGTAAAGACTAGGGGAAACTCATGGAATGAAAGTGTATAAAGACTAGGGGAAACTTATGAAATGAAAACGTATATAGAAAAGAGGTAACTTGTGGAACTAACTGTGTAAAGAATAGGAGAAACTTATGGAATGAAAGCGCTTAAAGACCAGGGAAACTTGTTGTATGAAAGCGCATAAAGAAAGAGGAAACTTGTGAAACGAAGAGTGCAAAGTCCAGAGGAAACTTACGGAATGAAAGGGTATGGGGAAACTTATGGGATGAAAGCGCATAAAGAAAAGAGGGAACTTGTGGAATGAAGCGTGTAAAGATCAGGGGAAACTTATGGAATGAAAGTGCGTAAAGGAGAGAGGGAACTTCTTGAACGAATAGTGTAAAGAAAGGGATTGGTCTTATGCAACGTAGCGTATAAAGGCAAGACCTAGGTATATGAAGCCAAATTTTAGGTTTAATTTCGTGCATGTGACTACTCACTTCTGCCTTATTTTAAGAATCCTTTTATTTACATATCATTTACAAACTATATCTCACTTTATTTTTGTTTTATATTTGTCCAATTCTCAACTAAAATATTAAAATTGAGTGTAGTGAGTACAGTCATTTTGCATAAATTAGAAATAATTCAGAGATAGACAGCATTCTGGAGTCATAAGTAAGACAACGACTTGTAATAAAACTACAATAGATCAAATTAGGTCCAGTTCAACAACTGATTATCCAAATTTGGAATTATGCAAACATTATGCACAGTCATGGACACTTCTGGATTGTATCGATCCCACCGAAAGTTAATGGGGACGTTACAACCCATAAATGTCCGTGACTGTACTACATGTAGAGGCTCTTTATGACTTGAGCTATGCTTTCGGAACATCATGCATTACGCAAGAAGCACTAACGTGGAAATAAGGCACTGGAATCGAACTCCAGCATACATATTGCAGTGTGCAAAATGGAAGTGGGGAGTGGCAGTCGTGGCCAAGGACAGAGGGCTCTGATGGCGGCCACCATGGTGCGATGCTCCCTTCCCAAATCAAGTTAGACCAACGCGTGTTTTCTGGGAACTCAATCCTGGCACAAATTAACCGAGGCAAACGCAATTATCGAAACCATGTTCCCTTTCTGGTCGAGCCAGCGGGTGGATGGCGCATCGGTCGAACCTGCCTAACCTTGCGCTCTGTTCCGCCATTAACAATTCTGCAAATTTATCACACAAATCTGCAACTGTAGAATTACCAGCACTGTCCTAAACATCCCGCCGACCCTGCGTTGGGTTCTTCCAAACCGTTCCCAAATGCCATCAAGTTGGAATGCAAGAAGAAAGAGAATCGCTAATGAAGATGTTGCTGTCAGCGCTCACTCCCTAATTCGACAAAAACCACTTCGGCCCAGGCTGAAATTATATTTACTGTCGTCATGACAACGATAAAATGCCCTCTAATCCTGTCAACAATGAGCTAACAAAGGGCGGAGATACACTGTCAATGATGGCTATATAGACTAACAATATTCGGATTATACCACTACCGGCAATTGACACTTTTATTTCAAATCATTGCAGTCATGAAATACACTAATACATTTCTCTTTGTTGTTGAAGTAGAAATACATTGTTCAATGCGCCATTGTTATACAAACAATCTACTTTCCTTGTAGTAATTTACAATGTGGACAAGATTAGTAAGAGCACCAGCATTAGTGACAAGACTTCTAACTCTCCTATAACTCATCAAGGTTAAGGGGAGATTACCATTTTACCCTCCCCCAATCAGATAACATATTTTATGATAACGGAAAGGAAAGAAATGTATAAAAGAACGTTATTACATTTTTTATCTGTAAAGAAATTATTTATTCTCTGAATGTTAGTGTATTCCATATGTGTATGTATGTGTGTGTGTGGGTGTGTGTGTGTGGGAGGCGTATACATACACACACATATTAGTATGTATATGAATGTTGAACGAAAGTAAAAAAACGTTCCTGTGTGTTGTAAATAAGTGAATGCGATGTTTGTAGGTTTGCGTATAATAAAGTATTGTGCTATGCACATTGCATTATATTCATTATACTTCCGTGGCGGAGGGTTGTCACACCGTGCTGCAACGCGGGTTCAAATCCCGGCCTGGGCATAGGTGTTCTTTGTTAGTGTTCCTTCATCAATGTCATCATATCATCACTCATCTTCTCGATTAGCGAAAAGTGGCAGAAAAGCGAAGGAAAAATAAAGCAAATCGATCAATAATATACATATAATTATCATCATTTTTTATTGTGCATCTTGTAAAACAACGCCCATTTACAGTCTCAGCTTTTAACTTGAGTGCGGAGATTTTAGTCTCCAGAAACACGTGTTGAATTCAGAGACACTTGGACATCAATCAATGCAGTAGCATTGTACAGCCAACTGCAAAGATAATAGTGGGATCCGAATCACTATGTGCCTCCACTGGGTATGGAACTGTGTTGTTTCAGGAATATAATTCTATAATATGAAGCAGACGTTATCTTTAGGGTGAACAAAAATGCTGATGGACAATTCGCGTACTCTTTCTTTTGCCATTAGCTGTACCTAGGCTTAGGACATTTACATATTCGGCCAGGATAATTTACTTGGAAAAGCACCTTCTCCAAAAGTGTTGTGTTATGGGCTGAGCATTACAACTCTTTTGTGATCAACTACTTGCTTTGTGTTATCGACTGAGCATATTCTCACACAATTTTCTTGTGATTGACTACTTGCTTTGCGATTGCTCTCACGTATAACATTCTTTACCCTATTTATTCTTGTCGAGAATAAATTTATGCTCCAGGCCGCTTGAAAATCGACTTTCCTCCTACTATATCAATATCATGCAAATCATATTGATATGAAAGCCATTTGGCAAGAAAAATTTAGCTTTTCTTATTACCTCTATAAAAGGAAATTACATAAATTTTTCTTTATGACAATTAGAAATTAAACTTTGTTATCTTCCTGGATGTGGTTTATCTTTTCAATTTCAAATAAAATTCTAAATTCTGTAAAAAAGATCAAGATATTAACTCATTTCCACCACAGTAAAACAAAATCAGACAATAATGTAAAAAAAAAAATTCAAATTTTTAATATAAAACTTTGTAGAAATTATCTCAACTTGTATTCGATTCTGGAAAGAAAAAAATATCAATAAAGAATGAGGTGAAAAATTGATCATCACCACTACTGAAATAAGATGGCTGAAGCCTGAAATCGAAAAATTTTAAGTAGTTTCTTATTTCTTTATCCCAGGTTGCGTTTGTGTTTTACCGAAGCAATGAGACGTGTAATATTCGTATATTTCGCATCAAGTGCTTAAAAAACGTCATACTACCTTCCTTTGTCTGTTGAATCCCATAAAATACAAAGATCATACAAAATAAATTGGCAAAAAGATTCGCATTTCAAAGGACTTTTGCATTGTATGGTAAAATTCAATGTATCGACCATGTTAAGCAAAAAATTTATAGAAACCATAAAAAATGAATACATAGTTTATTGATAATTATGAGAGCACACATTTATTTCGTTTCATATTCAGTTTTTTCTTTTTTGGTCACCTTTTGGCATATTAATGAACCAAATTAAAGCAAGTGCCATTACACTATAACGTGACAAGCAAGAACATTGCTTAGAAGTGGAAATATTAAAATAACTAAGAATAATGTAATTAACTTGAATGCAACTTACAAATGTATTCCGTCGAATCCAACCCCGATTCCAACATGGTCGACCCCCGCAACGTCCCGTATGTGGTTGATATGCGCTGTGAAATTGAAGAAAATTAATTACTCACAATTTTTTTGAATGCAAAATACGAATGCAATATTTGTTGTTCATCTTGTTAACCCTTAACTGCGGCGGAGCTATATATAGACTCTCTCAAATTGGGCCTCTTTTGCGGAGCACCTATACGTATATAGATGGTATTTCAAAATTAACTGTTCTTGTATTGGGGCAAGTCATTTTCATAGACACCACTTTTTCGTGCTATTATGAGTCTATGTGGCCTATTGTCAATCAAAAAATCAATTTTTGATGCTTTATAAGTTCCTGAAAAAGATTTTTTTTGCGATATGGAATTAGAGCCGCGGTGTTGTAGTTGGTAGGGTGTATGACTGCAATGCGGGAGACGTGGGTTCGATTCCTGGGGTGGGTGTTCTGAGGTCGGAATTATACCGGCCTATTCCCTGCATAAAGCGGCTCTAGGGCTCACTCAGCCTCTAATCAATGTGTACCAGGAGGTTAAAGGCGACCGGAGCGTGGTGTTGATCAAATCACCTCCAAAATGGCCGAGTTCGAGAATATGTAGGCGGGGAGTGTGGGGTCCTACCTCCACATACCCTAAATGTGCCTTCAAGGCATGGTGTTGTATACAGGGGGACCTTACCTTTAACCTTAACTAATTTGGAACGTCTACTCGTATTTGCGGCAGAGTCTATATATAGATTGTTTTCCTTAGCTTTATTTTGCGGGAAGTGTTTTTATAGTTAGTTTTTTGCATTATTTACGATGACACGAATTTGCGGTTGCATCTATATAGATTTATTTTTGGTCGCACTTCTCTTCAACGAGGTTAATGAATTATAAGTACATACGCCACCAAGGAAGATCAACGTCACCATTTGATATCGTTTGAGTTTTGTGATATTTTCTTAAATTATACAGCTCAAGTTATACATTTTCTTTTGTAAAGTAGGGGCTCTGAGGTTCACCAAGCCTCTAATAAAATGGAGGCGGGTAGGGAGTAAAAGCGACTAGAGCGTGGTGAAGATCATATCACTTCCACAAATGGTTGAGATTGCGAATGTGTGGGACCCTACTATACTTCAACATCCCCTTTCATATGCCTTTACAGCATATTACAGTGTACAGGGAGTTGCTTTAACATTTATCATTTATTTATTATTACTTACTTCAAATGGTAGAGTTAAGGCCGTACAGAGTGTATTTTCTTCCACTCAACAATGAACATAAGATTATATATATATATATATATATATATATATATATATATATATATATATATATATATATATATATATATCTCATGAACGTCCGCAGGATTTTTCCAGAGAGAGGCAAGCAAGGTATTTTTTTTTTCCAAGGGGGTCAAACATGGAACATTTTCCCCCAGAATAGTGTTGTTCCTTGAAAAAACATTGCTTCAACTTGAAGTATCATGTTCATGAAATAATTCAAATATATTATTGTGGCTGAAGTGAAATTACATGTATGAAATATATTTTTTTTGTTGACTATAATTTTCCAGGGGTAGGGTGGCCCTTCCTCCCCTCTTCCGGACGTCTATGGACATACTAATTTTACATATTTGTACACACACACACACATATTCTACAATCATACATACATGTTATACCACGTTCAGTTGAGTGTATACAATATAGAATAGAACATCAAAAATAGTATTGTACTGAGTTCAAGATGTTTGAAAATTGTCATTCATACAGGCATCATTCACTTGCATTTGCCGTTCGATCTGCTTGAAGGTCTAACGAATACTCTGAATAGAGTGGCGTACGTCTGCTGAAAGTAGTGTCGGAGCTGCCATTGTAACTGAAAACTTATCGGCCGACCTACGTGTCGGAGTGGTTATAGCAGATTTCGCTACGAAGCTAGGAGTCCCGGGTTCGAATGTCCCATCATCAAATTCATTATATCATCACTCATCCAGATCTTCGCGATTAGCCAAAAGTGGCATATAAGCGAAGTAAAATAAACGAATTCAACAAAATTAAAAAACTTATCTGCCACATACACTATATGTATTCGATTCATCCAATTGCGTATTAGCAAACTGAATTCATTATTTCACTTTCTTTCTCTCATACTCTTTCCCTTTTCTTCCAAACCCCGCCCTTTTTCTTGATGCTGAGGCCTGTGCAGTAACGGCGCGATGGAAAAGTGACTGGGGGGGGGGGGGGCGAACTGGGTGCGACAAAATATTGTTGAGGGGCTTTACTCAGAGTGAACGTTTACTGCCTAAATGTACTTCTTGATTACTAGTTTATATCCGTATGATTCGCTTTAATAAAGGCATTAATTTTTTTTCGTTTTCTATGCCTCGTGACAGGTTAACTTTGCAGCAGGTTTTATGTATCAATACGCTCGAGAACGGCGCTCAGAATCTTCCGTGCAAGTCTTGCCTCAATCTCTGAGCTGTTGATATCACAGACAGTGAGAAAATGGGAATTATTGCAGCGGAACTATATTCTGTACGTACGTTTTGGGCTATATATACGAAAGGTTGCTGCAAACTTAACCTGTCGCGGGGCTTAGTGGCCTATTTCAGTATTGGAAGACATTTATAATTCATTGTTTTTCTTGAGATGAAACTACTGATATAAATATACAAGTCATAAAAGACGTAAAGAAATGATTCGAAGAGTTAAATATTGTTGCAAAATTAACATGACGTTGGAAGAAATTAATCTTCTTAAGTATTAGAAACAACGAAAGTTACTTAGTGAAGTGCAATTCTCCTGTAGGAGAATTCTGCTTTATGTGCTTTGAGGAACACATTGCACACCTTCGGTATGTCCAGGACTCGATATTTCTTCTCAATTGCAAGGACATCCAAGTGAGGCAGCTGGCATCTAGCATCCTGTTTCGAGCAAAGCTTTTCTAAGGTTTCAAACACGAAAAGGTTCTTTCACATGCTGCATTGGAAACTGGGATTGTTACAGAGAATACAACTAGAGTGTGAATCTCGTGAAATGCTAATTTATATTTTCCTAGGATTTCGAAGAAATCCATTAAGTGGATTACTTTCGTTCCATCTTCGTAAAGCTGAAGAGTTTTGGGCAAAATCTGCGTTTCGCCTTTCAGGAAAATGTTATCACAGGAATAAAAATCTGAAAAAGGTTACAGGAATCTCATAATTCAAGAAATATTCTGACCCTGGTGCATCTCTTACTCTAGACTTCAAAGTATGTTTGTGCTACACAATTACATGCACCTATGGAGTTCTTGGGAAGAAGTTCTTCCAGTTTGATATGTAAGAGAAAGATTGAACCTGCATCTAATGATCGAAGAGTGCCAAATCCTAAAAAGAGTTATTTTACCTGCCCGCGATACAAATATCTGTCCTGTTCCTTTTTCGCAATGTCTTCTGTTCATCTGACATCAGTGCGAATACTTTCGCCTCTTCCACTTCCTGGCATATTTTGCTGAGAATAAGTGTGGACATTACTGAGATTAATTTGTTTTTAATCTGATTTTGAGTGTAATTTGCATTTTAAGGTTCAAGTTCAATACATTTCCGCATAATATCCCCTCAATTTGAAATTAACTTCAAGAATATCGAAGTAATTCCCTCTATTAAGGTTTGCCTCAGACTCATCATCTCGAAAATCAAGTCCCTAAATAGTAAGACACCGCGATGCATCCACAAAAACTGACATCTAGTGTCGGTTTTCTTTGATCACTTTTGGTCCCGGGTTCGATACCCGGTGGAGGCACTTTAAACTGTAGGTCCAGTCCTGATTAGCCTTACTGTGCATTAGGTGGACGTAAAACACCAAATCAACCAACCAATCAAATCTTGAATCACCTTTGATTTTTTTTACTAATAAGCGTTGTCACTAACGACCCACGATTAGAATAATTTTCCCGTACTACAGATGATGTTTTGTGGTCTCCAGAATGTTCGTAATGTTTTGAAACCCTCCACATCAAACGCTTTTTTCCAGTTCTTAAAAGTGGTTAAAACTTAGTTAATCGCGACGATTCCAGGACATGAATGTATGAAAAATCGCCTGTCGGCGCTCGAATCTCGAACGAAAGTCACAAACACATATATACACTCTGTAAAGAAAAAATAGCAACACTTGCTCGGAAGTAGTACAGTAAATGTTCATTCTACGCCACCCCTGATTTTTTGACCTCTAAGAAAATCGCACCAAAACCTCAAAAACTCACTTTCTCTCCACGTTCCGCGCCTCATTTATTGCACTGACGATGTTTCACAGCGCAGAAAAGCAGTGATGAGTAAATGCACTTTCTCATCCTTGAAGGATGAATGCACCTTATCGTAATTTTCCAAGTCCGGGACCAATGTTTATATATCGCGAGCTTTGTAAACCTCTCGCGAACGATGTGCCACACACACACACACATATGCGCGTGCGTGCCTCTCATTATTTCCGTATTGTGACGCAAGCAAACAAACAAAATAATAATTATTTTTTTTAGGATTCCTGGCCCCTATAACCCCGCCAGGGTGCGTGGTGCCCAACCAAAAAAGTAAAGGTTCTAACGGCTGCGGTTATAGATAACCACACCTCTATAGAGTTTCACGTGTTTGTTTTTTTTTCTCTCAAACTTCCATGAAACTCTACAGAGGACCTCCGTAATGCATGCAACGTGTACTAACGACTCTAGTGTTATTTGATGTTGTAATTTTGGATATAGAGTTTTATTGTGAGATAGATAAAAAATTATGTTTATTATAATATTTTCTTGATGAAGATGGAGAATATGTGTGTGTTACAAATAAAGTTACATGCTTTTTTTTCTAGTGTGTGTATGTGTATGTGTTTTTGATGTTCGACAGCATCTGAAACGATAAAAAAAATAATTTTATTGTTAATTTTCTCATGTAAAAAAAACAACAAATTTTGTGCAAATTCTGATTGTCTCGTGCTATAGTGCAAAAACTGATGGAAAAAAAAAGACATTGTAACTGATAACTGATGAAATTGACATTGTAACTGATCTGAACTAGTGAAATTCGTATTGTGCCATTGTAACTGATTGTGCTAGTACAAAATTCTTATTGTAACTGATTGTGCAAGAAAAGATGTTAAACCTGTTAAAACTGCTCTGTGACCCTCTCGTTCTTCACGTCGTGGACGAAGGACTTCTCTGCGACCAGGATGACGCTGCACACGGTATCCTCGGGCAACGGACTGTTGAACTCGCATACGATCTTGATGTTGGTTCGATCGTTGACTACCACCTGCTTCCGTTTCGTGGTATTGATGACGAACATGGGTCTGTGGGTTTTGAATTCGCTGGGCGTGTAGTACATGTCCAAGTTTCCCTCGGTCACGCGCTTGTAAGCCGTGTAAGCTTCGTAAAGTTTGAGGTAATCATCTTTGGTCATGTCGAGGTTGTAATTTTCGCGCGGGAACACTTCGTTCCTGCCATTCTTGAGATAAACATTTTTGATCTTGGAGTCGTCGAATTTGCTGGAATCTTTTTCCTGATTGTTATCGCGTCCGGTCTGAAAGAGTACAACGACGAAATCTGGCATGTCGAACTGTATGTTGTTGAACTGCGTCGTCACGTCGAATTCCATGTGACTTCCCGACGCTATCTTCTGCACGCATTGGTAACCGTGAAAAAGAATGGGCACCTGCGGACTTTTCAAGATCTCCGCTTTGTACTTGAGAGCGTAGTTCGTTTCGTATTCCACCACCGGCATTCTCAACTCCATGCTCCGGATGACGCATTTGGCTGCTTCGGGTAATGTGTTGGGCAGTGGCGTGATGCCGTCCGGACCCAAAGTAGCGTATCGCATCAGTGCGTCGTTGTCGTTGGCCGCTCTTCGAAATGTGATTCTCAGTCCTCCCTTCCACATGATCTCCTTGTAGTCCGAGAAGAATCCCGGAAGTAGACGCATGGGAAAGAGCACCGTGTGACTTCTCGTCGATATTTTCGTCCCCGCTTCGAAACCTCCCGCCTGATAGTATGCTGCGTCCGTTTTGGATAATTTCAATGTTCCCACTGCCGTCGACGTGATGCCTGGATAATCGATTCTGTCGATGACGGTGTTGTGTTTCCTCACCTCCACCTGCGAGAACAAGTGAGGCACGAAGTTGTCCACGAGTATCAAATTTGCTGCTGCGGGGAACGCGTCTCCGCTTTCTTTCTTCACCACGTCGAATTGAAGGTAAAGGTCCGCTCTGTGAGGATGAACGAACCCGTCGCCTACGTCCACGTCGTATTCGATCTCCCGGTTCGCTTCGTTCAAATTTGCGAACGTGCGACGGTTGGGAGGGAAAGATTGCAATTCGTAACTTTCGATTTGCTCCATTTTCACTATGTGTATTATTTATTATACGTTGATCTCCACGACGGCAGTGGTCGTTGCACCTGCGAAATCCACCACCTCTCCTTTCTCGTTCGTCACCACCAACTCTATGTTGTCTATTCGGTTGCGACATACTGGAAAATAGATCGGCGAAGAGGGTGTGTAGATGATCGGTTCCATGAACTCGGAACTGGGTTTGAACGTGGCTATGATTCCCGTCTGCTTGTGACTTCCCAACAATCCGCCCGAGGATTTCGTGATCATGCCTTCCGCTACGTTGCAGTGTACGTTCAGAGTCTCTATGGCCAAGAATTTAGGAATATTGGCTGCTACGTGTTTGATGCCAGCTTCGAGTTTTGGGTGATCGTTCTCGAAACCTAAAAGTTCTCCTATGGTGCCCAGATCCACGGTCTCGGTCGCCGATACGATTTCCACTCTGTGCGTGACTGAATTTTGAGAAAGGTACGTGCCTTTGGGTAACTGAGCTTGCAAAGTAGAAAGATTGTATTGACCTGGCGTGACGACGATATGTTCGCTTCCGACGCTAATTTTGTTGTTGTGCTGCGTGACGTTAGGTATGAGGTACATGCTGTAGAATGCACGCAGAGCTATGGATTTAGGATAGACGATGTCGTCGTGCAGCGTGAGTTTCAAGATCGAAGATTCGCTCGTGAGATGGAACACGCCCATCGTGATGCTGTTTCAGATTCCACAGTGCTTTCTGGAAATCTTCCACCTGTGGCTTATTTATTTTAGAGAGAAACGTGAGCATGGAGAGACAGAGATGACCGCAGTTCACGTCTCCAAAATTTTGAATGCGTTCGTCGTTGTAGTATATAGGATTGTTCGTTTTCAGATAACGAACTAAATTTGTAGGTGGAACACCTCCGAAAGAATCGAAAACGAATGCTTTATCATTTTTGTCGTAACATATCCAATGCGAGTAGTGGTATTGATGCTATTATAAACCCACAAAAGGAAGAGCTCTTCTCATGCAGATTTGCTATACTTAAAACAAGCTCATATGGCCATGTTGAGCTTTTTGCTCTAGTGTGGAACCCTGCCTAATCCAAGGATTTTGTGAAAATGCCCTCGGGAATTTTTCAGAAAGTTAGAGCTCCCTCAGATTGATTTGCGCATACTTACAAAAGTTGCATCAGCCAGATTTTTGTCCATAAATTTGTCAAAAATTGATATATTTTTGTCCACACCAGAAATTAAGCAAAAACCCATACATACACATACATATTTACTTCTGGTTTAAGTTTAATTGGATGCCAGGTTCAATTTGCTTATCTAATATTAAAACAATACAATATGCAGAGCTCCTCTAGAATTGCTCCGTGATACTCTCATTTTTTATATTATATGTTTGCATGTTTCTCCTCTGTGTCAGTGTGCACAATTCCCGAGACGGTAGTATTGATTTTTGCTTTGCATGTTTCTCCTCAGCGCCAGTACTTACAGAAATTCCCGAGTATTGCATCAGCCAGTATTGTGAGAGTGGTTGAGGAGAACAGATGTGTTGATACAGTGCTTCTCATACTTACAGGCCTGTTTGGTTTAAATATTCATATTGAACAATATAAAATCTGATATTTGTTGTAATCCACTCATATTTAGAGTCAAGCTTATATTTGTCCCATGTCCTGCATGTTTGTGCAGGTATTTGTGCTGGGTCAGTGTGAATGAATATTTATTCTTTTTTTCCACTTGTAAGCTATTGGCTTTACAACCTGTCATAATAAGCATAGAGATTAGATTTAAAACCCAGGAAATTTTATATAAATACCAAAGCCAAAAATCTTAACACACATACACACATACACACCTATACACATATACACACACACAAAGCACACAGCTGAACCCAACTGATATTTTTTATTCAGTATAAAGTTTTGAATTGAAACCCAGGAAATTGTATATAATAAACAACAGCAAAAATGCCAAATCAAAAATATTGCAATCAGTGCAATAAAAATATATTTAGCTCTAATTGGGCCAGACACCAAAAGATTTGTAACCCAGACAAATACAGAACTCCCACAAAAATTTGCCCCAAATGCAATAGAAAATACAGCATGCAATACTTCACATATATACATAAAAATACTTGCTCTGTACAGTCATCAACACAACCATCCACATCTGGTCTGAAAAGAAGGCACGAAGCACCTGTTAATGCTAGAGCAGCAAAGCAGCCACGCCATGAACCTATCCATAGCAGTTTTAACGGCCAATTAAGGGATCACCGGTTTGTATCAGAGCCAAGATGTGGCATTGAGAATTTTTTGAACAGTATAAATTCTGATCTGCAGGCAATTCTAAATGCACAAAATGGCTCTTATAAGCTCTCCCTCAAATTGTTTACACAATATAAGAAACCAAATGGCACAAAATTTACACAGCCCCACATAACAGAAACTGTACCGGTATATTCAAATGCAAATTCGGACAAAATAATAAGCAGTTTGATGGATCAACTGAATATCAAACACTCTGAATTTGCGGCAAAAGAGTCCGGATGGAGCCTATGCGGTTCATCACACAAGTTATATGTTAATATTTCTGAATTCAGCCCATTACAAGGATCTACATATCTGCCATTACCTGCAAATATCAAAAACAAAAGAGCCGTGGTCAATATTGAAAATACCGACCAGAAATGCTTTTTGTGGTGTATATTAGCTGCTTTGTTTCCAGCTTCAAGGCATCCTGAGAGAATAAGTTATTACAAACAGCATGAACATGATTTTGATGATGCAATGGAGGGTTTAGAATATCCAATGTCTGTTCAGAATATTGATAAATTTGAAAAAAAGGCCAGGCACATCAATGGCAAACAATTATCTATTAATGTATTTATTTGTTCCACTGGCAATTGCTTGATAGATCCTCTCAGAATCAGTACACTTGATGATGAATCTGCAATTCCGATTGATCTGCTCTTAATTGAAAAGGATGGTACATATCATTACACTTTGATACATAATCTTGAAGCTATAGTCAGAACACAACTAGACAAATCTAATAGAATATTTAAGTTGTGCAGAAGATGTTTAACTGTATTTGATGGTCAAAAAATGGTAAATGGGGTTCGTGAAAAAAATGCAGAAATTGCTAAAAACAAGTTAATTGAGCATCTGAAATACTGTGGCAACCATAAACCTGTTCATATGCTTATGCCCAATCCAAGTGAAAATTGCAAATTCAAAAAGTTTGAAGCCTTGTTGGAACACCCAGCATATATTGTCTGTGATTTTGAATCGAACCTCAAACCTCTTGCATTCTGCAATCCAGATTCTTCAGGATCTGGAATTACACCATACCAGCTACATGAACCTTCCAGTTTTTGTTATATAGTTATACGGGATGGTGTTGTTAGTAAAGAAAATTTATACATGGGACCAGATGCCATCAAAATATTTGCACATAGAATAGAAAATGAGTGCCGTGACATAGCATCTAACATCTAATTAAAATCAAAGCCTATGTTGCCTTTAACAGAGAAACAGATTGAAGATTTCAACAATGCAGAAAAATGCCCGGTATGTGATTGTGAATTTTCAGATACAAATATCAAGGTTCATCACCATTCTCATACAGATGGTAAATTCTTAATGGCCCTGTGTAATAGCTGTAATATTCAGATCAAGAGACCAAGATTTGTCCCCATATTTTGCCATGGAGCATCCAATTATGATTTCCATCATCTGATCAGGTACGAGGGGTTTGACAAGCAGAATTTAAATATTTTAGCTGAAAATGACGAAAAATATATATCTATTAGCAAGATAATTAAAGTTGATGGTGTTCCTATTCACATAAGATTTCTTGATTCTTACAGATTTTTATCTGCTAGCCTGGCCACACTGGCCACTCAATTATCTGATGATCAATTCAAAATCACACGTGCATTGTTTCCAAATCAGGACCTGAAATTAATTAGGCGGAAGGGTGTATATCCATATGATTATGTTACAGATTTTTCTAAATTTGATGAGTGTTCTCTGCCACCACAAGAAGAGTTTTACAGCAAAATCAGAGGATCTGGAATCACTGATGAAGATTATCACCATGCCCAATTGATGTGGAACAATTTAAATTGCCAGACATTTGGTGATTATCACAAGGCATATTTGAAACTTGATGTCACCCTCTTAGCTGATATACTGCAGGCATTCAGAAAATCTTCTATGCAAAATTATAAACTGGACCCAATGTATTTTTTCAGTGCCCCGGGCCTAGCATGGTCTGCAACGTTTTTAAACACTAACATGCATTTGGATCTGATCCACGATCAAGATATGTATCTGTTTATGGAGAAATGTATAAGAGGGGGGATGGTGCAATGTTCCCAGAGATATGCCAGAGCAAATAACAAATATATGCCTGATTATGATCCAGCACGGCCATCAAATTATATAGTGTATGTAGATGCAAACAGCCTCTATGGTCATGCCATGATGAAAAAACTGCCATATGCAGGGCTTGAGTGGGTTGAAGATTTCAATATTAAAGATCTTAAGAATTTTGATGACAGTAACTATGGCCTCATCTTAGAGGTTGATCTGACAATTCCAGATGATTTGCACGAAAAATTTTCTGATCTGCCCCCAATTTCCGAGGTTCAGTGCTCACCTGGCTCTAAACAGAAGAAGCTCATGATGACTCTGGAGCCGAAACAGGGATATGTCACATATTACAAAAACCTCCAGTTCCTGATGAAACATGGTGTTCAAGTGACCAAAGTTAGAAAAGTTTTGAGGTTCAGGCACTCAGAATGGTTGAAACCATACATTGATACAAATACAGAGCTTCGAACATCTGCAAAGAGCCAATTTGATAAGGGCTTGTTTAAATTGATGGTGAATTCAGTGTATGGCAAAACAATTGAAAATGTCAGAAAACATACCGATGTTAAAATAATTACTGACCCCAGCCTGAGCAAAAAATTGGTTGCAAAGCCCAACTTCAATTATAGAAGAATTTATGATGAGCATATGGCGCTTTTCAACATGAAGAAAACAAAAATTAAGTTTGATAAACCTATTTATGTAGGGGCTGTGATATTGGAATCGTCCAAATTACATATGTTAATATTGTATTATGATGTGCTGAAACCTTTTTATGGTGATCGTGTAAAATTGATGTACATGGACACGGATAGTTTTATTCTTGATATTCAAACAGAAGATGTTTATCAAGATATGTCACAGCCTGAATTGTTTCAATACTTTGATACCAGTGAACATACAAGAATTCAACCCCACAACAAAAAGGTGCCTGGCAAGTTAAAAGATGAGACACTTGGTGATGTTATTGTGAAATTTGCTGGGTTAAGTGCCAAGATGTACACTTTTAAAACATGTGGTGGCGCTGTTGCCAAAAAAGCCAAGGGCATTGGCAGAGTGACTGTGGACAAAGATCTCCAATTTGAAGATTATGAAAATTGCCTCAAATCCCAGAATTTAATCAAAACATCAGAATCCAGAATTCAGAGTGTGGATCACTTATTGACTTCAAATATTGTAAGAAAAGTGGCCCTGGACCCACATGATGATAAGAGATGCATTTTATCATGTGGCATACATACTTTACCATGGGGTCATTGTGATTTGAAAAATGGGAATCAATGCCCAATTACAGAGCATGATTTGAAATAAATAAACATGCCTATGAACTTATTTGGGTTCAAAAAACAGGCTATTATGGAGCTGCCAACACCACAACCCTCTTCTGATATGCTGTCTAAACTGAGTGGCTTGTTAATTATTCCTCTGAACAGCATACTTACAGATGTTGATGATGAAACAGGTAAAACATTGTACATATTTAACAATAATTTAAATCATTACCAATTACCTGTAGGTGGGCAATTGCAATTTATTACAACCCCTGAGGGTGATGTCAAGATTTCAGTAGGGAGAAATATTTATAGAATTAAGCACTCAAACATGATTTCTGGCACTGTATATACTGTTTCTGCTGGTGACTGCTTATATATTGAGGTCCCGGGATCATATGACAAGCTTATACCCTTTTTTATAGAATTAAGAATCAGATACTCTATAATAAATAACCATTAAAACAAAAATGCCTAATGATATATTTGGCCATACAAGGCATGAAGATCACAGTGATGAGATTCTTATGCTTGATGTCAGAGTCAAGAAATTAAGAAGTGATTTACAAGCTTTACAAACCACACTCAATGCCAGTCTTCAATTAGAAATTACAAATTTACAATCACAATGCATGGACCCTCTTCTTAAAATTGATTCTGAACACAAAGTGCTGCTTCAAAAATATACTGATCTGGCCACATTGGATAATTTTCAAAGTTTAGAAGAAGCTGTAGCAGCTCTTCAAGCCAAATTTAAGACCCAGGCCACCAACTCCGAGCAATTGAAACAACAATTGGAAGAGCAAATAAATAATGTCCAGGCACAGCTCCAAACAATTGTCAAAAGCATAAAATCACAAGAAGATTTTGATCTAGTGATTTCCACTCTAAAAGAACAGATTCAATCACTCCAAATACCTAATCTGGACCCCTTGAACAATGCCATAGCCGAGGTTAAAGAAAAAATTGAGACACTTGAAAATTTTATGAACAATTTGCCATCTTCTGATGCTTTGAATGCAATAACTCGGAGTGTAGCAAATATTAAGCTGCAACTTGAAACATATGAAGATTTTGGAAAAATTCAAAGTTCCATAACCCATCTTGAGGGTACAATAGCAGCAGTGCAAAATGATTTGGCAAATGTACTAGAATCCCGATTGCCTGGGATTGTAGATACTCTTGTCAGTGTCCAGCACCAAATCACAAAGCTTGAAAACCTCAACACTGAATCTGAACTATCTCATTTTCATCACTTGATAGATGATATCCAAACAAAACTTGAAATTTTACAACAATCCACACCCTCTCAGGCAGATATAGCCCTGCTCCAAAATGCTATGCAAAATGTGGCTGATGCTTCTGAATTAAACAATGTAAAATTGGCACTTGAATCTTTGCAAAATACAGTATCAAATCTTCCTACATCACAGGAACTTAAAAATATTAAGAGGGCAGTGAATCGCATATTGAAATCAGAAGATATCAAGAATATCCAGACAGAAATCAAACATCTTACTCAGACAGTGGCCACTCTAGCAACCAATCAACATATTAATGAACTGCATGCCCTGTTTGAGGATATCAGAAGACAGGTCCATGATCTTACTGCTCAAAATTCAAAATTGGCAGTTGTTGAAAATTTGCAACAAATTGTAGCTAATATCAACCAACAGCTAGGGACCATGGAATCCAATCAAGCAAATGCTTTGTCTGTTTTTGCCACCCAGCTTCAAGAGATTGTGCAACAATACAAGAAACTTATTGTGGACATAAAAATCAAGCCAGGCCATGATGATGTTGTTAGGACCATCAATGAGCACCTTGAATCTGTAACAAGCAGATTGCTTACAGCAGAAAAAGAAATAACAGGCATAATCGAGAATCCAAAACATACAGTAATTCTTGAATTGTACAGCATCCCCAACAAAGAATATGATTCCCCATTTACACCAGGTGGCAAAATATATATGCTGTCCCCTGCACAATTTTATTACCAGTTTTTTGTTGGGGGCACACTGAGACCAATCAAGATCAAATATTGGCATCAACCACAGGCACACCACTACCCCACCTTATCAATAACAAATGCTGATAACAAAGTAAAAATTACCAGTGTAGAGTTAGAGGATTTTACAGACCCCAATACATTAGAAACAGCCTATGCTGAAGATGATGGCACTTTGGAATTTAAAATACATATTGGAGACAAATTATATTTAGAAAATCCTGCAGTCTCAGCTGCTGAACACCCCATAGTTGCAATATTCTTGTTTTCATATTATGTCTAGACAAATTATTGTTGATGAATTACACAGACAAGCCAGACATAATTATAAGAGACTGCCAGTAGTCACAAAGGGCATAGATGATTTATGGCAAAGCGACTTGATTGAGTTGTCAAGTGGACAGTTGAAAAACTTAGACAAAATCAACAAGGGCTACAAGTATCTACTCACTGTAATAGACACATTTTCAAAATTTGCCTGGGCTGTGCCACTCAAATCCAAGACTGGAACATGTGTTACAGAAGCCATCAGAACAATCATCAATCAGAGTGGAAGATCACCGCGCTATTTGCAAACAGATAATGGCAAAGAATTTTATAATTCAGTGTTTCAACAATTTATTAAAAGCCAGTCAATAAAACATTACTCGAGTTACAGTGATCTCAAAGCCTCAATTGTAGAGAGATTCAACAGAACCTTAAAAAATCTTATGTATAAACAATTTACCCTCCAAGGTAATTATAAATGGATTAATATTCTTCCAGAACTTCTACATAAATATAACAACTCGGTCCATTCCACAATCAACATGAAACCCTCTGAAGTAACTTCATCTGATGAGCAAAAATTGATCAGCACTGTTTATTATCCTAGATACCAGCCAACAACAAGAAAGGCCAAATACAGGGTGGGTGATCAAGTAAGAATCAGCAAATATAAGCACTTATTCAAAAGAGGCTTTACAAGAAACTGGAGCACCGAATTATTTACAGTGGTTCAAGTTAAACCCGGGACCCTTAACACATATATAATAAAAGATCACCGAGGAGAAATTCTCAAAGGCAGATTCTATGAACAAGAGCTCAGCAAAACTAAGCAGCCTGACACATATCTCATAGAAAAAGTCATCCGCAGAAAAGGCAACAAGTTATTTGTCAAATGGCTGGGTCATCCGGAAAACAGCTGGATCGATGCAAACAAAATAATAATATGAGCACCTGGGATGTTATAAAAAGACTGCCAGAACCTGAACAACAGAATAAGAGAAATGGCAACTTGCTGCCTGAAAATATTAGGTGTCATATTGTCGGGCCATCTGCTTGTGGTAAAACTACACTAATGGTTGATAATTTTTTATTGGCACCCAACTGGTTAGACTGGAAAAACAGGCACTTGTATGTCTTGTCTAAGAGCTTGGAACAATTAAAATATCAGCAGCTGATGAAGCTATATGATGGATTGGATATTGCCACTTTTGAACCAGATGTTAAGCCACTTGATGAATGTCTCGATAATTCTGTTGTTGTGTTTGATGACATTATACTGGATAATCAAAACAAGGTTAGAAATTTCTTTACACAGGGCCGACACAAAAACATTGATTGCTTCTACCTGGCACAGACTTTTTCTAAAATACCGAAGCAGCTGATCCGAGACAACAGCAATTTTATATGTGTGTTTCATCAAGATCATACCAACCTCAAACACATACATGATGAATATGTAGGTGGGGACTTGAGCTACAATGATTTTTCCAAATTTTGCAGCAGGTGCTGGAACCAGGACAGTTATGGGTTTGTCACAATTGATATGACAAGAACACCCAATACTGGCAAATACAGAAATAAAATCAACAATTTTCTAGACATTGAAATATAAATAAATAAACATGAAAAGGCCAATTATTGATGATCTTAAATTAAGAGATTATCTTGTAAAAAGATTTAAGGGATGGAAATCAGAGAACCGGGGAATCTATGAAAAACACAAACAAACAGAACAGCCTGTAATTGATGCTATTAGTGAATTAGGTAAAAATATCAAAACTGTTACAGAGCAAAATCAAGATTTGATCACAGAGCTTGTACCTGTAGCTGCTAGGAACATATTAGATTATCCATTCACCCCACATTCCAGTATTCATACACCTAGTCCTATTGCTCCTAGAAGAATTGAAGCTACTCAGGATCCTATTGAATTGGGTCTTCTTGCTCAAAAATATTTAACCACACCTAAAGACAACAAAGATGAGGTGTTTGGCTTATATGCTGACACAGAGCTTGATGGCAGCATCATACATAGAATTGGCAATTTCAGAGTAACATTTATGGGAGATGATATAATTGTTTATTCAGAATCTCGTCTCGGAGAAAAAGGTGGTTTTGTTAAGTACCCCGGAGCACCTGGATTGTGGGAATTGATGACTAGGAAAAGGCCTGGCAGCTATACAGATCAAGATTATGAGCATTACAAAGAAATATTAATAAAATCAGATGCTCTATACCAGAACAATGATCCCACACAAAAAAGAGTCAAGTCGAGCAGTGGGGCAAAATACAATAATTTAATCAAGCCCATATGGTCACAGATCAAGACTGGCAGTGGAATCAAACAATACAACACCCTGCCTAAAGAATTTGTGTGGGTTGATGATGTCAGGAAACTTGTAGATAGGTTATTGGTGATAGCTGGGGAGGAAAATGCTGGCAACCACAATTTTTACAATGAAAAAGTTGGAATTATGGACATGATAAGCACCAAATTATCTAATTTTATAGTGAATGACCCTAAGGGGATTGGATATCTCATAAAAATTATTAATACTCTACCCCCTAAATTTTGGAATATTTCTGAGGGTCGGGGTTTGGTTAATGACATTATAAACAAGCTGCCATTTGAACTACATATTCCAGGCTATCAGTATTGTGGTCCAGGCACAAAATTGGATCATAGATTAAACAGAGGGGATCCTGGTGTAAATCCCCTAGATGCTGCTTGTAGAGACCATGACATAGCATACAACACACATTCTGATCTTGACAAGAGACATGTTGCAGACAAGAAATTAGAAGAGGCTGCATTTGGTAGATTTGTAAGCAAAGATGCTTCTTTAAGTGAAAAAATAGCAGCATTGGGAACCACCATAGCTATGAGCACCAAACAAAAACTGGGGTGGGGGTTGTGAATATGTATATAATAAACCTACAATGAAGGCCAAGGGTGTTATGTATCAAATACCTTATGCAGGTCTTAAATCTCTTAAAACTATTGATAGTCTTTTAACCAAAAAGCAGCGCAAGAAAAAAAATTCTTGTCTTGCCAAGGGCCATGGTATGAAATTGTTGCTTAGCACCCCCCAATTAAAAAAATTACAGCAATCAAGAAAAAAATCACATGTGGGGGGATTTATATTTACCATCCCGGCCATCTTAGCTGCTCTCGGGGCTGTTGGGAGCTTGGCCGGGGGATCAGCTGCCATAGCAAAAACAGTAATAGATGCCAAGAAGAATAGGGCAGAATTAGATGAGCAGAAGCGCCATAACCTGGCAATGGAGAAACAAGGCAAAGGTGTTAAGAGAGCCATAAATAAGTTTAAAAAAAACAAGAGCCGCTTACAAACCAAGATATTGAAGCTTTAATCAAGCCACTGGGCATCAAACATTTTAGAGGTGTGTACATGTCTGATTCTTTACCAGAACAACCACTCAACAAAGAGTGTGGCATTGTTAATTTGGATAAGTACAAAAATCAGGGCACTCACTGGATCTGTTATCTTAAATATTTAAACAATGAGGCATTTGTGTTTGATTCATTTGGAGGTGTTCCACCTGAAAATTTAATAAAATATCTAAATTCATCTAATCTTTATTACAATAATGCCCGTATTCAAAATTTCAAAGATGTTAATTGCGGACATTTGTGTTTATCTGTTCTTAGATATATGTCTCAAATAAATAAACCATCAATTGAAAATTTTCAAAAGGCCTTGTGGTATTTAAAACATCATGGGGGTATTCCATCTCACCAGTCAAAATTCAATATTGAAACTCAAATTGCATGATGACATAGTGTATCCCAAAACAATAGCTCTCAGGGCATTTTACGGCATGTACCTAATCCCTAATATTACACACCACAACAACAAAATTGCAGTAGGGGATCAAAAAATTGTCATCACTCCAGGGCAATATAATCTGTCCACTCTAAATGCTCAATTACCCAGAGGTGTAGTGTTAAGTCAAAATTCTGTCACTCACAGAGTGGAGATTGTATCTGCTACAGAAACAGTGGATCTGGGTACTATAGGAGAGCTGTTAGGCTTTGAGAACAACACAAAACTTGAACCAGCCATCAAACACACTGCTATGAATATACCCAAATTCTTAGCCATAGAGACTCTGAATATTCACTGTAATGTGGCTGAGGGTATGATCACCAAATCAAATGGCATAGGCACTCACAAACAAACTGGCATCATTGCAACATTCAAACCTAACTCTGAATTTATGGAGCCAATCATCTACAATCCATCCCCAACATTATATTTTCCTGTGTGTCATAATAGAATAGATTATATTGAATTGATGGTCACTAATGAAAAAGAAGAATTAGTTGATTTTGCTGGAGCCACAACAACTGCTATCATAGAGATTAACATTTAAATAAAAATACATACAATGGAAAATATTGAGTGTTATGAGCTACAATCATTCCCCCCAAACAGGAGGACATTTGCAAATTTAAATCAACCCAACACAGAGATTGAAGTTGATCTTGATGTAGGGGATGGCTTTATACACCCTCACAGAGCAGATCTATACATCAAATTTGATGTTGTAAAGCTCGATGGAACAGATTATCCGGCAAATTCAAATATAAGATTGGTGGACAATTTTGTGCCGCATCTGTTCTCTGAAATTGAGATCAGAAAGCATGGTGTTGTTATAAACAGAGTAGATTATCCCGGTATTACCTCCACAGCTTTGGCCACTCTAAAATTATCCAAAACCGAAGCTTCTTACTACAAATTCGGTGGATTTGAGGCTGGTGAGAAAATATTATCTAAAAATCATACAGTGCTGTTCCCCATGCGCCTGTTGCCAGGATTCTTCTCGGATTACAAAGATATTATGTGGAAGGGCGGGTTAAGAATTACATTTAGAAGAGCTGCAAATGATAATAATGCTTTGATGAGGTACAGCACATTAAACCCTACAGGAGAAGCTCTGCCCAATACCCTACCTGATGAAGGCAAGTGCATTATTCAGACTATGGAGCTAAGAATCCCTGTTGTTGAATATGAGGCCAGTTATGCTCTTAAACACAAAGCAGATATAGTAAAAAATCCACAGATTCTTCTACAATTTTACACATATCAATCTGTACAGAAGCCCGCATCTGGCACATATTATGAGTTTGATGCTACAAATTCATTCTCCAGCATACAATACGACATGCCTGATTTTGTGGTGGTACTGTTTCAGACTGGGAGACACAACAATCAGGAAAAAAATTCAAGTAAATTTGATAACTGCAACATCAAGAACATATATCTTAAAAATGGCAGAAATGAGGTATTTCCTAGAGAAAATTATAATTTAGACATGTCCAAGGATGATTTCCTCAAATTATGTGAGGCATTTTCTTCCTTCAAACGTGTCACTACTGGCAGTACTGACATGTATTACACACCAGATGAATTCAAAACACAGAGACCCATGTTTGTAATCAACACTTCAAAAAGAAAACAAGTTGTGGTGAATGACAGAACAAATATTAAAATTATCTGTGAATTCCATGAGGCATTACCTGAAGACACCATATGTAGTGTTATTCTCATAGGAGAAAAATCATATGTTTATGATGTAAGAAATGAGAGAGTCACGGAGCAATTCTAGAAGATATTTGTTCTATTATCCTGTTGTACAACAACACACAAACCTCAACTGTATATCAGCTAGCAGTAAATATCTTATGTGTGGGCAGTTGTATATATTTCAATCTTATATCAGGACTCAAACCCAAAGCCCCTGATTACAATGCCACAATATTAACACGTCTCCAAATGGAATATGCCCACATTTTACTGGGTTCTGAGACCTTAATACAGACAAAATTGGATTTTGAACTGCCATAATATTTTCTAAGTCTTTGCCTAGGCTCATATTATTAGAATAAGAATTGGTTTCAGCATGAAAGGCAGTTCATTGCCACTGTGTGAAAATATGTATTTTTATCTCAATAATCTTTGTTACACTTTTACATGTTGCAGACATGTTACACTTTTTCCCCTGTCGCACAGAAAGATTAATGGCCCCTTCAGTGAATCGTACAGAAAAATCATTAATGCTCCCTTCTAGCGTGTAGATTTTATCTCTTGCGTGCCGGCAAGGCATGGAAGCAAAACATTAGTCTTTTGATAGATTAATATCAATTCATGCATTTCCGAGCTATAATTGCTTACCCCAAACAATGGAATTGATCAGAGATTGGAAAAAAGCAGGCAACAGCTCAAATTTGTATATTAAATTAGATCTGTAAGTTATAGAGCATAGAAATATTGCCAAAAACAATATCAAAAAAGCCATATTTTTGACAAATTTATAAACAACAATCACATAGATATAGCTTTTACATACATGGCCGAATCTGTCTGAGCAGAGAAGGGAGGGGGGTTTCAGATCTGGGAGCTATCAACTAGCAGTAATTATTCTCAAAATCTCACGTATGGAATGCCACACATATTTCAATCTATCAGGACTCGAACCCAGAGCCCCTTGTTTACAAGACAACAATATTATCATTTTGCCATCAGGGGAGGCTTCATATTTTATGAGGACTCAAACCCGAACCTTTTGATTACAAGGCAATAAAAACCATGCACCACACTCCACTGGGTCTCAGAACCCAATAAATATCAATTCAAGATTCCTGGGATTTTGACAGAAAAACATACTATAAACAATAAGATGATAAGAGAACTTGCCATAGTTTTAAGTATAGACAAATCAATCTGAGGGAGCTCTTCCTTTCTGAAAAATTCCCGAGGGCATTTTCACAAAATCCTTGGATTAGGCAGGGTTCCACACTAGAGCAAAAAGCTCAACATGGCCATATGAGCTTGTTTTAAGTATAGCAAATCTGCATGAGAAGAGCTCTTCCTTTTGTGGGTTTATAATAGCATCAATACCACTACTAATGCGTGCCTGGATTTTCTTGACTGTCCAAGTTGACTACTCCGCATTCTCTTCTTTTAACGGTTGAAGGTAACGAGTCGGACATGAAAACGCCTCTGAAGTGTTTGATTTGTAATGGTTTGATCAGAGATTCAATGTCTCGGTTGGTGAGTGCTGTTTCTTTTTTTAAACTTCCTCATGACGTCCTTCCCTTTCTTCTCCATGGCCAGGTTGTGACGTTTCTGTTCTTCCAATTCCGCCTTGTTCTTCTTCGAGTCGATGACGGTTTTCGCGATGGCGGCGCTACCCCCAGCCAAACTTCCAACGGCCCCCAATGCTGCCAGGATGGCCGGGATGCTGAATATGAAACCTCCGATCTTTTGCTGTTTCCGCGAACGCTGCAACCTTTTCAATTGAGGTGTGCTGAGAAGTAATTTCATTCCGTGTCCTTTGGACAGGCAAGAACGTTTCTTCTCGCGTTGTTTCTTGGTGAGTAACCCATCGAGGGCACCCAGCGTTTTCAGATTGGAGTATGGTATCTGGTACACGACACCCTTGGGCTTCATGTTTTTTTTTTCACGGTATGTTATTTATATATAAATGTTCTGAGATTTTTTTTTTGTTTCGTGTAATTTTTTTTTCGAGGTATGTTATTTTATATACTCCGCGTAGCCGTTACACAAATTCTATTACGTGCTTCGTTTTCTTACCAAGAAGTTCCTTTGTCCCCTTGTACACGATTCGAGTTTTGTTCTCGATTAAAATAGATAGCTTCTCGTCGGATAACATGTTAGCGTATCGATCTGGTAAAAATAGACTGTATTGTCCGTTGAGCAACAGACGCACCTTGGGACCGTACTGGGTAGAAACAATTGAACCGGAAGTTATCGTGTAAGGTTTGCCGACTTCCAATTCCTGAATTTTTACATACTCGACTGACAAATTTAGCATTTGTTTTAATGCTTGGAGGTCACTCATTTTTTCACTCATATCGAAGAGAAATTTCAGGGTGTTAGAGAAATTTAATTTTTTTCTCACAATGTGTGTGTTATTTATATACCGAAGATTATTTTTTTCACGATGTGTGTTATTTATATATCAAGTTTTGACACGTATATATTATTATTTTTTCACAGAGGAAGAAAGTTCGTGCTTCGGAAAACGCGATGATGTGCGTGATGATTTCTTCGGTCTCCTGTTTAGACTTGAGCCAATCATCCGTGTATCGTCTTCTTCCCTGCCTCGCCTCGTGAAGCTCGTCCATCCTATCGTTTAATTTTTCCCCTGCGGCCGAAAGAAGAGACTCGAGATCACCGCACCTCATGCCACTGATCTCCCGAAGATAATCCTTGACAAGCATTTCCCAAGGGATACGAAATTCCGGCGTTGTTTTTGCTATGATCGAAAGTTTCCCTACATCTCCGTTTACTGCGTGTTTGAATATGATGCATAGCAGTTCGTGCGGTAAGTCGGTTATACAAGACATGTTTTTTTTTTTTTACTGTATGTTATTTATTTATACACCCCATCCAAATTTTTGTTTCGTGCTCATGGCGATGGTGGTGCCCAATGCTGCAACTCTTTCACCCAAAGAAGCGTCTCTGCTGACGAATCTTTCGAAAGCGGCATGTTCGAATTTCTTGTCTGCTTCGTGACGTGCATCCAGATCCGTGCGAGTGTTGTTGTAAGCGATGTCGTGATCTTTGCATGCGGCATCCAACGGATTCACACCCTTGTCTCCTCTCTCCAATCTTTTCTCGAGTTTGGTACCCGGTCCGCAGTACTGGTAGCCAGGTAAATGCATCTCGAAAGGTAACTTGTTGATGATGTCGTTCACGAGTCCCTTTCCTTCGGCCACGTTCCAGAATCTCGGAGGCAGCGTGTTGATGATTTTGATCAGGTAACCTATGCCTTTGTCGTCGTTCACGATGAAGTTGGAAAGTTTCGAGCTGATCATGTCCACGATGCCAACCTTCTCGATGTAGAAATTACGATTGCCTGCATTCTCTTAGCCGGCTATCACCAACAATCGGTCCACGAGCTTCCTCACGTCGTCCACCCAAACGAATTCTTTGGGTAACGTGTTGTAGCGTTTGACGCCGCTTCCACTCTTCACCTCGTTCCAAATCGGTTTGATGAGATTCCTGTACTTCTCACCGCTGCTCGATTTCACCCTATTCTGCGAGGCATCGTTGTTCTGGTACATGGCATCCGTCATGATTAGAATTTCCCTGTAACTCTGGTAATCTTCGTCGGTGTAATCTTTCGGCTGCTTTTTGGCAACGAGTTCCCACAGTCCCACCGTACCCGGATACCTGGTCCAACTATTCTTCTCGCCTAAATTAACTTTAATGTCGTTGCCTTCGAAGGTGACTTTCGATTTCCCAATCTTCCACACGACACCCTCGTTGGTTTCCATGCTCGGATACAATCCGAACACTTCATCCTTGCCGAACTTCCCCGTGCTCAGGTAGTCTCGTGCCAAAGGTCCCAACTCGATCTTATCCGAAGACGAAGAGGTACTGCTTATGGCTTGACGTCGTGCCGGTACTTCCTTCAGTTCGAACGGCGTCGAAGGAATGCTCGAAATGGGCGTGGGTACAGTGTAACTTTTAGCTGCAAGTGGTACGAGTTCGTTGATCAAATTTTTATTTTGTTCCGTGACACTTTTAATTTCTTTACCTAGACCGCTGATGACATCGATCACAGGTTGATCCTGACGTTTCTTCTCTTCGTACAAACCGCGATTCTCGGATTTCCAACCTTTGAAGCGCTTCACGAGGTATTCCCGCAACTTGAGATTTTCCTCTTCTTGAAATTGACGTTTTGACATTTTTCTATATACGTCGGAACGTTTCTGAAACGTTGAATTCTTAGCCTATACGTTCGGTTCTCGTAGTTTTCTTGCCGTCACCCGCTTGAGACTATCCACTTTTCTAACACTCACTTTTTGTTGTAATGGTTATTTTATATATGCTTGTCAGACGTTTGAAAAAAAAACGTTTTTTTTTTCAAATTTTATTTTTTAGATTCTCACGACCTTTGATTTTTTATTTTTTTGGGATTTTCTTCTTCTTGTTGCAAATCTGAAATTGTCCTCTTGTTAGCCTTTGAGACGTCTAGATAGACGTTTATTTTTTTCCTATACTTTCCATGGTTTGCTTTTCGAGTCATGTCAATGGTCACTAATCCGAAATCACCTTGGTTCCAACAGTGGGAGCAGAATTTAGAAAATAGATTGTAATTCATGTCAGCCCCTACGTAATCATCGTGTGCGTGTTTTAAATTGGTGTGGTCTTTTCGAAACAAGCAAATAAAATTAGCATTATCGCGTAGCAGTTGTTTCGGAACCTTGGTAAAAGTTTGTGCCAGGTAGAAACAATCTAATCCTTTGTGACGACCTCGAGTGAAAAAATTACGAATCTCGTTTTGATTTTCCAAGATCATGTCGTCGAACACCACAACGGAATTCTCGAGACAATCGTCCAGTGGAATGATTTCAGATACGAAAGTTGCAATGCCCAGTCCCTCGTACAGTTTCATAAGTTGCTGGTATTTCGGTTGTTCGAGACTTTTCGAAAATACGTAGAAGTGTCTGTTTTCCCAGTCTAACCAATTGGGTGCGAGGATAAAATTATCAATGAGCAGTGTCGTCTTTCCGCACCCCGATGGTCCTACGATCAGACATCGAATGCTGTCGGGGAGCAATTCGCCGTTTCTTTTTTTCGTTCGATTTTCCGAATCAGGTAAACGTTTCACAACATTCCACGTACTCATAGAATCACTTCGTTCGAATCGATCCAACTTGTTACCGGAAGTCCCAGCCATTTCACCAAAAGTTTGTCACCTCTCTTACGCAAAACTTTTTCGATAAGGTACGTGTCGGGGTATTTAGTTTTAGAGAGTTCCTCCTCGTAGAAGCGCCCCAATAAAATTTCACCGCCACTGTAATTTATTATATACGTGTGACGGTTCCCGGGTAAAACTCGAACCACGGTAAAAAATTCCGTGCTCCAGTTTCGTGTGAAACCCCTGTCGAACGTTCGCTTCAATTTACTGATCCTCACCTGGTCTCCAATTTTGTATTTAGCTCTTTTTGTCGTGGGTGTGTACTTTGGACAGTAAACGCTAGAAATTAAACGCTGCTAGTCGGACTTCGTAACGTCAGCTGGCTTCATGCCTATCGTTCTGTGCCGTGTGTGATTATAGTTGTTAACGAGTTCAGGAAGAATGGTGACCCACTTGTAGCTTCCCTGAAGCGTGAAGCGTGACCACATGCGCGATTTCAGAGTGCGATTAAATCTTTCCACGATGCTGGCTTTGACGTCACTGAAGGTCGAGTAATGTTGAAAGTAGTGTAAGTTTATCGTTTCAAAGTAATACTTTGTACGAGCCCTTTTTTTTATGGATTTAAAATCACTGGTAGCATATTTTGACGATTTTTTTGTTGATTTTATAGCGTTTGACGACTTTTCAGTGCAATTTTCACCGCATCTAATTTTTTTCCCACTCATACTTGGTACGAATGCCATGATCTTACGTGATATAAGTTAACCTATTCATTTTTTTTCGTGCTAAACTACACGAGAGCCTCTACGTGCTTTGACCTACTTTAGAGTAGGACCATAAAGACAGTTCTGCAACCGAAAGTGAGGCTCGAAGTGAGGCTCGGTGAGGCTCGACTTAATGGTTTGCTCTTGTAAGGCATAAGCCTCATTTTCTCGCAGTGTTGCCAACACCTTACTCGAAATAAAATCACCAAGGTTTTTTCCTTGGTCTAACCTATGTTATTGAACTGCGTCGTCACGTCCAAACCCGCATGACTTCCGGACACTATTGGTTCTATTCATACTTTTTCTTACGTATAGGTGTATATGATGAATCCCCAAACAGATTTTTCCTAAGTCTTACCGTTTCCAAGATAACCCCACTTCCGGTCGCCATTTTGGATTTCCGGACACTATTGGTTCTATTCATATTTTTTCTCACGTATAGGTGTACATGATGAATCACCAAACAGATTTTTCCTAAGTCTTACCGTTTCCAAGATAACCCCACTTCCGGTCGCCATTTTGGATTTCCGGACACTATTGGTTCTATTCATATTTTTTCTTACGTATAGGTGTACATGATGAATCACCAAACAGATTTTTCCTAAGTCTTACCGTTTCCAAGATAACCCCACTTCCGGTCGCCATTTTGGATTTCCGAACATAGGTTCTATTCATACTTTTTCTCACGTATAGGTGTACATGATGAATCACCAAACAGATTTTTTCTAAGTCTTACCGTTTCCAAGATAACCCCACTTCCGGTCGCCATTTTGGATTTCGGAGCATAGGTTCTATTCATATTTTACTTACATATAAATGTACATGATGAATCCGCAAACAGATTTTTCATAAGTCTTACCGTTTCCAAGATAACCCCACTTCCGGTCGCCATTTTGGATTTCCGAGCATAGGTTCTATTCATATTTTACTTACATATAGGTGTACATGATGAATCCGCAAACAGATTTTTTCTAAGTCTTACCGTTTCCAAGATAACCCCACTTTCGGTCGCCATTTTGGATTTCCGAGCATAGGTTTTATTCAAACTTTTTCTCACGTATAGGAGTACGTGATGAATCACCAAACAGATTTTTCCTAAGTCTTACCGTTTCCAAGATAACCTCACTTCCGGTCGCCATTTTCGATTTCCGAACATAGGTTAGTAGATAGTAAATATGCCTTTGAGCACTACCCTGATTTTTCGACCCCTCAGAAAATCGCATCGAAACCTCAAAAACTCACTTTCTCTCCACGTTCCGCGCCTCATTTATTGCGCTGACGATGTTTCACGGCGCAGAAAAGCCGGTACGAGTAAATTCACTTTCTCATCCTTGAAGTACGAATGCACCTTATTTTTTTCCAAGTCCGGGACCAAATGTTTATATATATCGTGACCTTTGTAAACCTCTCTCTCGGGGGAACGATGTGCCACACACACACGCGCGCATATGCCTCTCATTATTTCCGTATTGTGACGCAAACAAACAAATAATAATAGTTTTGTAATCACCTGAAGAAATTCTATATAAAATAACATACCTGAAAATTGTATTCACAGTAGATTGAATTCTTGAGTTTTTGTATTCGCACACAAGAAATTCTATATAAATAACATACCTGAAATTCTATTTACAGTAGATTGATTTTTTGAGTTTTGTAATCACTCCAAGAAATTCTATATAAAATAACATACCTGAAAATTGTATCGCTATATACTAGACTTTTTGATTTCTGTGATTTTGGAGAAAGCAATGGCATCCACCACCAGTTTCAATCATAAAAATGATAAAACTGAATGTGTTACTTGCGAAAAATTAATATCTAAAACTAATATTAGCAAGCACAGGGCAAGATGTAGCGAAACAGGTTCGAGAATTAATCGTTCCTTACCTTCTAAGTCTTGTGCTCGATGCGGAAAGATGATTAGCATTCCAAATTTAAGTAAACACCTCAAAATTTGCAAACCATCGACCGGACAAGCATCGAAAAGGAAAATCGATCATTCAGAAACGGAAGCTTCCACTTCCAAGCAAATTAAATTATCCAATGAACCCAAACCAATTAGATCTGCATTCAACGACCAACTCCAGGATTTTTCAATTAAGTCAGAACCAGGCCGTGACATCCTTAGTTTCTTGGATGAAACGAAAACATCTGTACTAAATATTTTAAAAGATAAACTTGAAAACAACTCTATAAAAGTATACGTTGTTCTGTTTTCCGAATACGAGAAAGTTGATGGCACAACAAGTATTTTTTATCATCGTACAAAAAACCAGACATTTTATTTTGCTGACGTCGAAAATTTGGACAACTTCTATTATAAAGTTACCAACGAGCTGGTTAAGAAACATGACGATTTCAAGGCTAAAGGGTCGGGATGGTCTCTATGTGGAAGTCCTCACACGTTAACCGTTTACGTGAACCGATTCTCGCCTCTTCGCGCTTCCAGCTACGTTCCTCTTCCACCGAACATTCAACACAAGAGAGCTGTGTTAAATATACAGAACAGCGATAACAAGTGTTTCCTTTGGTGTATATTGGCTGCACTGCATCCTGTTTATTGGTCAAATAATCCAGAACAGGTTTCTCATTACAAGCAATACGAGTCCGAGTTTGAAAGTGTAATGTCTGACATCGAATACCCGGTGACATTGTTGGATATAACAAAGTTCGAAAATCGTGCAGGAAAACGCATCGCTATTAATGTATATTCCTTCACGTCAGATAAATATCTCGTGCATCCCGTCAGGATAAGCGATATCGACGATGACGATGCTCGTGTGATTAATCTTCTTCTAATTTCAAACGAGGATGTTCATCACTACACGCTAATTCGTTCACTATCACGTTTGGTCAAAAGTCAAACAACCAAGTATGAACATTGTATCGAAGTTTGCCCGAGATGCCTAACCACGTTCAACGATAAAAAACAAGTCGATTATCGAAAATACACCGGACGTCAAATTGCTATCGAGAAACTTGCCGAACATAAAATTTACTGCGGCAACAACAGACCGGCTAGAATGTTGATGCCCGAAACGAACGAAGTCGAAGAATTCAAAATGCACAAGGCATTGTTGGAACATCCCGCAATCATCGTTGCTGATTTCGAGGCGTTCCTCAAACCACTCTCCTACTGCGAACCGGATCCTGAAATTTCCTCCACAACGCCGTACCAGCTTCATCAACCTAATAGTTTCGGCTATGTTGTTGTGCGACGTGATAAAATAAATGAAGCATATATATACCGCGGACCAAATGTAATCGAACACTTCCTGGAAAAAATGGTGGAGGAGGTTGAGGTAATTGGTAGCGTACTGCTTACATCAAAACCGATGGCACCTTTAACTGAAAATGAACTTCAAAATTACAATTCCACTGAGGTGTGTCCGGTATGTGATCAAAGTTTCACTGATGAGAACAAAAAATATTCCACCACGATCATTTCAGCGGAAACTACATAGGTGGAATTTGCAACACGTGCAATCTTAAAATCCAGAAACCTAAATTCATCCCCATATTCTTTCACAACGGAAGCGGATATGATTTTCACCACCTGGTGAGACATCTTGGCTACGATCCGAAACGTATAGGTGTCTTGGCCGAGAATGAAGAACGCTACATTAGTCTCAGCAAGCAAGTGTCGATTCCGGGAACGAAAAATAGAATCGAGATGCGCTTCCTGGATTCGTATAGATTTCTCTCTGCAAGTCTGGATGCTTTAGCGAACAAACTCACCGACGATCAATTCAAAATAACTAGAGCTAGTTTTCCCAACGTAGACATAGAACTCGTTAGACGTAAAGGGGTTTATCCTTACGATTAAGTTAGTGATAATTCTAAATTTAACGACGACGCTCTCCCACTTCCAAGAGAATTTTACAGCAGACTCAGAGAGAAAGGAATCACGGACGAAGAATACCAACACGCGCAACTCATGTGGGAGAAATTAGAATGTAGGACACTCGGAGACTACCACGATGCCTACTTAAAATTAGACGTGACGATACTCGCGGATGTTTTTCAAGCGTTCAGGAAAACGGCAACGAATATTTATAAATTAGATCCAGCGTATTTCTACAGTCTACCGGGATTAGCGTGGTCGGCAATGTTATTCCAGACAAAGGTCAAGCTGGAACTGATATCGGACGTTGACATGTTGCTATTTATCGAAAGAGGGATACGAGGTGGAATGGTGCAATGCGTACAGAGACATGCAAAAGCTAATAACGTACACATGAAAGAAGATTACGATTCAAATGGAGCATCGAATTACATCTTCTACGCCGACGTTAATAATCTCTACGGACATGCCATGGTTCAAAAACTTCCTTACGGGGGATTCGAATGGTTAGATCCCACTTCGATAGACATTATTCATTTCGACGATAGCGAGTGTGGTTTCTTCGCAGAGGTAGATCTCCAATTCTCCGACCACCTGCACGACACGTTTTCGGATTTGCCTCCGACTCCCGAAATCAAATGTCCACCCGACTCGGTTCAAGACAAGCTTTTGTTAACATTGGACCCTAAACAGAGATACGTCGTCCACTACAAGAATCTCCGGTTTTTGATTGGGAAGGTTGTTCAGATAGTAAATATTAGAAGAATACTAAAGTTTAAACATTCCACGTGGTTAAGACCTTACATAGAAACTAACACACAACATAGAACAGCTGCCACTTCCGATTTAGACAAGGACTTCTTTAAATTAATGAACAATGCGGTGTACGGAAAGACCATGGAGAATGTTAGAAAGCACGTAGACGTGAAATTAATTTCCGATAAGAATAAATGTCGGAAGTGGATAGCCGATCCTAGATTCAAGTCGAGAAAAATTTACAACGAGAATTTGGCACTTTTCAACCTAGATATAAAATTGATGAAATTCAGAAAACCAATTTACGTTGGCGCAACGGTTCTCGACTTGTCGAAACTTTACATGTTCGAATTTCATTACGACGTGATGAAACCCTTCTACAATGATAAGATATCACTTTTGTACACGGACACCGACAGCTTCATTTACAGCATACAAACACCTAACCTCTACGAAGACATAAAAAATCCTTCCATGCTTGAGTATTTCGATACTTCTGCGTATCCTCAACCCAACAGATTTGGAATTCCATCTCGTAACAAAAAAGTCCTAGGTAAACTGAAAGATGAATGTAACGGTGATATTTTTGTCGAGTTCGCGGGTTTGCGTTCGAAGATGTATGCCATGAGAACAGAGAGTAGCGTCACGAAGAAAGCAAAAGGTGTGGGCAAAAATACGGTGGAGAACAAACTCACCTTCCACGATTACATCGATTGCCTTTACTCACAATCGACGATACTAAGTATAGAACAAAGAATCCAAAGTGTAGACCACGTGATTACAACAAACGAAGTTAGGAAAGTAGCATTAGATCCGCATGACGATAAAAGATGTATTTTGTCTTGTGGAATCCACACGTTGCCTTGGGGACACTATCGTTTAGAAATTAGTAAAAATTGTAGGCAATGCAAATGAAAAAAAAACATAAACTTAAATAACTATAACTAAAATAAAAAAACTTTAACTGTCTCAAATTATCACATACACAATAAATAACTAGCAAGGACAATGAATCTGTTTGGTTTCCGAAAGCAAACAATGGAGACTGTACACCGCACGGCAGATCATGAATTTCTACCTTCCATGTTATCTAAACTCAACGGCCTGTTGATCAATCAATTTTCGGAACGCTGCTCTTCTTGCTGGAACAGTGACGATTTTGGATTCGCGACGATCGACATGACGAGGAAACCCAACGACGGAAAATACAGAAACAAAATCAACGACTTTCTAAACGTTGCAACGTTGTGAGAAACGTTTCTCACAAAAAAAAGGTTTATGCAATTCTTCGACGATGGCTTGCCTAGACATTTTTTTTTAAAGATTACGTTTGAAGAGAAGCACGAGCGTGATGGGATTCAAAGAGGGTGGCACCTCGCTCGTGTTTTGAATGATCAGCTTATCGCCGGCACTCACGTCGAAAACGGTAAGATCTTCGTCTTCGTGTATTTCATACATGTTGCGCGTTTCGTTCCAACGTGCTAGAGGAATGTTTCCTGCTTTCTGGACACCACGATTCGATATCAAGGTCATGGTGGGAACGCTAGCTTTTCTGCCGTGAGACCAGTACGAAAATTCGTTTATCTGAATCGTGCCATCGAGGAGAAACTTGTAATACGGATGATAAGGATGTAACATGTACAGTTTGTTACCTTCGACGAACGTGGAGATTCTCTGTTGATTGGGTACGCTGTTGATTTCGATGGCTTGCAAGGTGAACAATTTGGCGATTTTAGTGTCGACGCTGAGCAGATTACTGTGAACGTGTCCAAGTTTATTTTCAATGGGCAACAAATGCTCGACTATGGTATCCGTTATGGCAGAAAATGACGGTTTGATTTTCACTTCCACGTTCAACTGCTTGTAGTTTTCGTTCAGTTCTTGCAACTTGGCACCGAAAGAGGCCAGCGTCGATTCCTGCGTGGATTCCAACACTCCAACTTGATCTCTGATGTTGACGACAATGTTCTGAAGGTTCTCAACTTGATTCAATTTCGAACTTTTCTCGGTAAGATCGTTCACGATGCTTCGCATCTCGGTAAACTGCGTGTGAAGATCCGTGACGCTCTGCGAAGTGGGCAACGTCGACACCAGCGAAGTAATTTCATCTCGAATCTGTTCCACGTTTGCCGTTTCCGTTTCTAGTCGTTTCAGCATTCGCGATATGTTCCTTTTCAAAGCGTGTAATTCTTTGGAGGTGGGGAGATTGGCCACCGTACTTTCGAGATCGCTCAATGAACTTTTGATGTCACTCGAATCGGATAATGGCGTCACCGCCGTTTTCAATTTTTCCAAATCTTCCTTCGAAGGCACGCTCGTCTGTAACGATTCCAAGTCACCCTGTATGTTGTCGAGTACGTGATGAAAATGAGCAAGGTTCGATTCGACGTTCAAATTTTCTAAATATTCGATCTTCTGCTGAACCGTGCTTAACGTGTCTTGAATGCTCGTCAACGCACTTGCTTGAACGTGAATATTTTTAATTTCTTCGTTGATCAACTCCAAAGACGCCTGAAGCGTAGCGATGGTGGTTTGAATGTGTTCGAAATCTTGATAAGCCTCCAATTGAATTTTTATGTTCGCGACGCTTTTACCGATGACCTGCAGTTCGTCTGACGATGGTAGGTTCGTCATGGTATCTTCCAAAATCTGTAACTTGGATTTAATTTCTTCCAACGTGCTGGTGAATTCTTCTTGTAATTTGGAAACGACGACATGCAAGCGTTCTACATCAATATCATTCACGACGGTTTGAAGTTCAGAGAAATTCTTTTCAATTGCGGAAGTTCGTTCTTCGATTTCAAGTTTCAATTTTTCCAAATCTTCATTCGATTGATATTGCTGTAATTTGGCCAAATCATTTTGAAGCGAATCCACGCTCAACTGTATATTTTGAACGTTGTCGTAAGAAGGTACGTCAACATAATTTTTTATGAGCGTTTTCAGTTCGGAATCGATTTTCAGAATAGGATCGAGACATTGCGTTTGGAGCGTAGCGATCTCCGACTCTAAACTTTTGTTTAAGGTCTCCTGCAAAGCGATCAAATCGCTCCTCAACTTTTTAACTCGAATATCCAACATGAGAATCTCTTCTGCGTGGTCTACACGCTTGGTGTGGCCGAAAATGTCGTTAGGCATTTTGTTAACGGTTATTTATAATAGGATAGACGATTCGTAATTCTATGAAGAGAGGAATGAGTTTGTCGTAATCTCCGAGGAGTTCCACGTATAAACAATCTCCTGCAGAAACATCGTACGCCATGTTAGAAAGTACCTTGTCATGCTTCATTCGAAAAATGTTCTTGCCGCTAGAAATTTTGATTTTTCGCCCTTCGTTCTCCGGATTCACGGTGATCCGAAGTTTCCCATCGATCGGAATTTCGTAGAAATGTAAATTGTTATTGAAGACGTAAAACATCTTGTTGCCCACGTTGTCATCCAATTTCGTCCAAATGCTGTTGAGATGAACGATCAACACACCGTTGAGTTTGGATAACACGGAAGGTAAGAGGTTATTGGAATTTGGTGGTGCAGTTTCCATGTTGATCTGTTTTCGGAAACCAAATAGATTCATTGTCCTTGTTAGTTATTTAAATTAAATTTCTACATGGTGTGCCCCTTTGTAGATCGAATAAAAAGAAAAGAGAAGATTTTATCTGCGGCGATGCAATTCAAAAGACTCGAACATGTAATTATGTCATTAGATCACGATGAAGGAAAAAAAAGTAAGAGTTGAATTTAATGAGGCCTCGTTTAGAGCGAGCTTAACGACATAATAACGACTTCCAACTTTTCATCGCCTGAGGCCCCTTCCTCTTTTCCTCCGTATGTTTTTGGAGAATGGCAAAAGGCAGCGGACTTCATGGCTATGGGGTTACAGTTAACACACGTCACATTGGTTGCTTCCATTGCAGTGGCCCCACTCTCTCGTGTGGATTTGACAATCGAGAACACGTAACTTGTTGTCTCTGGCATCCAATGCTACCTTGGTTACGCGTGTCGTATATAGTTCGTGTAATTTATTCGCAATGCGATGATCGGTGCTAAGTTTTCTTTTACCTTGAAATAGGCATTCTTTGTAGTCTTGCATGTTGAATTTGCTGGCACTTGTTTTTCCTACACCCTTCGCTTTCTTAATCTCTTTTTCTTCTGCAATCTTGACGCAGTACATTTTGACACGAAGCCCCGCAAATTCGCTGATGTAATTACCAGCCGCTTCGTCTTTGAACTTTCCTATGGTCATTTTATTTTCTGTCGAATGCAAGTGATGGCCTGATGGTAAGTTGCTAAAATCAAAAAGATGCTTCATCGAACTCAGATTATTTTCGAGGCTTGGTGTTTGGATTAGAAAAACGAAGCTATCCGTGTCAATGTAACATATTTCAATGTTATCTCCATAAAAGGGTTGAAACTGATCGTAGTAGGATTGGTACATGTGCAATTTAGAGATTTCAAGGACGGTGGCACCTATGGCAATCGGCTTGTTGAGCATCACTTGCTTCTTGTTCTTCTTTACGAATATCAGATTCTCGTCGAAAATGGTGAAGTTTTTGAAGTAGGGGGACGCAACGATCTTCTCGATTTTTTTTTCGTCCGTGACCAACGTTGCGTCGATGTAATTGCGCACGTTCTCCATCGTCTTGCCGTAGATGGCGTTGTTAAATAGTTTGTACAGATCCTTGTCTGCAGGCTATGTTGATTGCGCTCTGCGTTGCATGTTCTCGGCTATGTAGGGTTCGAGCCACTTGCTCTGTCGGAACTTTAATCCTCTATGTACTTTCTTCAGCTGCAAGCCGTGACTCACGTAAAATTGGAGGAGTCGGTAGTGCAGAACGTAATTCCGCTTGTTCTCCATGCTTAGTATTAGTTTTGGCTCCGATCCTCCAGGTGGCTTCTCTTTGGTGGGGGCCAGGGCCAATCCGTGATGTTTCTCGTGAAGCGTTTCGGGATAATCGAGATCCACTTCCAAGAAACAGCCCCATTCGTTATTTTCGCTCCAGTTGAGAAAATCCTCGCAGGAGAGTTCCTCTTCGGTCATTCACACGTAGTCGCTGATGGGAAGACACTGGGACATGGAATGGCCATACAAGTTGTTGACATCCCAGTAGACGATGTAGGTGTTGGGCTTCGATGCATCGTAACCAGGCGTATGAGGATTGTTTGGGAGAGCATGGCGCCGGGGACATTGGACGATGCCACCGCGTATCGCACTCTCCATGAAGGCATACTGTTCTTTCTCTGCGATGAGCCCCACTTCCACGTTGGTGTATTTCATCATATATTCCCAAGTCAATCCCGGCGTCGTGAAGAAATACGCAGGATCCAATTTGTAGATCGAGATGTATCTCTTGCGAAACGACTCGAAAATATCCATGAGAAGTGTCACGTCTAATTTAAGATAGAGATCGTGATAATCGTGAAAAGCTTGGCAATTGAAGGCCGTCCACACACTACGAGCGTGTTCGTAGTCCTCTTCGGAACAGACGTCCTCCGTGAGATGAGAATAAAATGCCTCCCGGGGTGGAAGTTCCGTCTCGTCAAATTTGTCGAAATCATTGACGTACTCGTAAGGGTAGACGCCCTTGCGACGCAACAGATTCAAATTCTCATCCCCCGAAAACATTTGCTTGGTGGCCACAAGATCTTCGTCGCCAAGTTGAGATGCAAGGGTGGTGAGGCTGGAGGACAGGAAATTGTAAGAGTCCAGGATTCTAACTTCCACATTTCCTGCTTCTTCGAGAGGGATCCACACTCTTACTGCAATATACTTCTTGCTCGTTCTAGGGATGATGCTGATTCGAGTCGTGATATTGTACAACTCTTTGATGAACAGATGCGTATCATATTTTTCCGTGTAATGCAGAAACACGGCAACAAAATGCGACTCCTTAATTTTAAGATTGCAGGAATTACAGATGGTGTTCAGGAATAATCCATTCTGATGGTCATAGTGTACGACCTTGTGATTTTTGGGGGTGAAAGCCTGGTTACACTCCGCACATCTTGTCGCCGTGTCATGTCTCCGTTGTTGTTCCGTCGTGAGAGCAGGTGGAGAAACGTAAGAGCCTTTCAGGCTGGGTGCAAGTTCTCTTGCGCATTCCGCTATCTTCTTAAAAAAATTTTTTGCCGCATCGGGTCCGCAATACAAGATGACATCATTCAATTTTTCTCCGTAGATGGAGAAACTGCAAGGTTCGTTATTAAAAATTTGCATTGTGCTTGAGGTACAGGGATCAGGGTTGCAAGACGTCATGGGAACTTGGAAGCTTTCAAAGTCGGCATAAAGGACGACGGGATGGTGGAGAAGAGCCTGGTGTTTCTGAAATTTCATCTTGGTTCCGGGTTCTGGCATGACATCTTCGGGTTCTGCATTCACGGAGCCAAAACACTTGTGCTGTTCTTTCATCTTCTTACCCTCGCGAAAAATTCTCAAACACCTATCGCAAATTTCAATCTTATCGTGATTCTTGCTCATCTGTCTTCCGAGTAGGCGAGAAAAATTGCGAATCAAACTGTAACGGCCATCTACAAGCAAGAGTCGAATTACATTATTCTGGCTTCTCGCAGGTCTTAACACACAAATGTTGTCGCAATCTTCAACCCCAAACACAGAAATATCGATATCTTCTCTTTTTTCCTCTCTATAGTTTTTTAAAAATTGATCGATCTCATTCAGGGGCACAGGATAGGAAATTCCTCGCATGACATTCTTGTATTTCCTCTCGTATCGTCTGTAATTGGACAGTCGTTGGGGTTTATCATTATTTGCTGGGTGTAATGCGGCGATGACAGACCATAAGAAACTCTTCTGATCATTACTTTCTATGTTTAACACGGCTTTTTTTTTAATGTCTGGTGCAGCATTTTTTGTTTTTGTTTTTTGAGGACCGCGTAAGGCTTTGAACTTGCACACTCGAAGCTGCAACATGTGGTTGCGACCGCAAAGACTCCATCCGCTTCCGCGTCCTTCAAAATCTTCTTGTTTTTGTCCCAGATGCTCAAATAGCCGTGTCACAATCTCGTCAAGATCGTCGTGATTGCCCTCATGTAAGCCTTCGCACCCTACGTAAAAGCTGAAAGTGCTTGTCTTGGACGAGACAACTTTCTCATACAGCAGGGTCAAGACAAGATGAATTTTAACTGCAACATTAACGAGGCAATCCCGTAATTTATCAACTACCAGAGATTTCACGTTGTCGAGGGAGGTGCTCGAGTCACACTTTTCGTCACTTCCAGATTTATACGTCATGATGCGTGCACTTTTATTCAAAGCACCGCCTTCATGCGCATCAATGCGAGATTTCTTTGCCGGGGGGACATCATGTTCCGATAGACGACATTTTTTCAAATGCCTAGCAATATTGGGTTTAGAAACCAACTTCGCACAGTTCACACATGCCACTTTCCCGCAAAGACCGGAGGGACCTGGTTGCGATTCCATTTTTTCTCTGTTATTTATATACAGATAAATTTTTTGGGGGTTGGTGGTGGTAGGGGAAAGCGCACTGAAACAGAAGGAAAAAAATAGATAAAAAAAGATAGACATTTTTCCTTCCACAAGTGCATATATATATTAGACGCGAACAGTGTGTGCACTGTTGTATGAGGTGTGTGTCAATTTTTATGACTCCTCTGAATATGTGTGTGTGTCAGAAGCAAAACAAAATAAATATATCATGAAAAAAAACACTTGAAAAAAAAACAAAAAAAACTTACCTTTCAAGAGAGATAGAGAGACTTAAAAAAAAAAAACCTGTAGCTCACTAAAACTTCCACGATGATATATATGTATACTGCCAGACAAACAATTAAGAATACTGAACTGCCACGATTGACGTTCACCTTTCAAGAGAGATAGAGAGACTTCAAAAAAAAATTGTAGCTCACTAAAACTTCCACGATGATATATATGTATACTATCAGACAAACAATTAAGAATACTGAACTGCCACGATTGACGTTCACTATGATAATGATGTACAAAATGAGAAACTGGGGCGTTATATAGGAACCCCCACCCCACGTGACCCCTTGGTTAAAACACAATGAGCGCTATAGTCAATAAACCCCTGTTGACCGATTCACTCATGCATGTGTGTGTGTGTGTTACCCTGGTACAACAAACAATGCTATACTTTTTTTTTCAACAAAATACTTTTTTGATGCTCACAATATCATTGGGGGACAAATGGCAATAAACGGGTAAGTACCCCCCGTTGACAGTTCCACCCATGCATGTTGTCATGGTATTCGATCATTTTTCCTCGGCCTCTTCCACGCCCTTCAGGGTGTGGTGTGGTTTTAAAATCCAGAACAATAAAATTGACGAGCGTTTTTTATTTTTTTGTTTCGATCCCAAAGGGTTTGGTCAAACTCTGCGTGAGAAACGCTCTGCGAGAACCAGCACGAAACTCAACCATGCCTGAAACGAAGCGTCCACCTGTTTTCGTGCTTATGATTCCATAAAAATAATTCGTGGTACCAGTACGCGAAAAGGTTGGAAAATTCCACGTGCAACAATGCAGCTTTTTTTTTTTTGGTCGAGCATAATGTGGATAGGTAATCTTCCAAAGCGGATGTTGTGCTCGCTTCCGCCGCCTCCGCCTCTGATTCTATTGTTATCGGGGGGATGTGGATTCTTTCGTTCATGACCGTGGAGGCTGAAAAAATAGATTCGCTTCGAGTGGAAGAGGATGCGAGCTGAATGGGTTCGGGGCGTTGCCGTTGTTGTGGCGGCGGCGGGGGGGGGGGTTGCCGAAGCGGGTAGCATGGGCAGTACGGCAATTATTTCTTGCGATTTTTAGTTCCCAAGAAAAAATAACATTGTTCTCCAATCGAGCACACACGCTTGCAAGAAAGACAAAGCTTCCGAGCGAAACTGCGAATCGTTCCAGTTATGCAGGTTCGGAGCAGAAAAAGCAAGTGATGTGTTTCGAAGCCACGAACGTTCGATTTCCGCATCACCGCAAATATCGCCTCCAAAAAGTTGCGTCGTTCAACGACGATAGTTTTGGAAACGGTTGCAAGAGATGCTTCGCACGTTGTGCGAAAACAATTGCATCTTGGACGGAGTTTCGGGTTCTTGCCGTGCAAGCCCCCGGAATGGTTAATGTTTGGGTTGATGCTCTCATCAATCGATTTCAATTTTTCTCTCCCACACTCTCGAGCGACATTCGATATTTTGGAATTCGTTCTCGAACGTTTCGCAGAAAATCCGAGTCGTTTCGAAAGCGCGTTTGGTCCGTGATGAAAATATTGCGTTGAGCGACGGAACACAATTTCTCTATAGGGGTTGAAAAATTCGTTCGACCGAGCGTAGCTATCCACGCAAACATCAAAAATTGCGTAAATGCTTTGGGAGCTTCGCACAGGATTATCAGTTTGTTTTTCATGGAATAATCTACATAAGATTCCAGCATCGAGAACGAACAACGTTGATTAAATTTCTGGCAGCATTCGCAATACAAATCCAAACTCGTGACGATTTCACCACCACGCACCCTGTCGGGGTTATAGGGGCCAGGAATCCTAAAAAAAAACAATTATTATTTTGTTTGTTTGCTTGCGTCACAATACGGAAATAATGAGAGGCACGCACGCGCATATGTGTGTGTGTGTGTGGCACATCGTTTGCGAGAGGTTTACAAAGCTCGCGATATATAAACATTGGTCCCGGACTTGGAAAATTACGATAAGGTGCATTCATCCTTCAAGGATGAGAAAGTGCATTTACTCATCACTGCTTTTCTGCGCTGTGAAACATCGTCAGCGCAATAAATGAGGCGCGGAACGTGGAGAGAAAGTGAGTTTTTGAGGTTTTGGTGCGATTTTCTTAGAGGTCAAAAAATCAGGGGTGGCGTAGAATGCACATTTACTGTACTACTCTCGGATAAGGTTTTCACAAAATTCAATTACCAACATCCCAAGTTCTTTTCTATTCTATTTTTTTTTAATGTTTCAATGCAAGAGGCTCCCTCTGGTGCTACTCTGTTGCATGGAGGCCGATGAGTGCTTCGTGCGATGCGAACTTCCCGCCTGCACAATGCACATCAAAAGCAACAGAGTAGCACCAGAGGGAGCCTCTTGCATTGAAACATAAAAAAATAAATGAAAATAGAAAAGAACTGGGTGTGTGTTGGATAAATGTCATCGTTTTCGCAAAACCGCCTCCCGTTTCTTCTGCGATTATAGGAGGGAGTGTGAGAGGCACCACATGAAGAGAGGATGCCTCCTACCTCTCTCACTCCCTCCTATCCGCTCCCTTGCAACGCTTCAGCACCACTGCTCATTCTACAGTTTACTAATATATTCGAGAACGCTCCTTCACAAATACGGCTGGTGGACAAATCCTGCTTTTCATATTATTTTAATTCACTTCATAATCTAGTGAAAACCATATCCGAGCAAGTGTTGCTATTATTTCTTTACAGAGTGTATACTAAAAGAACTTAATATTTGTTAGTGAAGTTGGTATAAGCAGGAAAAGTGATATCATGCAGAATACACCACTTAGGAAAGGTGAAAAATCGTCATACTCTTAGAAATGTACTCTCTTATTATTCGATATTTCATTAACATCAGTTGGGAGTGGACGGGAGGGCGAAGTTTTTGACTAGCATCACTGGCATCACCGTTTCTGTTCTTGGAAGAGCAAAAAGACATTGCATTACCTTGATGGAAATCCATTGTATGCCTGCGCCCTCTGTGAACGCGAACATTGTTATTTCAGAAATTCACGCATGTACCGTGCAAGATCCGCGGACGCGACAGACCGCGAGATGCTTTTTCTTCCAAGTCCAGCCGTTTCTCTGTTTTCCACTCACGCAAAAATACCGCTCGGGTTCCTTGGCCAGCGTCCGCAATCTGAAGTGACTTTCGCGCCGTTTTGATGTATGTACACCCAGCGTTTGGGCATGACCAATCAATGTTTTCGGGCATCGAGGACGCCGATAAATCCTTGTCGATGCAGCCTCCGGGTGGACCATAGTATTGTTTTCGCCCGGAGCAAGGAGATGAATCCGCAAACCGCATCGTCGCGGGTCTGTTGCCAACCGTTCAATAGAACTAACTTTTCCTCTGATGAGAAGGTTCGCTGATTACGCGCCGATGGTCAAGATATGGCGAACGAATCCGAAAAGGCAATTAAAGCCTTCCAAATACCCAGAAACCTCTCCTGTTTTGGTTCAAATGCCTCGCATCCCAATCCGTAAAACTTTATACGATTATACTACATATAACAAAACAAAGTCGTAAATAAAATTATATTTACATCCTATATGACGCGCATAACGAAACAAGGGCGTAAATAAAATTATGTTTATATCCTACATGACGAACATAACGAAACAAAGGCGTAAATAAAATTATATTTACATCTTACATGACGCACATAACGAATCAATTGCGTAAATAAAATTATATGTACGTCCTAAATGACACTAACGAAACAAAGGCGTAAATAAAATTATATTTACATTTTACATTACGTACATGACGAAACAAAAGCGTAAATAAAGTTATATTTACGTTCTAAATGACACACATAACGAAACAAAGGCGTAAATAATATTATATTTACATGTTACATGACGAATATAAAAAGACCGTAAATAAAATTATATTTACATTTTACATGACACATAACGAATCAATTGCGTAAATAAAATTATATGTACGTCCTAAATGACACTAACGAAACAAAGGCGTAAATAATATTATATATACATCTTACATGACGCACATAACGAAACAAAAGCGTAAATAAAATTATATTTACGTTCTAAATGACACACATAACGAAACAAAGGCGTAAATAATATTATATTTACATGTTACATGACGAATATAAAAAAGACCGTAAATAAAATTATATTTACATTTTACATGACACATAACGAAACAAAAGCGTAAATAAAATTATATTTACATCCTACATGTCACACAGAACGTTGAATCCAGTCACTTTCCTCCGGGAGATATGAAACTTCACGGGGGATGTCATAGGCATCAAATTATAATGCTTATAAAAAGAATACAAACATTTTAAAAGTGTCCTTTACTTTTGATATGTAATTAAATTAAATTAAGTGTAAATTTTGATAAGGCTGCAGAAGCACGTCACAACCATTCCACAGAATATTGTTGACCGACCAACCATTAACATAGCAGAAAGAAGTTGAAATTCGTTGGAACAATACCGTAGAAGCTCACATTACACGAGCTCTGTCGCGTCACACGTGTTCATTGTTGGGTTTCAATGAAATGGAATTTTATTATATATATATATATATATATATATATATATATATATATATATATATAAATATAAATATATACAGGGTGTCACAAAACTCTTTCAACAACGCTTGGGTGCTGGTAGATATCATAAAAACAAGTAACTTTTCCCTATAAAGTTTACCTCGAAAGCGCTTAGTGTCTGCGCTATAAGCGCTTAAAATCTATCCTGTACGTATGCAACCCAACACAGCAAACGCTTGCTCTGACATAACTACCAGGGGCGCGTGGCAGGGTTGCCACTAGCGTTCCTCGGTAAGAGAGACGACTTGAAAACAACAACTTAGGAGTCTTGCCTGAGCAAAATCCAAAACATTAATGATACTTGCGTTGTTGTAAGAAGCATTGACACTATTTATAAACTGACCAAGACAAATAATGAGCGGACTGAAATTCAAGATTACTCATTCTAAAATATCTCCATAATTGATTGATTGATTTGGTTTATTTTAATTCGCTTTCCTGCCACCTTTGGCTAATCGCGAAGATGAGGATGATATGATGAAATAACAAATGACACCAATGTCTAGGACAGGATTTAAAACGAGACACCTGGCACCGTAGCGAGCTGTGCTAACCACATCACCACGGAGTTTCGTGTATCATGCAATATCAACAATTGCAAGGGACACGTGAGATAGGGGAAATCCACGAACGTACAAATGTAAACATGATGTGTTTGCTGCCTCGTTTCGAACACGCAGACTGTAATGTTATTACAATTTATTTGAAAATTATACCTATCTGTGCTAGCGTTACTGCTAATCGTGTTCATCTCATAAGGAAATAATTGCAAACCTCTTTTAATTTAATGATTGATTGATTCATTGCTTGATTGATTTGCTTTAGTTTACTTCGCTTTTTGTGCCACTTTTGGCTAATTTGCGAAGATGGGGATGAGTGATGATATGAAGAAATTGATGAATGGACACTCACAAACATCCATACCCAAGGGTTTCGAATCCAAGACCCCTGGTATCGTATCGCGAATGTTCTAACCACTCCGCCACGGACCCCGACTTTCAATTTAATGAAAAACGTCGTTTAGGCATGAATAAATTTACACATTAAAACAGTGCTTATTGAAAACCAAAGCCAAGAAATGCATAGCTACTTATATCAATCAAGCGCTGAACTGTAAAGGGCACTCGTATTGCACATTTGCGTGTTATTTACATTTGTTCGTTCGTGGAACAACGAACGCGTTAGGAGCATTTCGGCACTGTTTTCTCACACCTGGAGAATGAGACATTTTTTACAATCATGTAATCATGACTTTCTCCTGATTAAAGATACATTGAAAATACCTTCACCATTGCATTTCTCCTGAAATTCTAGCCTGATTTGATATGTCACATCACCCCCTTCCCATTTAAAAAAATTGAGTTCAATTCAATATGGCGAACGTCCTCTTGGAATACACCAATAGGTTCCCTCTAGGACTAACCTGTTTCTATCATGGTGATTTGTACCCAGCCTGAGTCCTTTACATTTTATAGGGGTGTAAGGATACTTTTGAATCACCCTATAGATCAAGTCGAGATTAACGTATGTGTACACGAAGTGAACTTAAAATAAAAACTTAAAACTACTAAAAAATGTGTTTCTTGGTACGCCACTGGATTCTAAAATTAACTGGTGATGTATGAAGAAATTCATAACTATCCATTGAGGAGAGTTTCCTTCCCCCTTGAGCACATATTCTTCTTGATTCCGAAATGTTGTCATTTCTGTGACGTACACCCTCTAGTCGTACTTGATACTAAAGAGGATTATGTTGTCATTGAAAGGAAGCTTGTAATTATCTGACTGTCAGTGACAATGATTCTTTCTGACGCACTTCCTCAGATAACATACATAACAAATAAAGCTTGACGCTCACTGAGACGCGGAGGAACGCGGCAACAGACGCATTTCCGGCGTCTCCGTGGACGATAACCTTTGAGATAACCTACAGACTTATGGCACGGAAATTCCCGCTTCGGTTCCGCGCGTTTCCCTGTAGTGGGCGTTACACCATTTGATTTCAGTAGAAGCAGACAACAGAAGTTCTGTTGATTTGTGTAGCCGGGGTTCACCGCGTCTCAGTGGGCGTTAAGATTAAAGGTTAAAAAAGGAACAGTAGTACAGAATTCCGGGGGCCAACATGGAGTAGTTGGATTTATAGTAAAATCACAGGTTTATTGTAGGTTCGATTATCACAACCGACAAGAATATATTGTTTAGCTGGGACGTGATATACGCTCTCCCCAAACATAACGCTATTAACAATGCACGCTGAAAAGCGATTACATGCATAAAATATGGAATTGTCGCCTGACATTCGATTTCCAGTGTGGCCACATTTCGAGTGACTGAGAAACATTGCTCATGGCAATTACACACGTAATTCACACAAAGCAAACATTCTTTCTTCCACCGCTGAAGTCCAATTATCCAGTGCAATGGAAAAATGCTGAACAATTGCCTAGAATTTCAATCAGTTAATGTACACTGTAGGCTGCGCAGGAAAATTATATTATGAACTGTCATGTCAACGACGCCAGCGATCCACATGTAGGCTATTCTAGTACACGTTTGCACCAACCACGCTGTGAGAAGCAGTATTGCCACCTGTGTTTAGAGAAAAGGAGTTAGATCTGACAAGAAATTGATCACTATAAAGGATCTCAGTTGGAGACTGCCTACTATCGAGACAACTTTGACTACACGTCACTTCCTCTACTCAGCTATTCGCCTCAAAATTGGCCTACAAAGCTTTGCGGGTTCATGTCTCTACTTGGGGATTGTTATTTCCTTTTTTTACGAGCCAACCCCCGAGTCGGAGTGGTTAGCACATCGCGCTACGACACCAGGGGTTCCGGGTTTGAATCCTGGCCTGGGAATGGATGTTTGTGAGTGTCCATTCATCAGTTTCATCATATCATCACTCATCCCCATCTTCGTAAATTAGCCAAAAGTGGCACAAGAAGAGAAGTAAAATAAAGCAAATCAATTAATCAATCAACCTTTCTTTATGAACCTCACATGGGGCTCGCGTTTAGTGCTGTGCAATATTTCGATATATCTATATCGATAATATCGACGTCGATATTCGACATTCGATATGTCGATTCATATTCGATCAATATTATCGACAACCATATAGTCGGTATCTCCGTTCTTAAATATGTTGGTATTAAAATACAATTATGACTCGATCATAGCACCTTTAATGTTTCGCCGTTTCGTTTGTAGTTTCTGTTATCAACTAAGATCATGATAGGGAACGGATTTATTTGTAAACACATATTTATATATGAAGATGAAATCAGTTATATTTTGAATTATCTTTGCGCATCATGGCATGTAGACTCGATAAAAATAGTTTTTCATTTTCCATATTGTACAGTTCTGCCTCATATTCTAGGTATTTTTACATACTATTTCCATATTTCTGAACTTTTATCAACATGTGCTCCATATTCGAGCAATAAATACACGTCCCCGTGTTACCGAATGAGTTGGGTGAATTTCTTGCAAATAACTGAATAAAGTCCGAAGTTAAACAAACGAAAGGTTACGACCCTTCAACTGCGGTAATTACGTACAAGTTTCCTGTCATCCGAACACTAGTTTTTACTTTCACGTCCCAACTGTTTGCTTTTGCTATTGTAAACCACTTAAAATTCTTGTTTATTTACAATTGTTGTTGCAAAAGTTATTTTTGCACCGTTGGAGGAGAGTCCCAAGTCGAACAGCCCATTGCTAACTATACCCTGTCCCAGCTAACTGTAGAGGAGGGCCACGCATATCGGCAGAGGAGGAGGAGGAAAATCGAGTGGTGAAAGCGCAGCGTTGCCAACCTTACGGTCCTGGCAGAACATGTACGGACGTACGGCCCAGATCTTAGTCTGAATGCTAAATGCACGGCATGTCAAAATTTGTTCTTGCCGTTTTATCCCTAATATTTCCCTATGAAATTCTTAAACCAATCGTACGGGCCTAGAGAGAAAAATACAGTCCGTTTGCCACGTGCGTTCGGTATTATCCTTTTCAAAAGTTTGCAACGATGCATTGGAAATCGGGTAATTCCCGTCGCCCGTTACTCAATCCCGTGTAAACTCTCACTGTTCATTGGTGGAACCAACTTCAGGGGTCGGAATTGTTTTGGTCGCCATTTTGAAACCGGTCAGTGGATTACAAAATCATGTTCGCATTCTTTTCACGTTTTCTGTGACCTTTAAAACGAGGTATTACTCGACCCCCCTTGCCATTTGAAATTTTCGAGTTCGTCCCTAACTTTTGACCCCCTTTTTTGGGTCACGCGGTTTCATCCTTTTTTAGTCCCGCAGTCATCATGTGGCATATCGTTGGAAAGCTTGTGTCCTGCACTTTCCTAAACTGTTATGATTCTGCACTTATCTTAATTGTTAAGCTCGGTATACTCGATTTGGCTCACCTTCCTTTTTTTGCACAACCATTTTCTACACTGAAAACGGTAGGTGGTACAGACAAATGTTTCATATGACAATCTTATTTTTCCCCTGCTTTCCGAATCTGCATTCCAAACATACCCTTCCCATTTGAAAATCGCACGAACCGGGCGTGTGCTCCCCACTAAAACCACAAAGGGTGGCTTTTGGGCTGTTGCAAATACTTTCTACGAATTCTTTGGGTCCAACTTAGTTGTGCATTTTTTAGTTTCAACTTGATACGATCTCCCGTTCTCTGTGTCACTCTGAAACACCTATATTAGTATGCTTCTTCCTTCTCTCCTCTACACTTGCAGATTTTTTGAGCTCATGGATTTTCTGACCATGCCCACTTCCGATTTACCACTTCCGGTTTTACCTACTTCCGGTTTTATCTACTTCCGGTTTTACCTACTTCCTGTTTTACATACTTTCAATTATGCTAGTATTGGCAAGATTGGTCTGTATGGTCTCTTTCTCTCTATATATATGTAAATACTAATACCCAAAATATTTTACTATATTTGATATACTTAAGCATAGACTAGTTAGTTTCTCTAGCAAAATATATATATAATAACCAGTACCCAAAATATTTTACTATTTTTGATATACTAAAACATAGACTAGTTTCTATTCAATTTTCTTAATGTGTTTGTGCTAAATATATTATCTCCAAGTGAGATTGAAATATCGATACCCTCTAGAGTTGTGATATATCCCGAAACAAATTATATATATAAATACCAAATAAGAAACAATGGTAAAAATGTACGCTATTTTTAAACATGTATCTTTCTTTGAAATGGTTGGCTGAGAGGAATTTAACACGAGATTGCAGGTTACAATGTAAATACTTCCTGCAAGCAACTTGAAAAATAAAAATCAATCGATAGCTAATTTGTCATAATACTTCAAAATGTAAATCCAGTCCCGATTACCCATACTGTGCATAAAGTGGATTTAAAACATAAATTCAATCATTCAATCAATCAGAATAATATATTTCCCATAATTGAATTATTTCTGTGTCAACGAAAATCAACAGTTACCACATTAATTTAATGATATAGGCCCGAGTCGACCTCCGTGGCGTAGTGGTTAGCGCGACATCAGGTGTTCCGGGGTGAATCGCTGCCTGGGCATGGGGGCAGTAGCGGCTCGTGCCTAAAATAACAGGTGAAGAAGTTCGTTTTGTAATGGTTCTGTATTTCTAACGAACTTCTCGATATTAATAATGCAACAAGTTCCTTGAAATTCCCACGATTAAGCGAAGACACGCTTTCGTCGTGACCCCTGAACGCAAGTTCTTGTTTACATAAATACAGCGTTGCGTCAACTATTAATTGTAGGAAAAGCCTATTTAATCTTACATTTTCATTGAACCGTACATTTAAAAGCCTACTATTTTCTTGAAGGGCATCTGCTATGGTATTCCTGTTTTTTTCAAAAACTTTGAATTGTAATTTACACTTTAAATGTTCCATCGAATCATTGCGCTTATGCAGAGAACACGTTATATTGACAAAATCGTTATACCCTTCTTTATTCCACACATTGTATTTGTTACTAACAGTAAACAAAGCCAGCAGAACAACGATTGCAAATAACGACTACTACACAACCAAGGAAAGTCGACAAACCAGGAACTTTTAAATTTAATGTTGTACGATTTCCCTGCCTTTTTGTTCTCTCGCTTAACTGATATTTGAAGAATGTCAGTGGGCCCCCCACAATTTAAAACGTCGTTTTTGTCTTCATCCGTCCATCTGGAAAATGGTGTCTGCAACAAATTACACACTAAGTCATTTACTGGGTTCATTGTAGAAACCACAGCTCAACACATGAACACAACACACGATAGGAAACGCGAAACACACACGCGGAACAAGATCTCGCGAGAACGCAAAGATTTTGCCACAATCACTGGATGCAATGTTTTCTCCGACGAGAGAACTGCTTCACGTAGGAGGCGACACCCGTTCAAGGCCAACGCTAGGTGACGTCACCGTTGCCATGACAACCGGCTAAGTTTTCCGCAACCTGGCGGCATTTGCTCTTGGGTTGTTTTATGCTACGACGAACTCTTCACGTGCGTAGCGCCGAGCGGCGTATTATTGAGTATTATCGTGTGCGTTCTGCTGGGAAATAGTTTCATTTAACAAGCAAATGAAAAATGTCAATATTAATTTGAAAATTAGGTGAAAACATCTGCACTTGTTGCACTTGGCCAGCCGCCACTGCATGGGGGTTCTGTTTGAGCGTCCCTTCATCACTCTTTCTCATCTTCGCCATTAGCCAAAACTGGCAGAAAAGCGGCGCGAAATATAAAAAAGAATCAAATAAAAAATTGACATTAGAATCTTCAAGATGTCATTAGATCAAGTGACTGACCACCAATTTAAACCAATTTTTTTGTAAAAAAAAAAAATAGGCATGATGGAACTATGTATTTATATTTTGGATTAAGTATTAAATTACTTATTAATATTTAATATCAAGGGTGAATTTTAATTAATATGCATAAAGTTGAAAAAAATATAAATATTTTTACGAGTAAAGTTATTGGGATTGGAACATCGACTTCAAACTAACTAACTAACTAACTCCCTAGCCTTCTTAAACCCGAAGGTTCATGGCTGCAGCAACACAGGCCTTCCATCTTTCCCTATCTTGAGCAAAATGTTATTTTCCGAAAATGTGGCAACACTGCTTTTCTTATACATTGTTTTAATTTTTTTCCCCAAGAAGTAAAAATATGCCTATTTTCAACGAGACTTTACATGGCTTTCTATATTATACATGTTTTTGTTCAATTTGGGTTTATTGTGGTGTCCATAGACTAACTAACTAACTAACTCCCTAGCCTTCTTAAACCCGAAGGTTCATGGCTGCAGCAACACAGGGCTTCCATCTTTCCCTATCTTGAGCAAGTTCTAAATACTCTTTTCCATCCCTACCGATTTCCCTTAGGTCCATCTCAACGTTGTCCCTCCATCTTCGTCTTGGCCTTCCTACAGGTCTCTTACCAGGTTTCCCAACAAGAATCCTCTAAACTCCTCTTTCCTCTCCCATTCGTGCCACATGGCCTGCCCACCTAAGTCTTCTTGATTTAATTATTCTAATAATATCTGGACATGAATACAAATTATGTAGTTCTAAATTATGTAACCTTCTCCACTCACCTGTCTCCTCATCCCTTTTAGGTCCAAATATTTTCCTAAGGATCTTATTTTCAAATACTCTCAATTTATGTTCCTCTTTCAATGTAAGGGACCAAGTTTCACATCCATATAATACTACAGGCAAAATTACTGTTTTGTATATTTTAACTTTTAGTTTCTTAGATATTAAACGAGAAGACAAAAGTTTATGAAGAGAGAAGTAACATGCATTTCCTGAATTAAGCCTACTTTTTATTTCCTCTTTAATATAATTTTCATTTGTTAATATTACTCCTAAGTATTTGAATTTGGAAACTGGTTCAAATGAGTTGTTATCAATAATTAGATTTTGATTATTACCTAACACTTGGTTTCGGCCTGTAAGCATATATTTAGTTTTCTCTTTGTTAACTTCCAAACCTATCTCTTTAGCAGTTTTGAAAAATATTTTAGCAATATTCTTAATTGTATTCACATCATCCCCCAGTAAGTCTACATCATCTGCATATGCTAACAACTGAGTCACACCATTTAATTTTAGTCCTTCTTTAGTTTCTTTTACCTTCCTTACAGCATATTCTAAGGCGAAATTAAAGAGCAATGGAGATAATGCATCTCCTTGTTTTAACCCATCATGAATTGTAAATTTGTCAGACATATTAATACCCACACGAATTTTACTTTCTGTTTCACTGGTGCATATTTTTATCATACTAACAAGCTTCTTAGGTATTCCAAACTCTACTAATATGTTAGATAATTTATCTCTTTTGACCGAATCATATGCTTTTTTGAAATCAATGAATAGCTGATGGACGTTTTGATTATATTCCCACTTTTTTTCAAGTGTCTGTCTGACGTGAAAAATCTGATCTGTAGTTGATCTGTTACGTTTAAATTCACATTGATAATCACCTATAATTTCATTAGCATATGGGGTTAGTCTTGTTAAAAGAATGTTAGATAATATTTTATATGTTGTTGAGAAAATTCCACAATAATTATTGCAGTTCAATATATCACCTTTTTTAAACACTGGAACAATTATGGATTCTTTCCACTGTTGAGGGATTTCTTCTTTATTCCATATTAAACAAATTAATTTATGAATTTGACATATTAATGAATTTCCACCATATTTAATTAACTCAGCTGGTATTAAATCAATGCCAGGTGCTTTGTTATTCTTTAGCCTTTTAATGGCATCTTTAACTTCAGTCAAGTTAGGTTCTGGAACTAAAGGTTCTGCTGTGTGGACTTCATTTACTTCTGATTTATCTCCTACATGGACATTTAAAAGGTCATTAAAGTAGTTCTTCCATCTATTTAGAATATCGCTTGGGTCAGCTAGAAAATCACCGTCTTTATCTTTTATCAAGTTTACTTTAGGTTGCCACCCCTTTCTAAACTCATTTACACCTTTATATAAATCTCTGATATTTTTATTTTTGCCGTTTGTTTCAATTTCATTAATTTTGCTTTTCAAGTAATCTCTTTTTTTACTTCTAAACGTGCGGTTAACTTCTCGCTTTATTCTATTATAATTGTTTAGATTTGTATCATTAGAGTTATTTAACCACCTAAGTCTAGCCTGATTTCTTATTTCTATTAGATTATGACATTCATTATCAAACCATGGCTTACTTTTTCTCGGTTTATGGTATCCTATACTTTCTTTAGCTGCTGATTCTATTGCATTACGTATGTGCTCCCAATTCTTATTTACATCTGTTTCATTTATATTTTCATCATCATTTAAATCCTGCAAAACATCAAATCTATTTGACAGTTTAATTTGGTAATCTTTCTTAATTCTTTCATCAGTAAACTTTCCTCTATCAAATTTTAGAACTTTTAGATTTTGTTGCTTATGATTTATCACTGAGAGTCTTTCTCTTAATTTAGCAATTACTAAATAATGGTCACTGGCACAGTCAGCACCTCTATGTGTACGAAAGTCAATTATACTAGTATGCCTTCTCTTATCAATGAGAATATGATCTATCTGATTATGAGTTTTTCCATCTGGAGAAGACCAGGTATATTTATGGATATCTTTATGTTTAAAAGTGGTACTTTTCACAATTAAATTCTTTGAGGTTGCAAAAGTAATCAATCTTATACCATTATCATTACTTAATTCATGAAGACTTTCTTTACCAATCGTGGGTTTAAATGTCTCTTCTTTGCCAATCTGTGCATTACAGTCACCTATCAGAATTTTCATATCATACTGAGAAAATTTATCAAAGACCTGTTCTAACTCTGTATAAAAATCATCTTTAGTATTATCATCTTTATCTTCCGTTGGTGCATGTATGTTTATTAAAATAATTTTACACCACCTACCCTGTAAAACTGCATATGATATCCTATCATTAATAAATTCTACTGTTTTAAGAACCGAGATAATTCTATTATTTATGAAAAAGCCTGTTCCAAAATTAAGATTTTCAGTACCACCATAGAAAAAAGTATAATTTTTAGTTTTACAATTCCCTTCTCCTGGCCACCTAATTTCCTGGACAGCTACTACATCTAATTTATACTTCACTATCTCATTAACTGTACACTGAAATGCCCCAGGCCGGTAAAGGCTCAGAACATTCCAGGTGCCTAATTTAATATCCTAATTCCTAATGCAGATCTTATCCTTAGTCCATGGACCTCCCAAAGTAGTCCACACCCGGAGATCCGAACGGGGGACTATTTTACCTCCGGAATATTTTACTTTGGGAACATCCATGGCCTTATATTGCTGTTTCTTGACATTTTTTTTTACAGTGCAGAGTTGTCAGCTCTACGCCTAACCCCCAATATGAATGGAGGAACTACTACACAAGACAAACACAAACACATTAGACAGCACAATTACTACATAAGACGAACACAAACACATTAGACAGCACAACTACTACACAAGACACACACAAACACATCACAACTATAACACAATATAAACACAAACACACCACAACTACTACACAATATAAACATAAACAAACTACACACCACAATTACTACACAAGACAAATACAAACAAACAAATGAGACAGCACAACTACTGCGCAAGACAAAACAAACATACTAGACAGCACAACTACTACACAAACATACTAGACAGCACAACTACAACACAAGACACATACATACACATCACCGATAGTACACAAGACAAACAGAAATACATTAGACAGCATAACTACTACATAAGATAAACACAAACACACTAGACAGCACAACTACTACACAAGACAATCCAAACCACACTAGACAGCACACCTACTACACAAGACAAACCCACATACAAGCACACCACAACTACTACACAAGACAAACACAAACATATTAGACACCACAGCTACTACACAAGACAAACTCATACACTACACAGCACAACTACTGCACAAGACACACAAACACATAACAACCACTACACAAGAAAAAAAAACCGCACAAAAAAAATGTTCGGACACTAATGTAAAGACGATATATAATTTATGCACATTCGGCGTACATATGGATGGGGAAAGGGGGGAAATCCCCTCAAAAATACTTTTCTTAAAAAAATGGCGTTTCCCCCCGCCCCCCAAATTTCAAAATGCAAAATTTGTGCAAATTTGCATAAACTGTCATTTGCATACTTTATCTTTCGAAGCAGTTCTTTCATTGTTTCGTAGCTTTCCTTCAAATGTACGGAGTGACCAACAGGAATGGATGCTAACTTATTGCCATTATGCAGCAACACACACTTCAAACTCCTCTTCGAGCTATCAATAAAAAGCCTCCATTCTTCTGCATTATACGTACATCCCATAGCTTCAATTAGTCCCTTCACATCTGTACAATAGACAAGTTCTTCGTCCCTTTGAACATATCTTAATAGATGCATCTTTCTGTCCCGATACATGAGGGTTGTTCCAGACGCTAACATATTTTTTTCATTTAGTCTACACAGTCGACTTCAAAAGGAAGCATTTTCCTGGCCGCGTTTTCTCATAAATGTTATTAATGGATATAATTTTTAAATCCGTTAAATCTTTTTCGGAACAATAGTGATCTTTTTAACTGTAAATTCTTATAAACAATGCCTCCTTACTCAACTCATTATATTACCATGGTTTGCAAATACAAATTTGATTGTAGTGCGCAATACTAAGCTAAAAAGTGAAAATAACTGTATCTCCAAATTACAAGCGAGAAGTTTAAGGTAATTCCTTTACTATGTGAGCGTGTGTTTGTATAGTATGTGTGTATATGAGCGTGTATGTGTACCGTATTAGGATTATGAGAAGCTTGTTTGTTGTACAGTTAGAGGAGATGTTGATTTTATATGGTAGATGGAATTAACACTCTCCAATGATACACTTTGGCTTTGATCCAACAACTAACATATAAATTAAGTTTTGTGTAGTTAAAGTCACCTGCTTATTAAGAATTAACCAATTCGAAATAAGGAAGAATTAGTTCGTTTGACAAATTGCAGTTTTACAATGAAATACAAGTAACAACGGAGCAAATTAAATATAACTTATAGGAGCTGCATATTTATTACAATCTACATTCCTACGCAGCTAAACTTGATGACAACCTTTCTTGGCAGTGACGTAGGCATTGACAGACTTACATCCCTCTGATAATGTATGTATTAATCCGAGCATGTGCGAATCCAGGTTCGTGGTCGCAGTTGCGTTTGTTCTTCAGTGAAAGCACTCAAAACCCTGTACGATAACAGATGGCGAATGATTGCTTTTGTACATTAAACATGGTTGGTTTTATTGAAAATTTAAGCCCATATATACAATGGCCTAGTTGGGCTGATTAATTCAAAATATGTTCATGAGAAATAACAATAATTTATTTTCGAAAGATACTGAACTAGGGGAAAGTTGAATCATCGCTTACCTTTCACGGTAGAACGCATGATCAACCTTGTTCGTGGGTTGTCCACAACTAAAGTTAGTTGCAGGGCCGGCCGTAGGTGAGTACGGGGCCTGGGACATACAGTATAACCGGGCCCCATAGAAAAAGTTTTCAGATGTCTAAAAAAAATCTAGCTTTTTGTCCTTTAGTCTGAAGTAGAGGTGCCCTTCATAATAACAATATTATTCCAATTAATAAACAAGAAATGTATACATTTCCTCTCATTGGTATATATTAAGAATACCGGAAGTATCTCCGATTATTTTAAAATACGGCAAAGACAATACGTCCATTGATAACTACACATGAAAGTGTTGGAAAAAGGTTGAGTACATTAGGAAGAAATCGCAGGCATGTAATTACTCTGTTTCCCTTAGGAAAGGAACTTTCAAGGTCAAAGTTGTCCTTGTTACAAATGTGCATTTTCGTAAGACTGTGGGTATCCAATTGTTCTTTGAATATTATTTGCGATGAGGCTAAGATTTCGTACACAAAAGGTGTTGACTGGGCTTCCTTCTGTCGGGAGGTTGTAGAACATCCCTTTCACAAGGACCGTCAGAAGATTGAAGGTGTTGGAAAAATTGTTGAGATAGACGAATCAAAGTTTGGGAAAAGGAAGTACCATCGCGGTCTTCGTGTGGAGGGGCAATGGGTTTTTGGAGGTATTGAGAGAGGAAGCGGACGATGTTTTCTGGTGCCTGTAGAGAAAAGGGACGCGGGAACTTTGATATCTGTCATTAAGGACTGGATTTTGCCGGGTACAACGATCATTTCCGACTGTTGGAAAGCATACGGTCTGCTTCAGAATGAGGGTTTCCAGCTCCTTAATGTAAATCACAGTATCAACTAAGTCGATGAAGAGACTGGAGGTCATACAAACAGTATAGAGTCGACGTGGAGGAAGGCTAAAACCACTATAAATTCTTTTGGTTCAGGAAAAAAAATTATTCCGGTTATCTTGCAAAATACATGTTCATGAAAAGGTGCCTTCAGTTACGATCGGACCGCACTTTAGAATTTTTCAAGCTAGCTGGAATATTATACAATCCCACAACCTGCGAGGAGCATGAGGAACATGACGACAGTGGCCAGGAGAACCTGGAGGGAGAATAGCATGTGGAATGCGGCTTTGATTAGGAAAACTTGGAGGGAGAAGAGCATGTGGAATGAGCCTTTGATTAGAGGTGAGTTTGGCAACGGTGCTCGAAGTTTCATTTCAGAAAAATGGCGTCTTCACTTCTTGAACATTGTCAAAGCATTTGCTGATATTACAACGAACCATTTCTGATATCAACGCTAACCATTATCGGCAAGGTTAGGTTAGGTTACGTTAGGCTAGGCAAGCATAGTTAAAATTTAGTTAGTAAAACAAAGCACACTAACATCGGACGGGTGCTCAAATGTTGTGCAATAGGTGAGACCTGTTCCATGGATCGTTGCTTCACATATGAGAATATGGCGTCTTCGGTAAATGTGGAAAACATGTTTGCCCCACAAATCATTCACGGTAAGGTTAGGTTAGGCAAGCATAGTAAAAGTTGCAAAAAATGGTTGTTTTCTTCACAATTCAATGGTGTTTACTCCGTTCACGGACCCACTTTTTCGACTTATTTTGCAATTTCTAGACGTGACCGCCAAATTTTAACTGTAGATTAGTGATTACGAGGTCAAAATTAGTGAGTATGCCAAATTTAAAAGGAATTGAAGATACTTCAGTTATTCTCTATTTGCTCCCTATTATTGTCTAAGAGCAATAAGTTGTAGAAGGTCAAGACCAAAAATCATGGGAAGCTAAAGAAAGTTTCTAAAGTATTGCTTATTTTCACTTCCAATGTGCATAACATATTATACAGTCTGATTAACATTAATAATTATAATTACAAATATAACTACACTTTAAATAGGTCAAAACAAATGTACGAGAATCAGATTGTGTTCCTAATTACGTTTTAGGGTTGTTTCAATTTTCAATATTATTCTTATCAATCAGCAATTTGAAATAGGGAAGTTCTATATATAAATGAATGTGCATGAACATGATTAGTGGATGTCGGTTAAAGCTCCGCGAGAGGATCCGTTTGCAGCAACGTTTCGCGTATATAGACCCAAATGTGTGCGCAGAATATAGTTCCGCTGCAATACTGCCGATTTTCTCACTGTTTTTGATGTGTGTCAACCACGTTAAGAAATCGCTTAAGAAAGTGAATTGGCAACATCTCATTTATACCACGTGTACTGTCAGTTCCTACAACGGATGCTATTTGTTGGAAAGATTTTATGGGAGGATATATTGGTCTCCACGCGTGACGGATGGTTGTTTATTCCTGTAACAGAGGGAACTGATCTTTCAGAACTTTCTTTGAAATAAAGTGACGTTCGAATCAGGACTTTAACTTTGTACTCAATATACTGTCAAACGAGGTAAATTCGTCATTCGGGTGTAACTCTGTCATTCGAAAATATTCCATATAGGTTAATGAGATATGCATTCCTAGCAGCAAGATGGCACACCCATTCAATCCTGCTATAGCACAAGACTCAGCAACGATCTACCCAGAATGATCTACTCTCCCATATTTCCAGGGATCTCCCGTATTACAGCAAATTTTCTTTTTGGATCCTCCCGGCTCCCGTATTGACATACGATTTCTCCCGTAACTATTAAGATCGCGAAATATCTACTTATTCCGGCAAACCATACAAAAATTCAAGTCGACTGCAAAATCTTGCAATTTTAACCTTTGTCAGGGGGAAGTGACGTCATATTGCAGTAGTTGATTGATGCTTAGTTCTGCAGCAGCAGCGGACGAATACATACGAGTTAGGACTAAGAGACATGTTAATTTGTAAGCTTTTATTCTCTATTTACATCTGTACGTTCTATAAATTGTAAATAAATTATTTTGTTTAATATTATCAATAAATATTTTCTGGAGTGATACCGTGCCACTAAACATTTGTGGCGAGTAAATCTCCCGTAAATTCATTGCCGAAACTTGGAAATCTCCCTTAAATTCATGTCCGAACGTTGGTTGGGAAAGGCCATATTATAAACTCGAGAAATGAGGAGGTGTTTTGACTGAATAGAAATATTTAAAACTAAGGCAAAATGTCTGTAAAATTTTATTGTTACTGTGTAAAACCTATGATTTTTTTAAAAAAAAGCTTCCGAGAAAAGAGGACCCTCTCAAATTGATGTGGCTAAACTTGAATTTGCCAAAATTATTGTTTATAAATTTGTTAAAAATATGGCTTTTCTCGATATTGTTTTAACCACACTTAAAACTAAGCTAAGATGCTCACACACTGCCACACCTACATACACCCACGCATACCCACCTACACACACCTACACATACCCACACATACACATACCTATCTACACATATACCCATATTTATATATATTTATTTCTGGTTTATTTCTAATTATTTCTAATTTAAGTTTAAAGTATTAATATGATAACTTGAATATTTTAATTGGATACCAGGTCCAACTTGTTTATCTAATACTAAGACAATATAATATGCAAAAGTCTTCTAGAATTGCTCTGTGACTCTTTCATTTCTTACATCATAAACATATGATTTTTCACCTATAAGAATAACACTACATATGGTATCATCAGGAAGTGTTTCATGGAATTCACAGATAATTTTAATATTTGTCCTGTCATTAACCACAACTTGTTTTCTTTTTGAGGTGTTGATAACAAACATGGGTCTCTGTGTTTTAAATTCATCTGGTGAGTAATACATGTCAGTATTCCCAATTGTAACCCTTTTGTAAGCTGAAAATGCCTCATATAATTTAAGGAAATCATCCTTGGACATGTCTAAATTATAACTTTCTCTGGGGAACACCTCATTTCTGCCATTTTTAAGATATATGTTTTTGATGTTGCAGTTATCAAATCTACTTGAATTTTTTTCCTGATTATTGTGTCTTCCAGTCTGAAACAGTACCACCACAAAATCTGGCATGTCATATTGTATACTGGAGAATGAATTTGTAGCATCAAACTCATAATAGGTACCAGTGGCGGGCTTCTGTACACATTGATATGTATAAAATTGTAAAGGAACCTGTGGATTTTTTAGAATATCTGCTTTGTATTTAAGAGCATAACTGGCCTCATATTTAACTACTGGAATTCTTAGCTCCATAGTCTGAATAAGGCATTTGCTTTCATCAGGTAAGGTATTGGGCAACGCTGCCCCAGTAGAATTTAATGTACTATACCTCATCAAAGCATTATTATCATTGGCAGATCTTCTAAATGTAATTCTTAAACCACCCTTCCACATAATATCTTTGTAATCTGAGAAGAATCCAGGCAACAAGCGCATAGGAAACAGTACTGTGTGACTCTTAGATATTATTTTATCACCAGCTTCAAATCCACCTATTTTGTAGTATGAGGCCTCGGTCTTGGATAATTTTAGTGTGGCCAATGCTGTGGAAGTAATACCAGGATAATCTACTCTGTTTATAACAACACCATGCTTTCTAATCTCAATTTCAGAGAACAAATGTGGCACAAAATTGTCTACCAATCTTATATTTGAGTTAGCCGGATAATCTGTACCATCGAGTTTTACAACATCAAATTTAATATATAGGTCTGCTCTGTGAGGGTGTATAAATCCATCTCCTACATCAAGGTCAACCTCAATCTCTGTGTTGGGTTGATTTAAATTTGCAAAGGTCCTCCGGTTTGGAGGGAATGATTGTAACTCATAACTCTCAATATTTTCCATTTTATTTATTTATTTATTTATTTATTTTTTGTATGTATTTTTATTTAAATATTAATTTCTATGATAGCGGTTGTTGTGGCTCCAGCAAAGTCAACTAATTCTTCTTTTTCATTAGTGACCATCAACTCAATGTAGTCGATTCTATTATGGCACACAGGAAAATGTAATGTTGGTGGTGGAGTATAGATGATCGGTTCCATGAATTCAGAGTTAGGTTTAAATGTTGCAATGATGCCAGTTTGTTTGTGAGTGCCAATACCATTTGATTTGGTGATCATACCCTCGGCCACATTACAGTGAATATTTAGAGTTTCTATGGCTAAGAATTTAGGTATATTAATAGCAGTGTGTTTAATGGCTGGTTCAAGTTTTGTGTTGTTTTCGAATCCCAATAGTTCTCCTATAGTACCCAGATCTACTTTTTCTGTAGCAGACACAATTTCTACTCTGTGAGTTACAGAATTTTGAGTTAACAATATACCTCTGGGTAACTGAGCATTTAAAGTAGACAAATTATACTGCCCTGGAGTGATGACAATTTTTTGGTCACCAACTGCAATTTTGTTGTTGTGGTGTGTAATATTAGGGATCAAATACATGCCATAGAATGCTCTGAGAGCTATTGTTTTGGGATATACTATATCATCATGTAGTTTGAGTTTCAATATTGAATTTTGGCTGGTAAGATGGAATACCCCCATGATGTTTTAGATACCACAAGGCTTTTTGAAAATTTTCAATTGATGGTTTATTTATTTGAGATAGATATTTAAGAACAGATAAACACAAATGTCCACAATTAATATCTTTGAAATTTTGAATACGGGTATTATTATAATAAAGATTAGTTGATTTTAGATATTTTACTAAATTCTCAGGTGGAACACCTCCAAATGAATCAAACACAAATGCCTCATTGTTTAAATATTTAAGATAACAAATCCAGTGAGTGCCCTGATTTTTGAACTTATCCAAATTAACTATGCCACACTCTTTTTTGAGTGGTTGTTCTGGTAAAGAATCGGACATGTATACTCCTCTAAAATTTTTGATGCCCAGTGGTTTGATTAAAGTTTCAATATCTTGGTTGGTAAGCGGCTCTTGTTTTTTTTTAACTTATTCATAACTTTCTTAACACTTTTGCCTTGTTTTTCCATAGCCAAATTATGGCGCTTTTGTTCATCTAATTCTGCTTTATTTTTCTTGGCATCTATTACTGTTTTTGCTATGGCAGCCGATCCCCCAGCCAAGCTCCCCACGGCCCCCAATGCTGCTAAAATAGCTGGGATACTAAATATAAATCCACCTATATGTGATTTTTTTCTAGATTGCTGTAATTTTTTTAATTGTGGGGTACTAAGTAATAATTTCATACCATGTCCCTTGGCAAGACAAGAACTTTTCTTCTTGCGCTGTTTTTTGGTTAGAAGACTATCAATAGTTTTAAGATTTTTAAGACCTGCATAAGGTATCTGATACATAACACCTTTGGCCTTCATTTTTTGGGTTTATCATATACATATTCTGGGATTAACTACCTCAATTAAATTGTAGCTAATTTACTTAATATATTACAACCCCCACCCCAGTTTTTGTTTAGTGTTCATAGCTATGGTAGTCCCCAATGCTGCTATTCTCTCACCCAAAGAAGCATTTTTGCTTACAAATCTACCAAATGCAGCATCTTCTAATTTTTTGTCTGCCACATGTCGCTTGTCAAGATCGGTATGTGTGTTGTATGCTATGTCATGGTCTCTGCAAGCAGCATCTAGAGGATTAACACCAGGGTCACCTCTGTTTAATCGATGATCTAGTTTGGTACCGGGGCCACAATATTGATAGCCTGGTATGTGTAGTTCAAATGGCAACTTGTTTATGATGTCATTAACTAGCCCCCGACCCTCGGAGATATTCCAAAATTTAGGTGGTAGAGTATTAATAATTTTTATAAGATATCCAATGCCCTTAGTGTCATTAACTATAAAATTAGACAATTTGGTGCTTATCATGTCCATAATTCCAACCTTTTCATTGTAAAAATTGTGATTACCAGCATTTTCTTCCCCAGCTATGACTAGCAATCTATCTACAAGTTTCCTGACATCATCAACCCACACAAATTCTTTAGGCTAGGTGTTGTACTGTTTGATCCCACTACCTGTCTTGATCTGTGACCATATGGGTTTGATTAAATTGTTGTATTTTGCTCCACTGCTAGATTTGACTCTTTTTTGTGTGGGATCATTGTTCTGGTATAGTGCATCTGATTTTATTAATATTTCTTTGTAATGCTCATAATCTTTATCTGTATAGTTGCCAGGTCTCTTCCGAGTCATCAATTCCCATAATCCAGGTGTGCCGGGATATTTAACAAATCCACCTTTTTCTCCAAGATGAGATTCTGAATATACTATTAGATCATCTCCCATAAATGTTACCCTAAAATTGCCAATTCTATGTATGATGCTACCATCACGCTCTTTGTCAGCATATAAGCCAAAGACCTCATCTTTGTTGTCTTTAGGTGTGCTTAAATATTTTTGAGCAAGAAGACCCAATTCAATAGGATCCAGAGTAGCTTCAATTCTTCGAGGAGCAATAGGACTAGGAGTATGAATACTAGAAAGTGGGGTGATTGGATAATCTAATATGTTCCTAGCAGCTACAGGTACAAGTTCTGTGATCAAATTTTGATTTTGTTCTGTAACAGTTTTGATATTTTTACCTAATTCACTAATAGCATCAATAATCGGTTGTTCTGTGCGCACTGTGTTGTTCATAGATACCTCGGTTTTCTACTTTCCATCCCTTAAATCTTTTTACAAGATAATCTCTTAATTTAAGATCATCAATAATTGGTCGTTTCATGGTTATTTTTATATGTTTCAATGTCTAGAAAATTGTTTATTTTATTTCTATATTTACCACTATTGGGTTTTCTTGTCATATCAATTGTGACAAACCCATAACTGTCCTGATTCCAGCACCTACTGCAAAACTTAGAAAAATTATTGTAGCTCAAGTCGCCACCTACATATTCATCATGTATGTGTTTGAGGATGGTATGGTCTTGATGAAATACACATATAAAATTGCTGTTGTCTCTTATCAATTGTTTTGGTATTTTAGAAAAAGTCTGTGCCAGGTAGAAGCAATCTATGTTTTTGTGTCGGCCCTGTGTAAAAAAATTTCTAACCTTGTTTTGGTTTTCTAATATAATATCATCAAATACAACAACAGAGTTATCGAGACATTCATGGAGTGGTTTAACATCTGATTCAAAAGTGGCTATATCCAGTCCATCATATATCTTCATCAACTGCTGATATTTTAATTGTTCTAAACTCTTAGAAAAGACATACAAGTGCCTGTTTTTCCAGTCTAACCAGTTGGGTGCCAATAAAAAATTATCAATCATTAGTGTAGTTTTACCACAGGCCGATGGCCCAACAATAAGACATCTAATATTATCAGGCAGCAGCTGGCCATTTCTCTTATTCTCCTGTTCAGGATCTGGTAGTCTTTTTATAACATCCCAGGTGTTCATAATATCACTTTGTCTGCCTCGATCCAACTGTGTTCTGGGAGACCTAGCCATTTGACCAGTATTTTGTTGCCTTTTTTGCGAATGACTTTTTCTATGAGATATGTGTCTGGCTGTTTAGTTTTGTTAAGTTCTTCTTCATAAAACCTGCCTTTGAGAATTTCACCTCGGTGATCTTTTATTATATATGTATTACGAGCCCCAGGTTTAACTTGAACCACTGTAAATAATTCGGTACTCCAGTTTCTTGTAAAACCTCTTTTGAATAAGTGCTTATATTTGCTAATTCTTACTTGATCACCAATTTTGTATTTAGGGTTTTTTGTTGTTGGTTGGTATCTAGGATAGTAAACAGTACTGATCAATTTCTGCTCATCAGATGAAGTTACCTCAGAGGGTCTCATGTTAATTGTAGTGTGAACTGAATTATTATATTTATCTAGAAGATCTGGTAGGATAGTAATCCATTTATAATTACCTTGAAGGGTAAATTGTTTATACATATGATTTTTTAGAGTTCTGTTAAATCTTTCTACAATAGAGGCCTTGAGATCACTGTAACTCGAGTAATGTTTTATTGACCGGCTTTTAATAAATTGTTGGGACATCAAATTATAGAATTCTTTGCCATTATCTGTTTGTAGATAGCGGGGTGATCTTCCACTCTGATTAATAATTGTCCTGAAGGCTTCTGTAACACATTTTCCAGTCTTAGATTTGAGCGGCAATGCCCAGGCAAATTTTGAAAATGTATCTATGACAGTAAGTATATACTTGTATCCTTTGTTGACCTTGTCTAAGTTTTTCAGCTGTCCACTTGCTATTTCCACCAAGTCACACTGCCATAAATCATCTATGCCTTTTGTAACCACTGGCAGTCGCTTATAGTTACGTCTAGCTGGTTTGTGTAATTCATCAACAATAATTTGTCTAGACATGGTATGTAAATAAGAATATTGCAACTATAGGGTGTTCAGCAGCAGATACTACAGGATTTTCTAAATATAATTTGTCTCCTATTTGTATTTTAAATTCCAGAGATCCATCATCTTCGGCATAAGATGTTTCTAATGTATTGGGATCTGTAAAATCTTCTAACTCTATTTTAGTGATTTTTGGTTTGTTCTCAGCATTTGTTATTGACAAGGTAGGGTAGTGATGTGCCTGTGGTTGTAACCAATATTTAATTTTGATTGTTCTAAGTGTGCTTCCAACAAAAAACTGGTAATAAAATTGTGCAGGGGATAGTTTATACAGTTTCCCACCTGGTGTAAATGGTGAATCATATTCATTATTAGGGATACTGTTTAATTCAAGAATTACTGTATGCTTAGGATTCTCGATTAGGCCAGTTATTTCTCTTTCTGCTGTAAGCAATCTACTTGTTACAGATTCAAGATGCTCGTTGATAGTCCTAACAATCTCATCGTGGCCTGGTTTTATTCTTATGTCTACAGCAAGTTTTTTGTATTGTTGCACAATTTCTTGAAGCTGGGTGGCAAAAACAGACAGAGTATTTGCTTGGTTGGATTCCATGGTCCCTAGCTGTTGCTTAATATTAGCTACAATTTGCTGTAAATTTTCAACAACTGCCAATTTAGAATTTTGGGCAGTAAGATCATGGACTTGTCTTCTGATATCCTCAAATAAAGCATGCAGTTCATTAATATGTTGATTAGTTGGAAGAGTGGCCACTGTATGAGTAAGTTGTTTGATCTCTGTCTGGATATTCTTGATATCTTCTGATTTTAGTATGCGATTTATTGATCTTTTAATATTTTTAAGTTCCTGAGATGTAGGCAGATTTGCTACAGTATTCTGCAAAGATTCAAGTACTAATTTAACACTATTTAATTCACCAGCGTCAGCCACACTACGCATAGCATCTTGGAGCAAGGATATGTCTGCCTGAGTAGGTGTCGATTGTTGTAAAATTTCAAGTTTTGTTTGGATATCATCGATCAAGTGATGAAAATGAGATAGCTCAGATTCGGTGTTGAGGTTTTCAAGTTTAGTGATCTGTTGCTGGACACTAACAAGAGTGTCTACAATACCAGGCAAGCGGGATTCTAGAGTTTCTTGTACATTTGTCAGATCACTTTGTACTGCTGCTATGGTACCTTCAAGGTGGGTTATGGTACTCTGAATTTTTCCAAAATCTTCATATGTCTCAAGTTGCAGTTTGATGTTAGCTACACTACGAGTTATAGCACTTAGAGCATCAGAAGATGGTAAGTTGTTCATAAAAGTTTCAAGTGTCTCAATTTTTTCTTTAACCTCGGATATGGCATTGTTCAAGGGGTCCAGATTAGGTATCTGTAGTGATTGAATTTGTTCTTTTAGAGTGGAAATTACTAGATCAAAATCTTCTTGTGATTTTATGCTTTTGACAATTGTTTGGAGTTGTGCCTGGACACTACCAATTTGCTCTTCTAGTTGCTTTTTTAATTGTTCAGAGTTGGTATTCTGAGTTTTGAATTTGGTTTGAAGAGTCGCTACAGCCTCCTCTAAATTTTGAAAATTATCCAATGTTGCCAAATCAGTATATTTTTGAAGCAATAATTTAAGTTCTGAATCAATTTTAAGAAGAGGGTCCATGCATTGTGATTGTAAATTTGTAATTTCTAGTTGAAGACTGGCATTGAGTGTGCTTTGTAAAACTTGTAAATCACTTCTTAATTTTTTCACTCTGACATCAAGCATCAAAATCTCATCACTGTGATCTTCGCGCCTTGTATGGCCAAATATATCATTAGGCATATTTATTTTTATTTTATTTTAGGGGTTATTTATTATTGAATATCTAATTCTTAATTCTATAAAAAAAGGTATAAGTTTGTCATAATATCCCGGGACCTCAATATATAAACAATCACCGGCAGAGACGGTATATACAGTACCATAAACCATGTTTGAGTGCTTAATTCTATAAATATTTCTCCCTACTGAAATTTTAACATCACCCTCGGGAGTTGTAATAAATTGTAATTGACCACCTATAGGTAATTGGTAATGGTTTAAATTATTGTTAAATATGTATAATGTTTTACCTGTTTTATCATCAACATCTGTAAGTATGCTATTGAGATGAATAATTAGCAAACCAGTTAGTTTAGATATTATATCAGGAGAGGGTGCTGGTGTCGGCAGGTCCATAATATCTTGTTTTTTAAAACCAAATAAGTTCATTGGCATGTTTTATTTATTTCAAATCATGCTCTGTAATTGGGCATTGATTACCACTTCTCAAGTTATAATGCCCCCATGGTAGAGTATGTATGCCACATGATAAAATACATCTCTTATCGTCATGTGGGTCCAGAGCCACTTTTCTTACAATATTTGTGGTCAACAAATGATCCACACTCTGGATTCTACATTCGGATGTTCTAATTAACCTATCTGATTTAAGACAATCTTCATAATCTTTAAATTCAAGTTCTTTATCTACAATTACTCTACCAACGCCCTTGGCTTTTTTAGTAACACCACCACTACATGTTTTAAAACTATACATCTTGGCCCTTAACCCAGCAAATCCTACAATAACATCACCAAGTGTCTCATCTTTTAACTTGCCAGGCACCTTTTTGTTGTGGGGTTGAATTTTTGAATGTTCACTGGTATCAAAATATTTAATTAATTCAGGATGTGATATATCTTTATAAACATCTTCTGTTTGAATATCAAGAATAAAACTATCTGTATCCATATACATTAATTTTATACTATTACCATAAAAAGGTTTCAACACATCATAATAAAGTTTTAACATATGTAATTTTGCCAATTCTAATATCACCGCCCCTACATAAATAGGTTTATCAAACTTAATTTTTCTTTTCTTCATATTAAAAAGTGCCATATTCTCATCATAAATTCTTCTATAATTAAAATTCGGCTTTGCCACTAATTTTTTGCTCCGGCTGGGGTCGGTAACTAATTTAACATCACTATGCTTTCTAACATTTTCTATTGTTTTGCCATATACTGAATTTACCATTAATTTAAACAAAGTTTTATCAAATTGGCTTACTGCAGATGTTCGAAGCTCGGTGTTCGTATCAATATATGGTTTTAACCATCTTGAGTGCCTGAACCTCAAAACTTTCCCAACCTTAATTACTTTAACACCATGATGCATCAAAAACTGAAGGTTTTTGTAATATATTACATAATCCTGTTTTGATTCCAAAGTCATCATCAATTTCTTTTGTTTAGAATTAGGTGAACACTTAACCTCAGGAATTGGGGGCAGATCAGAAAACTTATTGTGTAAATTTTCAGGAATTATCAGATCAACTTCTAAGAATAGACCATAGTGGCTGTCATCAAAATCCTGAAGATCCCCAATATTAAAATTTTCAACCCACTCAAGTCCTGCATATGGCAATTTATCCATCATAGCGTGACCATACAAATTATTGGCATCCACATAAACTATATAATTTGATGGCAATTCTGGATCATAATTAGAAATATATTTGTTATTAGCCCTGGCATATCTCTGAGAGCATTGCACCATCCCTCCTCTTATACACTGTTCCATAAATAGATACATATCTTGATCTTGGATTAAATTTAATTGCATTTTAGTTTTAAAAAACATTGCAGACCATGCTAGACCTGGGGCACTATAAAAATAAATTGGATCTAGTTTATAATTTTTCATGGAAGATTTTCTAAATGCCTGAAGTATATCGGCTAAAAGAGTGACAGCAAGTTTTAAATATGCTTTATGATAATCACCAAATGTCTGGCATTTTAAGTTGTCCCACATCAACTTGGCATGGTGATAATCTTCATCAGTAATTTCGGATGCCCTGAGTTTACTATAAAATGCTTTTTGTGGTGGCAGAGAACACTCATCAAATTTAGAAAAATCAGTAACATAATCATATGGGTATACACCTTTTCGCCTAATTAATTTCAAGTCCTGATTTGGAAACATATCACAAGTAATTTTAAATTGATCATCTGATAATTGATTGGCCAGAGTAGCCAAGCTAGCCGACAAAATTCTATATGAATCAAGAAATCTTAAGTGAATGGAAACACTATTAACTTTAATTATCTTGCTAATAGATATATATTTCTCATCATTTTCTGCTAAAATATTTAAATTCTGCTTGTCAAACCCCTCGTACCTGATCAAGTGATGAAAATCATAATTAGATGCACCATGGCAAAATATCGGGACAAATTTTGGTCTCTGGATCTTAATATTACAATTATTACACAGTGCCATTAAAAATTTACCACTTGTATGGGAATGGTGTTTCACCTTGATATTTGTATTTGAAAATTTAAAATCACATACCGGGCATTTTTCTGCATTATTGAAATTTTCAATTTGTTCTTCTGTTAAAGGCATCATAGGTCTTGATTTTAATAAAATATTAGATGCTATGTCATGGCACTCATTTTCTATTCTATGTGCAAATTCTTTGATAGCATTTGGTCCCATGTATAATTGTGGTTCACTAGCAACACCATCCCGTATAATTATATAACAAAAACTAGAAGGTTCATGTAATTGATATGATGTAATTGAAGATTCATCAGGATCTGCACTGCAGAATGCAAGAGGTTTGAGGTTTGACTCAAAATCACAAACTATATATGCTGGGTGTTCCAACAAGGCTTCAAATTTTTTAAAATTGGCATTTTCACTTGGCATAGGCATTACCATATGAACTGGTTTATGATTCCCACAATATTTTAAATGTTCAACTAACTTGTTTTTAGCAATTTCTGTGTTACGTTCACGAACCCCATTTACTAATTTTTTACCATCAAATACAGTTAAACATCTTCGGCACAACTTAAATATTGTATTAGATTTATTTACTTGTTTTCTTACTAAAGCTTCAAGATTATGTATCAAAGTGTAATGATATGTGCCATCCCCCTCAATTAAGAGTAAATCAATCGGAATAGCAGATTCATCATCAAGTGTACTAATTCTGAGAGGTTCTATCAGGCAATTGCCACGACCAGTAGAACAAATAAATACATTAATAGATAATGGTCTACCATTGATATCTCTGGCCTTTTTTTTCAAATTTATCAATATTCTGAACATACGTTGGATATTCTAAGCCCTCCATTGCGTTATCAAAATCGTGTTCATATTTTTTATAATAACTTATTCTTTGTGGATTCCTTAAAACTGGATACAAAGCAGCTAAAATACACCACAAAAAGCATTTCTGATCATTATTTTCCATGTTAACCACGGCTCTTTTATTTTTAATATTGGCAGGTAATGGCACATATGTCGAACCTTGTAGTGGGTTAAATTTAGAAATATTAATATATAACTTGTGTGGACTTCCACATAAACTCCATCCAGATTCTTTTGCCGCAAATTCAGAGTGTTTAATAATTAATTGCTCTATCAAACTACTTATTATTTTGTTTAAATTGGTATTTGAATATATAACTACAGTTTCTGTTATGTGGGGGTGTGTAAATTTTGTTCCATTTGCACTCTTATATTGTGTAAATAATTTGAAAGATAATTTATAAGAGTTATTTTGCTTATTTAGAATATCCTGCACATCAGGATTTATATTATTCAAAAAATTCTCAATATCACATTTTGGCTCTGATATAAAACGGTAATCACTTAGTTGACCATTAAAACTACTATGAATAGGTGCATAGCGTGCCTGCTTTGCTGGTTTATAATTAATAGGGGTTTCAAGTTTTCTTTTTAGACCAGATGAAGATGTAGATGGATGTGATAAAGTAGGAAACTGTGCAGAACAATTATTTTTATGTTTATATAAGAAATATTCCAGACTATATTTTCTATGGCATTTTGGACAAATTTTTGTGGGAGTTCTATATTTGCCTGGATCACAATTCTTTTGGTGTCTAGTCCAATTATGGCTAGATATATTTTTATTGCATTGATTACAATATTTTTGATTTGGCATTTTTGTTATTAGTTATAAAATTTCTTGGGGTTCAAATTAAATCTCTATATTTCATATATAATATGAATTGGGTTCAGGAGTGTACTTTATATAATTATTGTATATATTTAATATGTTAATATTATTAATTTTTATCCTCGGTTTATTATATCAAATTTCTCGGGTTTCAAATCAAAATTTTATACTTAATAAAACTAAGACAAATTGTAATGCCAATATAGCTTACATGCACGAAGGTGGAATAAGTATGGATCGACAGAAAAGCAGCGACCTACTGAAACACTAACCTTTCTCAATTGCATGCACAAACATGCATGTCGGTGGCAGTGACCTAATGCGTATTGATCTTGTAAAACACACGGAAACAGATTGCAACAGCAGCAGGCCAAAACTCTAAATATAAACTAATTACAACTAGATGTAACAAATATCAGACTCTTTTATATAAAATATAAGATCCTTGTTCAATATATAAGATATATGTTTAATATAAATAATAAGAAATTCAGTATATCAAACCAAACAGAACTATAATATGAGGAGCACTGGAACAACACGTCTGTACTCTTCAACAATTCTCACAATATTAACTATTATAGTTAGATCCAGCTTTTTATAGATGTAGCTAAACTCGGTCTGAGAAGAAAAGAAAAACGGGAAATTCCCGAGAATTTTGTTTTTACGGGAAATTCCCGTGGAATTATACTTTTTACGGGAATTTCCCGAGGAGTTATACTTTTTACGGGAAATTCCCGAGGAGTTATACTTTTTACGGGAAATCTTGAGTTAGACACTATAATCAAAAAACTCATAAGAGCATCTTAGCTTAGTTTTAAGTGTGGTTAAAACAATATCGAGAAAAGCCATATTTTTAACAAATTTATAAACAATAATTTTGGCAAATTCAAGTTTAGCCACATCAATTTGAGAGGGTCCTCTTTTCTCGGAAGCTTTTTTTAAAAAAAATCATAGGTTTTACACAGTAACAATGAAATTTTATAGACATTTTGCCTTAGTTTTAAATATTTCTATTCAGTCAAAACACCTCCTCATTTCTCGAGTTTATAATATGGCCTTTCCCACTACTATCCTACACCTACCAGTGTTTGCGGAGAACATACATTGCACCCTTGCTGAGTTTCTGTAGGGTCTGCAAAACTATACTGACAAGTCACAGAAAAGAAGTGGAAGAGAAAATGTTCCTGGTCAGAGCATCGAATCATGAAAACATGGAACTTGTACAAGCACTGAGCGATCTATCTTCACCTGAAGAATTTTTGCGGAATATGAAAATGCAAGTACATGGGACACCCAGATACTGAAATACCCGCTTTCCTGCTAGGCGTTATGTGTGTTTCCTAACTCTATGCCAGTATACTGATTGCACTTTCAGCTGGTGGCTGGGAAGCTACGAATCAGCGATCAGTTGAATTCTCTTCGACTGACATCGGACATTTTCGAGTCACAAGGTACCGAAAGTTCCTGGCGGGACTAAACAAATGAGTGTCGGATACACAGAATGTTGACAAACGTACTGTAAAATGAGAGAGAGATGATCAGCGCCGTTACAAGATAAAAGTTGTACAATAGTATACAAAGCACGGAAAATTTGTACACAAACAAGTTAATTGAAGAAATTGACAAAAACAAACGTGTGCTTGGCAACATTTTAACGGGAGAGCGATGCTACATCTTTTACTTAACAACTGAGGTTGTTGACACTCATCGAGTCACACACCCCCGAAGACGATTCAGGGACAAATAGAGCTATGTAGGGCAGCCGCCAGTTGGACCCGCTAGCAGTATAGTAGAAGTTGTCATTTAAAATTTGCTATTCAAATCGACTTATCGCCGTAGAGTTAGGCAGCACACATAACACCTTCCAGGGAAACTAATATTTCAGGATGAAGGTCTCCCTGTTTTATTACCGGTGACTGTACAAGGGGACTGAGTGGCTTCAGTGCATTTCATGTAGAAAGTGGATATGTGTCATGTGCAACAGACGATACAAAAACCCACAGTACAAGTGGGACGCTATTGCACTACCTGTGTACACAAACTGCGTTTCAGGAATGAATTTCCTTCCTTTTTATTAACCGAATTGGAATCGCATTGTACATTGCTTTGTATGTAAAAAAGTGCATTACATTTCTTTCCTCAACCCATAGGCAAAAAGCTTCCTATATCATTTTGTCAATTCCTTTAGATTTTGCAACGTTGGTGAAATATGTCAAAAACAGCATGAAGTTAAACCTGTATACGGCATATACTACAAAATGATATAAAATTGTTTATAGTGCATGAGAACAACGATATTTCACTTTCGAATCATTCCGCTTATATTTTTTCACTTAAAAATATTATTAATACTTAGTAAGACTGATTTTCATTTTGCGACTTGAATTGTCTCTAATTTAAAGGATCCACAAGTTTACATCCCGTTGATTTAAAAATTAATTTTCAAAAATATTCAACCTTATTTTCGGGTAAATCTCATTTTGTCCCTTTAGAAAAAAAAACACGCCGGTGTCGTTTCTCATAGATGAGAGCGGAATGGCAACAACTTTTCATATAAACATATTTTCACTAAGAAGAGGCACGAGAGAAACAACTCTTCATTCACGTCTTTTCTTCAGAAGAAACACGAGAGAAACAACTCTTCATTCGAACGTCTTTACCTTCAGAAGAAGGTACGGGAGAAACAACTCTTCCTTCGAACGTAATTTCCTTCAGAAGAAGGTACAAGAGAAACAACTTTTCATTCGAACGTCTTTCCGTTCAGAAGAGGGCACGAGTGAACAACACTTCCTCCGAACGTCTTTTCATTCAGAAGAGGGCAGGAGAGAAACAACTCTTCATTCGAACGTCTATTCCTTCAGAAGAGGGCATTAGAGAAACAACTCTTCATTCTAACGTCTTTTCCTTCAGAAGAGGGCCCGAGAAAAACAACTCTTCATTCGAACGTCTTTTCCTTCAGAAGAGGGCACGGGAGAAACAACTTTTCATTCGAACGTCTTTTCCTTCAGAAGAAGGCACGAGTGAACAACTCTTCCTCCAAACGTCTTTTCCTTCAGAAGAGGGCATTAGAGAAACAACTCTTCATTCGAACGCCTTTTCCTTCAGAAGAGGGCCCGAGAAAAACAACTCTTCATTCGAACGTCTTTTCCTTCAGAAGAGGGCACGGGAGAAACAACTTTTCATTCGAACGTAATTTCCTTCAGAAGAAGGTACAAGAGAAACAACTTTTCATTCGAACGTCTTTCCGTTCAGAAGAGGGCACGAGTGAACAACTCTTCCTCCGAACGTCTTTTCATTCAGAAGAGGGCAGGAGAGAAACAACTCTTCATTCGAACGTCTATTCCTTCAGAAGAGGGCATTAGAGAAACAACTCTTCATTCGAACGTCTCTCCTTCATAAGAGGGCACGGGAGAAACAACTTTTCATTCGAACGTCTTTTCCTTCAGAAGAAGGCACGAGTGAACAACTCTTCCTCCGAACGTCTATTCCTTCAGAAGAGGGTATTAGAGAATCAACTCTTCATTCGAACGTCTTTTCCTTCAGAAGAGGGCCCGAGAAAAACAACTCTTCATTCGAACGTCTTTTTCTTCATAAGAAGGCACGAGTGAACAACTCTTCCTCCGAACGTCTTTTCCTTCATAAGAGGGCAGGAGAGAAACAACTCTTCATTCGAACGTCTTTTCCTTCAGAAGAGGGCACGGGAGAAACAACTTTTCATTCGAACGTCTTTTCCCTCAGAAGAAGGCACGAGTGAACAACTCTTCCTCCGAACGTCTATTCCTTCAGAAGAGGGTATTAGAGAAACAACTCTTCATTTGAACGTCTTTTCCTTCAGAAGAGGGCCCGAGAAAAACAACTCTTCATTCGAACGTCTTTTCCTTCAGAAGAGGGCACGGGAGAAACAACTTTTCATTCGAACGTCTTTTCCTTCAGAAGAAGGCACGAGTGAACAACTCTTCCTCCGAACGTCTATTCCTTCAGAAGAGGGTATTAGAGAAACAACTCTTCATTCGAACGTCTTTTCCTTCAGAAGAGGGCCCGAGAAAAACAACTCTTCATTCGAACGTCTTTTCCTTCAGAAGAGGGCACGGGAGAAACAACTTTTAATTCGAACGTCTTTTCCTTCAGAAGAAGGCACGAGTGAACAACTCTTCCTCCGAACGTCTATTCCTTCAGAAGAGGGCATTAGAGAAACAACTCTTCATTCGAACGTCTTTTCCTTCAGAAGAATGCACGAGTGAACAACTTTTCATTCGAACGTTTTTACCTTCAGAAGAGGGGACGAGAGAAATTACTTTTCATTCGAACGTATTTTCCCGGGGTGTGGAGGAAATAACTATTGATTCGAATGTCTTCTTCCTTAGAAGGGGATGCGAGGGCAACAACTTTTCTCTCCAACATATTTTTCCTTAAAAGATTTTACGAGAGGAACAACTCTTCCTTCGAACTTTCCTTTCCCTTAGAAGAGGGTGCGAGAGGAACAACTTTTCTCTCGAACGTCCTTTCCCTTACAAGAGGGTACGAGAGGAACAACTCTTGATTCGAACTTTTTTTCCCTTAGAGGAGGGTGCGAGAGCAACTACTTTTCTGTCCAACGTATTTTACCTTAAAAGAGGGCACAAGAGAAACAACTTTTCATTCGAACATCTATTTTCCTGAGAAGAGGCTGATCGAGAAACTGATTTTCAATGTAACATATTTTCTTTGAGAACAGATTACAAACGTAACAACTTTGCATTATTGTACCGTTTCCATGAGGATGGACCACGATGAATGCAACTTTTCATTTCACCATCAATTTCCTGAGGATACTTCACCTTCGATGGCCGTTTCGTCAATTCGTTTGCTGGTGAAATTATATCGAACTATTTTTTGTTTTCGTGTCGAGAATTTTGTTCAATATGTTATCACAATGTTACAGAAATAAAGTTAAGTGCTGTAGCTAATAAATCATGGTGTACTATTCGTATTATTGATAAACTTTTCATTGGACCGTCTCTTATCTGTTTTGAACCTGGTATGTTTGTGTAAGGTTTGTAACTTTTTGAGCCCCTCTCTGTTTGCCTCTATGTGCTTCTATATTGACAAATTAATTGCCAACAAATTTCTATGAAATATTCATTTTTGAGCTCCTGTAAATGATTTCAACAATCATATATACGCGTATATCTTGTAATTGTTTTACACATCTTTCATGTACTCTAACGTCTGGAGTTCATATTTTTAAATGAAATTACTCTCGATATCTATTGGGAGAAAAAAGAAGATTTTAAAACTTTTCGATAAATTTTACACTAATAAGTCCTTCCTGGTAAAGAAGTTTTGATATTTTTTTATTTATGCATCTATAGAACTAAAACAATGGTATCTCCTACCATGGGCGTCGCCAGAAATTTTGGCAGGGGGGATCGGGTAAATGATAAAAGTTGAATAGTACAAGGTGGGCGAAAGGTCCCTTTACATGTTAATAGCATAGTACAGTTAGACATGTAGATAAACATTGTTATGAATACAAAACAGCATATTATTTTTAAATTTAAAATTTATTTTGAATAAACAATGTCTGGTTAACATTAACATTTATTGTGAATAACATATTAATATTGTTACAAAGGTTCAAGGTTGATTGATCAACAACGTCAGTGTGCACTCCTCCATGTTCGATGCAAAGGTTGATGCGTCGCCATGTTCTTGTTTGCATCCGCTGCAGCATATCAGGGGTGATCCTATCAAATGCTATGCGAACTCCTTCTTTCAGTTGATTGTCGTTCACGTATCGTCGTTTTCGAACTTCCTTTATTATGCCCAATAGTGCATTGTCCGGTGTGGTGAGGTCTGGGCTTCGTGGAGGCCATGGCAACGGTGCTGGAAGGTCTCGTAATCCACGTCCAATCCAGCGGTTTGGAAACAGTTCATTTATCCGTTTGCTGACACTTACAGCAAAATGTGGTGGAGCGCCGTCTTGTTAAAGTGTAACGATGTCAGCTATTCCTCTTGTCGTTAATTCTGGAAGCAACCACGTGTTAATCATGTGAAGAAAGCTGTGCTGGTTCACAGGACCATCAAAGGAATATGGTACAAGCAGATGGTCTGCCGTTATCCTTGCCCAAATCATAACATGCGACAGATTGCACTCGATTTCCTCATAAAAGTGCGGATTGTCTTTTGCCCAAAAAAAGACGTTACGATTTCGTGAGCTACGATAAATCGCACACTCGTCAGAGAACATAAAGTTTTTTTTTTATCATTTGCATGCGGGAAGCGTGCGAGCAGCATTTCACATGCATGCTAACGTTGCTCCAAGTCACGATCACTCAACTCATTCACTGAGGATGTCGAAAACATGAAACGTTCAAGCCTTTCGGCATGTGGTCTCGCATAGTCGATCGCGTGATGCCTAATTCTGCAGACCACCTACGGGTTGCCTTCATCGGCGATCGTTCAATTGATTCCGCAACAGCAGCACAAGTTTCGGTGCGAGTCGTAGGCCTTCCGCTACGTGGTGCATCGAGAGCACTTCCCGTCGCAAAGGTTTTCTTCTTCCATGCGAATAACGTTGGTCGTGATGGCGGCGGTTTTCCAAACCGCACAGCGAAGTCCGTCAAAATGTCAGTCATTGTCTTCTTTGTGTTCTGACGTTCGTGAACCCACACAGAAACCACCAAACGCCCCTCAACAGTGAAAGCACTTGTATCCGCCATGGTTTCACTCTCTCGACTGAATGCAGTGGCCCACGTTCTTCTGCCACTTCCTTCACACACTAACCGAAGTGAACGTGACATTCGCAGGACTCAGCTTATGGCGGGAAATTCTTATCTCAACAATCTGTAACAGAACAACAATAATGTTAATAATAAATAATAATAAAGACTCAATCTGCTCAACAATAGTAAAAAATATACTGTTTTTGTATTGTTTTTGTATTCATAACAATGTTTATCTACATGTCTAACTGTACTATGCTATTAACATGTAAAGGGACTTTTCGCCCACCCTGTAGATAAATGGGAGACTCAATCCACCAAACGAGTGAATACCAGCATTATTTCTTTTGCATTTTATGCAGTCAGTATCTGAATGTATTTTGATATTAACCTTTGCACGTCTCATTCAAGAAGAGGCTTTAAATGTTTGGGGTGATTTTTTTTATATAAACTATGTTGTGTCACCTCTCACCTACAACTGTAATTATTAGAATTTTGAAAACTGTGAAACCATTTGTTCTTTGGATGAAACTGTAGAATATAACCTTATTCCTGTATTTTTCACTCAATGTTTTCGATCCAATGCCTTTTTTTATTTGATTATTCTGTTCGAATACTAACTAAATGAACTTTATTTCTGTTCTTAACAATAAGAGAAACAAACTTTCGGCTTTCTTGTATCTTTAAATGAACGATGTCAATTTTCAGGGGGTCCACCGACCCGTTTTGTTTTGTTTGTTTTGTTTAGTCTCAACTATGAAATAAATTTGTCATTTTTCAAGCTACTAGATAAACGACAAATTTATTTCAATCTTGAGAAGAACCTCTGCAGATTTGACTAAATCTATTCAAAAAATGACTAAATTCACCCCAGAGCCGCCTTGTGCGGGGACAAGGGCGTCAAAGTCAACCATATTAGATATTTCTTTTTCTTTTTAATTAACGGTATATATTCCAGAAGAGCAGAAACAAGGGATAGCGTGTAGAATTCGAGATTTTCTCCGCATCCGAAAATTTCGAAAAGTTCCCGACCCGAGACTGGTCCGGAAATATTTCTTTTGAGTCCCGAAAGACGGGATTATAAAAATTTCCCTTCCCAATCCTGTCCCGACGAAACGATTCCGTTCTACACACTCCTAGTTACGGTGGTCTAGATGATCCTGAGGTGAAAACGTTCTACCTTATGGTAGTTATTGCTATAACTTACAGCCTGCAAGTCAGAGAAAACAGTATTAAATACTCTATAATAAAATATCACCACTGGAATTACATTGTCCTTTCTCAAATATCTCAGGGAGAGCAATACCCCACCCCCGTCCCTCTGCGAACGCTCATGAAACTCGCCTCAAGCTTGAAAAGCAATTATTCTTCAATTTTGACTAAAGTTTACTCAAAAAATGACTAAATGCACCTCAGGCTTAAGTAGCAGTTGTTATTCTAATTTGACTAAATGTTACTCGAAAAACAAATAACTTGGTTTCTCACATTTGGCTATATAATACACTCAAATGAAATTACTAAATGCATTTAGTCACTTTTGACTAAATTCGTGTCGGAGCTACTTTGAGTGGCAAATTTTTGTCAAAATTGAGTATTTTGTATATATTTTTGAACAAGTCGTTTTAACAGCATGATTATGTCATACTCAAATGTTATTAATGGATAGGATTTCTAAATCCGTAACTTTTTCCGAACAATAGTGACACATTTTAAATGGAAATTCTTTTAAACAATGGATAGCTTACTCAACTCATATTACCATGGTTTCTAAATACAGACTCGACTGTTGTGCGAAGAATCAAGCTTCCAAGTGAAAATATATATGACTCCATCTTGAGGTATCAACAAGCGAGTAATTTCAGGTAAGATATTTATTATGAGAATTTAGATTCTTGTACAGTTAGAGGTAAAGTTGATTTTACGTTAGATGTATTTAATGCTCTCCAATTATACACTTTATCCAACAATTAATAGATAAATTATGCGTTTTGTTGATAAACTTATTGGCTTAATAATAATTTTTAAACTTGAAATAAGGGAGAATAGTCATTCTGTAGTCCCGAAATTTGCACAGAGTAGGTCTACTGAAGTTTTTTTAAAACTTTAGGTAGAGACTATGATTCCATTTACTTTGGATTATATTCCATTAAATATATGGTCGAAATCATTTAACTTCTAGAAAACATGTCATTGATAGTAGAATAGTGATGATGATGATGGTACATCCACACTTTGCGTAAGAGGTTTGGCGAAGGTATTCTTAAAATTGAAAAAAAAAAGTATGAAACAAGTCTTTTAGTGATTGCATTTAAAAACATAAATACTAAAGTAATCGAAAGTAGAACGTATACGCGTTGAAGAACAAGGTATATGCTACTGAGTAAGGATAACCAGAGGGTATTGGCTACGGTGTATCCTCTGTATACCCTCGACCACAGCCCTGGAAATAATTCGTTTCACAAATTACAGAGAACCTTTCTTTCCTCTGAGTGTACATTTCATTCGCACAGATGGCAGAGCTCGTAACAACGGAGCAAAGAAAAATGTTTTCTTTATGGAAATTATAGGAGATGCATATTCATTAGAACTCGTCTAAGCAGGATGTGAGACTTGACCCCTTACATTAAAAGACGAACATAAATTAATAGCATTTGAAAATGAAATCCTTAGAAAAACATTTGGATTTAAAGGGATGAGGAGACAGGTGAGTGGAGAAGGTTACATAATTTATAACTACATAAGTTGTATTCATGTCCAGATATTATTAAAATAATTAAATCAAGAAGATGTACGTGGGCAGACCATGTAGCACGAATGGGAAAGGATAGAAGAGTCTACAAGATTATTGTTGGAAATCCTGATGGTAAGAGACCAGTAGGAAGGCCAAGAGGAAGATGCAGAGATAACGTTGAGATGGACCTAAAGGAAATCGGTAAGAATGGAAAAGATTGGATTTATCTTGCCCAGGATAGGGACAGATGGAAGGCTTGTGTTGCTGTAGCCATACACCTTCGGGTTTAAGAAGACTAGACGATTAGTTAGTTACCTGCCTAAGCAATCACGTGGGTACTGACCGACTCACTTCCCTGTGAAAATGAACGTGGTAACAGTAGTATAAGCCGGAGACACATTAAACTCGTTTGTTTTCAAATTTAAATCATTGCTACTTACCTCATATGCATAGCGGAAGATTTTTCAAGCTGGGGATCACTTTTTTTTCCATGAAAAAAGCGTTATTTTTAACATTATAATCATTTATTGGTCGTTGCTAATTCGGCGGCCAAATTTTGACTCACGTTGTCTATCGTCAGCTGATATGCAGTATCGTCAGCTGATGTGCAGTGTTTCCAAACTTATGAACCGATAAATGCCGCACAAACTATTCACGAAAGGTTTTTAAGCAAAAATTGAGGCTAGACTCTACTTTACGTCCTTATCTGCATGGTGATTGCTTCTTTGCATTCGCGGTGCGGCACCCGGCATCTCTTCGGGTAAGTACCTTTTTCTTTTTACACTTTCTGTTCACGATAGCCCCACTATCCATTCACGGGTTCGAGGTATGCCTACGAGGTTAGGTTAGGTTCCATTAGCACTCATTTCACCCCTAAATATGTGCTTCATCATCTAAAAAATTCCTCCGTACGTTCCATTGCGCATATCCGGACAACATCGGTTTTTCTCGATTTGTTCACAATAGCCCCACTATCCATTCACGGGGTCGAGGTATGCCTACGAGGTTAGGTTAGGCCTGTTAGGTTAGGTTCCATTAGCACTCATTTCACCCCTAAATATGTGCTTCATCATCTAAAAAATTCCCCATTACGTTCAATTGCGCATATCCGTACAACATCGGTTTTTCTAGATTTACTCCTTCAGGAAATTTTTGCTCGCTTTGGGATTTACGTTGTTGAATTCCTTATAAAATAAGCTTTCCGACGATGTATGACACGTATTCCTTAGGAAAAGGACGTAAACTAGAGTCTTACCTTACATTGGGAAAAAAAAACAACCGCTCACACGTCATCTTGTCAAACTTCCGCGTGGTTGCTACACTGTGAGGGGGTTACATAACCGAATGCAAGGAACATTTGATTCACGTAGTCGACGGCAATGGCGGCACGAGCTATCGTGCAACGGAGATGCATGATTGACGAAAAATACCTTATTTACAGGCAAAATACGTTGCACGATTCTAAAAAACAATTTCCCCGGCTTCAGAAAGTCCTCAAGAACGCAATTCCGTAAGTACTTTCTCGTCTTTTCTCCTGTAAATTTTAAGAAATCCGTCTCCGGCTTATACTACTGTTACCATGAACGTATTAATCCGAGTGTGTAAGAAGCACTTGTTGTTTGATCGTCAGTGAAAGCACTCAAAACCTGGTCCGATAACAGATGGTGTACGATGGCAATTGTACCTTTAACACGGTTGGTTTCATTGCAAATATAAACCCACAATCGACCCTTGTGTTTTACCGTTTCGGCGTAAAAGAAATATATGTTCACTCGTAGTACTTAATTCGAGCTTCGATTTCGCACTGTGCATTTTTCAATTAGATGCTCCAGATCTGTAAAAAAATACAAACTCTCTTACATTACTTACCATAGCTTCTTTCCTGTATCCACATTCATGTTGTAAACACACAGTATTGCCAGATCGAACTTTGGTTTTTAAAGTGGATATAGATGCTATTTTCCACTACGATTCAACTTTCTTCATTTCGTGTTTTCATCCGTATTTATGGTTTTCATTTTATTTTTGGATATTGAAGTTTCTATTTTTTAATAGCTGTAAATTATTTTCGTTATTTTAAGATGTTTTTCCTCAATTTTTTGGAAAATATATGGTTTTTGGTTATTTTATTGTTCAAGGTTGTCTGATCGTTGTGCTATAAAGAAGACCCTGACTTCACTTGTCTTCTTTATCGCACAACGTGAGGACAACCTACCTTGGGTCGTGACGTTTCTCGAGAAATGCCTACGTTGTTAGGTTAGGTCTGTCAGGTTTGGTTCTCATAGCATAAATTTACACTGTAAATGTATTATTTATGCGAAGATAACTAAACCAAACAAGCCTAAAATAACAAATTAGGCATTTAACTTACATCTGCACGTAAATTAGGCTCATTATGTTTCATTTGTAATGGAGGTTCCACAAACTTAAAACTATGATTTCTTCCACTTCCAATTGTTTCCTCACCATAAATCCTACATTTCTGGAATCCTTGAGTCATACCCTTTCCAACGATGTATCATACATACTTGTATTAGGAAGGGTCGATTCGACATCCTTACCCAAAGGCCTACTTGGCATAATCATTTAAAGATATTTGATGAGAAAGTACAAGAAATCTTACTTTACACGGTAGAACAAGATGTACTCAATCTTCAGTTTGTGAGATGTCCACAACAAAGTTAGGTTAGAATTCAATGGTTGGAGATCGATTAGTTCACCTAGATCCTCCAACTTAACCATTACCAGTGCGTAGTTAGAGATCTGTTAATTCATTGAACTCTCCAGCCTCTAACTATTGTCTATTTTGAGGGAGCAGGAAAATATATTAAAAGGAGGGTTTCAAATGATCCAGGAACCCAAAAATTCTAATTCGTCCTATTGGGATCCGCTGTAGGACCGGAACCTTTTTTGCTCGCACAATTTAAATTTGGTACAAGTTGTGTTGTTTCATTGAAAAAAGGTTCCTGGACCGTATTTAAAATAATTCGGAAAAAAGTTCCCTGGACAGAATTGAAATACTTTAAATATAAAAAGGTTCTTTATGGTCTAGAACCCATTTACACTTGCCGATTTTCTCTCCTGGATCGGAATTAAAATTATTTAAAATTGCTGGACCTTTGACAACCTTGATTTAAAGTCCTTGCCTTGACTCATTCTCGCCCAACAGCTCGGTAGGTGCCGGGGATTGCCCTGAGTTGATACCTTTCTGGAGATGAGGTCTACTCGAAAAAAGTCTTTAAACTAAATTAGGTTAGTTGCTGGGCAGGCCTTAGATGAGTGCTGGGCCTGGAGTATACAATATACGCGGGACTAATAATCCAAGTTTTTCAGGTGTCTGAAAAAATGGAGCTTTTGTCTCTTAGTTTGAAGTACAGTCCTACATAATCACAATGTAAAGTATATTCCTATTAATAAACAAGCTATTTATATGTATCGTAAGAGTAATAAGCAGAACGTGTAGGTGGTCAAAACCAAGAATCACGGAGAACTGGTTAAAGTTTCCAAAAATATCCTTTCATATATTTGTGACGCTGGTGCAACGATCATCACATTTAATTACAAAACTGGGTTCGTTTCATATCAAACTATTATTTTACCTACCCAACTGGTAATTTTTAATTCTCTACCATAATTTTAATTTGTTTACTTTTCATTGAATTTTGACGCTATAATGAATTAACATTGTTTCACATAAAATAATACTTCAAGATTTCATTCTATACTTAGATGATTTGATTTTTGTTATTTAGCGTCGCTTTTCCGCTTATTTTGGATAATCGCGATAATGAGGATCAGTGATGATATGATGAAATTGATGAAGGGACACTCAGAAAAACACCCCTGCCCAGGCCAGGACTCTAACCAGAGATCCAGCGCGCAGTGATATCCACTCCGCCACGGAGATCGACTTATAATTAAACAAATAGTGCAAAGTAACTACTTTGATAGACAATATATGTACATGATTTTTATGTAATATTTTTTAGAGTATGGTTTTACTAATTCCGGATATTTCTAAATGTATTAAAATAAACCATGAAGTCGGCAAGTTAAATTAGTTGCTTAATTGGAAGTATAAGCGTCCTATGATCTCGTAATAAACCGTACACAAACGGTTATTTTTACATGGTGCCCGAGTGACCCTTATCTAGGCCAGGCTCTGGTTATAGGTCTTGTCTAGTCTTACGGCGGGTGATCTACATGCAAGCAAGGGGAAGTGGGGAGCGAAGAATACGCAGCAGACCAACCTGACAACGGCGGTGGTGCCGAGAGTTACGATGTCACGGGTGGAGGTGCTGCGCGCACGTTCTACAGGCTGCTGTGATTCTCATCGCGCTTGATTGGTCGCTTCCCCGCTTCCCCGCTCCCTCCCAACCTCCCTTGCCAGCATGTAGGGCGCCCGCCGTATAACAAGAGAGACAGTTGATAAGTGTTGACGAGTCTGCTCAAAATTTTAGTTCGTAGTTCTGTGACATGTGGGGTGAGGCAGGCGACTCATTACGATTCCATTTCATTTCACGGAAACATGTAAATAATGATTATAACTAGTTCATGATATTAAAATACACATGTAAGTTCAAACCTACAATACAAATAAACCTATTGGAATGAATCAAGAATCCTTACGATTGTGTGGCGGTTATTTCTGTTGGATTATGCAAATTGATCTGTAAATGTATTTACGGGTTGTACTATCACTTCTGAAACTTCTTATTGTTACATAGAATATTTCCGTCATCGGTCTTAGCTTCTTCAATCAGAATTGAATACGAGTACCTTTCTAATTGTAGGAAGTCAATCATATTCTTCCATTGTAAATAATGACACTTAATGTATTTTGTCAACCGTATTTGTGTCATGAATTGCTAGATTGAAGCATAATAGGAAGAGAAAGGAAACAAATAACACCCCTGATCTTCCCAGGTGTCACTAGTCGAACATCCGATTGAGGGCATTCGTCAATGCCTTCGTCTTCGTTGTTAGGTTAGATTTGTTAGGTTTAGTTCTGTTAAAGCTCTCTGCACGAAAACAGTCCAGTCAAGGTCACACCACCCACCTACAGTGTTGCCAATGAGCAACAATATCAACCGACAAAATTAAGCATTTTCAAACCTGCAAAAATTCCAAACAATTAAATGGAGGATGGTAAAATTGAACTATCCAACTTTGTTTTGAAGCAAATTTCTTGTTATTAACACTCCAACGCACTTTATTTGTTAGTTGCAGAAAAAAAATGCACATACATTGGAAATCAGTAGCGGCGGTTGGGTGACAAGTGGGGAGGGGGCAAGGACAGTTTATGTTTGTAGGCAACGCTTAGTACTAGGAGGTCATACTGCGAGTGTCAAAATGTGGCAAAAGTGTAGGGTGCAACTGCTTTGTTTATTACCGTCACTGTTGAAAATTAATAAATTATGTGTAGTAGCTTCGATCTGCTGTACGAAACCATATTCATTTGTTAAATAATCTCTGAACCACAGATGGAGCAAAAAACATTGGTGGCACGGAAGTTTGAATTCTTCTAATACAGTGATTTCGGTGGTTCTAGACACAAACCAAACACGTCCCTGTTGCATACCCATCAATGCAATAAAACAGTGAAATGAAATGAAGTTTCTCCCTCCGATTGGACTTTCATCAAAACTTTTGCTTCCCCTAATTGGAGGGTCTGCGAACGCCTATGGATCCTGAAGCTCTTAATAGATATCTTGATTCATAATTAAATATCATTACTTCATATGCTGTATATCGTTCGTTCTGTGTCTTCAAAGAAATGGTGCAAACTCACAATAAACTTTCACATCACATCAAGTCTGCCCGTTGTACCTCATAACTTCTTCACACCGACATTACATACAAAAAATATCTTAGTGTAAAGAGTGAACACTTCAACAATTTTAATCGAAACATTTTACTCTGCATGTGGTTCAAGTTTTTGAAGATGAACGTTAAAATTCTACGTCTACATTACTGACAAGAAATGTGTCAGCAAGTTTTTGCATTGGCTCCTACCACGCACGAACTGATTGCAGGAATATGTGTAAAACAAACTCCTATTCTAAACTCATTGACCTGTCAATGACTTAACTTTGGCACAAAAGGTTGCAACTATGTGACTAAACCAAATCAAATAACACATGTCCACTTGGTACTGAACTGTATCCATTTTATTGCAGTCAAGTTTCTCCACACACTCGCACCTTACATGAATCAGAAGTACCACCTTACAGTGGACAATTTCAATACCACGTCGTCTAATACTCAATACAGCGTGGACTATCTCTCATAATAATGAAAAATACAGTCTGCTGAGTTTATAATTGAAGGGCTCGAGTGTAAACCATGGTAAGTGACATTTCGGTCATTTTTGAGTTACAAAGTAAAATGTGCCATCATTCAATTTTCGAGTGAAATTTCCATGTCAATCCATTTACGTTGGATAGTGAAGCCTTCTGAAATTGGTAAACCCAAAACAAAAACAATTTATCTACAATATAGCTTCTAATAACCTTTTCCCTTAATGAACTCAGAAATGACCAAAATGTCACTTACCATGTTTTATACCCGAGCCCTTCAATTGTTAACGTAGAGATGTTTAACATAGCTTCATCTTTGTGCTTAAAATACCGTCGTCCGGGATAACTTCGTCACATCAAAATATTCCGCACAGGGAAAGTGTGTGTGTGTTTTTTGTATGTGGGTGAGTATAGGTTAGACTTTTATTCCCGTGTGTATTTGTTCTTTTCCTTTTTTTGTAATTTTTCTTTCTAATTTTATATTTTTCTTTCGTTGTTTTCAATATTTCCCTTTTTATGTAGTGCTTTAAATGCAAGTGGTAGAAAGGCTACAAACCCTTAACTTTGCCATGATAAGCAAGACGTAAAGAAACAAATAAGTGCTTAAATGATGGGGAATTCATTCATTGCAATAGGATTGCACCCATTCAATTGCTAATAGCCGAACACTCAGCAACGACCTGCCAGTGTTCGCAAGGATATTGATTGTAGCCTTGCAGAAGTGCCGTAGTCTCTTGACAACCAGTGGCGGCGATTAGGGAGGCGTGGGAGGAAGTAGTTATTCCCCCACCACTATCTGCCACTTTTTGTTCTTAATGCTAAGCTTTGTCTAGCCTTTCCGGTTTCGGCACCCAATCACCGAGAAGATGGCGAAGAAAAATGTTCCTGGTCAGAGCATCGAACCTTGGAAACTTGGACCTTGCACAGGCATTAGAGCACCTTCACCTGAGGGTCTCTGTTGGTTATATACCTTAGTTCATGCAATTATGAAGAGTCAAGGCCACATAACACGTAACGCCTTGCAGGAAAAAGTGTATTTAAGGATATAGATGTCCCATTTTTATTGACGGTGACTGTACAAGGGGCCTGAGTGGCTTCGGTGCATTTCATGTAGCAAGTAGATTTGCTGCTTGTACAATAAACGATCCAAACAACAGCAGTACAGATGCGACTTTGGTGAGGTTGGTGTCTATTGCACTACCTGTGTACACAAACTGCTTTTCAGGCACGGTATTCCTTCCTTTTTATTGTAATCGCATTGTGAATTGTTTTGTATACAAAATAAAGATCATTTTCCTCAATCCATACGTAAAAAGCTTCCTTGCATGACGCAGTTACCTCATTAGTGGGCCTATTTTGCCGTTTGCTAAAGAGATAGATTTGGAAGTTAGCAAAGAGAAAACTAAATATATGCTTACAGGCCGAAACCAAGTGTTAGGAAATAATCAAAATCTAATTATTGATAACAACTCTTTTGAACCAGTTTCCAAATTCAAGTACTTAGGAGTAATACTAACAAATGAAAATGATATTAAAGAGGAAATAAAAAGTAGGCTTAATTCAGGAAATGCGTGTTACTTTTCTCTTCATAAACTTTAGTCTTCTCGTTTAATATCTAAGAAACGAAATGTTAAAATATACAAAACAGTAATTTTGCCTATAATATTATATGGATGCGAAACTTGGTCCCTTACATTGAAAGAGGAACATACTAGGGACTTTCAATATATAAGTTTCCCTGTGCTATAATTGTATAAAGCAATGCCATTAAAAAGAAGCACATGGTTGACAAGCGCCATCCTTCGTCTACAAGGAACAACAATCGATTCGTTATCAGACGTGAAAGGCGCATGCTCTCAAGGGCGAAAAGTAAATGCTTGTTCGGAAAACGCGGACTCGCGTCATAAGGAGTTCAGAAGCATGGATGATGCTAAGGGCGTTCTGCTTATGGACTTTTTGGAACGAGGAAGAACAATTAATGCTGACCGTTATTGTCAAATATTGGATAAACTGAAAAACGCAATTCAACATAAGCGACCAGGTCTCCTGTCAGCTGGTGTCATTCTTCTTGACGATAACGCTCGTCCCCACTCAGCAGTGCAAACACAACACAAAATTGAAGAATTGGGGTGGGAACGGTTGCCCCACCCTCCATACAGCCCCGATTTAGCGTCGAGTGATTTCCATCTTTTTCCGGTGTTAAAGTCTGAATTGCAAGGTTACCGTTTCGAAAGAGATGAAGAAGTGAAGCGTAATGTTAGAATAGTGCTCAATAGCCAGAGCCCTGATTTTCTTGCAAAGGGTATAGACAAATTGGTGCAACGGTGGGACAAATACCTGAATCTCTATGGGGATTATGTGGAGAAGTGAGGAAGGATCCTCCTACACATGTATGTATAGTTTTCTAATGTATCTTAAAAATATATTTTTTTTACAGCATACTTAAACGTATATATTGAACGACCCACGTAAATTGAGAGTATTTGAAAATAAGATCCTTAGGAAAATATTTGGACCTAAAAGAGATGAGGAGACAGGTGAGTGGAGAAGGTTACATAATTTAGAACTACATAATTTGTATTCATGTCCAGATATTATTAGAATAATTAAATCAAGAAGACTTAGGTGGGCAGGCAATGTGGCACGAAAGTTTACAGGATTCTTGTTGGGAAACGTAATGGTAAGAGACCAGTAGGAAGACCAAGACGAAGATGGGGGGCTAATGTTGAGATGGATGTAAAGGAAATTGGTAGGGATGGAAAATAGTATATAGATCTTGCTTAGGATAGGGACAGATGGAAGGTCTGTGTTGCTGCAGCCATGAACCTTCGGGTTCAATAAGGCTAAAGAGTTAGTTAATTAGTTATTTTGCAGTTTTATTACCTATCACAGGTGTGACAAAGTTACTACATTTCGCGGAATAACTTCGTCACAAGACGTGACAACACTATCCGCAGAGATCGAAGTTAGCATTCCAAAGGGGATAATATTGGACTACATGATGCCCCCTTTTGCATTTCACGTTGCCAATCCCTTTGTGTTTTACACATTATGGTAAAAAAATTTAGAAAGCAGGGCGAAGTTAACCCTTTGACATTATACTACCAAATTACGTCAAGTACAATGATATACCTGCTTCGAATTATTTCCCTTATACTTTCATATTTTGTTTTTACAAAATATATTAATATTTAGTAAATATGATTTCATATTTTTATAGAAGGCCACGACGGTATCCTATATTTCAGAAGAGGGCAGTATGGGAAAATTTTCTCACCGGAATATCATTTTCCTGAGAGGAGCGCACGAGAGAATGAACTTCTATTTCGAACATCTATTCCTTCAGAAGAGGATACAAGAGAAACAACTATTCATTCGAACATCTATTCTCTGAGAAGAGAGCACGAGAAAAACAACTTCTCATTCGAACATCTATTCCTTCAGAAGAGGGTACAAGAGAAACAACTATTCATTCGAACATCTATTCCCTGAGAAGAGAGCACGAGGAAAACAACTTCTCATTCGAACATCTATTTCCTGAGAAGAGGGCACAAGAAAAAAATCCTCTTATCTGAACATCTATTCCCTGAGAAGAGGGCACGAGAAAAACAATTTCTCATTCGAACATCTATTCCCTGATAAAAGGGCACGAAAGAAACAACTTCTCATTCAAACATCTATTCCCTGATAAGATAGTACGAAAGAAACAACTTCTCATTCGAACATCCATTTCCTGAGAAGAGGGTGCAAGAGAAAAATAATTTCTCATTCGAACATCTATTCCCTGAGAAGAGGGCAAGATAGAAACAACTTCTCATTCCAACATCTATTCCCTGAGAAGAGGGCACGAGAATAGGTATGAGGTACATGCTGTAGAATGCACGCAGAGCTACGGATTTAGGATAGACGATGTCGTCGTGCAGCGTGAGTTTCAAGATCGAAGATTCGCTCGTGAGATGGAACACTCCCATCGTGATACTGTTTCAGGTTCCACAATGCTTTCTGGAAATCTTCGATCTTGAAACTCACGCTGCACGACGACATCGTCTATCCTAAATCCGTAGCTCTGCGTGCATTCTACAGCATGTACCTCATACCTAACGTCACGCAGCACAACAACAAAATTAGCGTCGGAAGCGAACATATCGTCGTCACGCCAGGCCAATACAATCTTTCTACTTTGCAAGCTCAATTACCCAAAGGCACGTACCTTTCTCAAAATTCGGTCACGCACAGAGTGGAAATCGTGTCCGCGACGGAGACCGTGGACCTGGGCACCATAGGAGAACTTTTAGGTTTCGAGAACAATCACCCGAAACTCGAAGCTGGCATCAAGCACGTAGCAACCAACATTCCTAAATTTCTAGCCATCGAAACTTTGAACGTACACTGTAACGTGGCGGAAGGCATGATCACGAAATCCTCGGACGGATTGTTAGGAAGTCACAAGCAGACGGGAATCATAGCCACGTTCAAACCCAGTTCCGAATTCATGGAACCGATCATCTACACACCCTCTTCGCCGATCTATTTTCCAGTATGTCGCAACCGCATAGACAACATAGAGTTGGTGGTGACGAACGAGAAAGGAGACGTGGTGGATTTCGCAGGTGCAACGACGACGGCCGTCCTGGAGATCAACGTATAATAAATAACACACATAGTGAAAAAAAAATGGAGCAAATCGAAAGTTACGAATTGCAATCTTTCCCTCCGAACCGTCGCACGTTCGCCAATTTGAACGAAGCGAACAGGGAGATCGAATACGACGTGGACGTAGGCGACGGGTTCGTTCATCCTCACAGAGCGCACCTCTACCTTCAATTCGACGTGGTGAAAAAGGAAAACGGAGAAGCGTTTCCGCCCAATGCCAATTTGAAACTCGTGGACAACTTCGTGCCTCACCTGTTCTCGCAGGTGGAGGTGAGGAAACACGGTACCGTCATCGACAGAATCGATTATCCAGGCATCACGTCGACGGCAGTGGGAACATTGAAATTATCCAAAACGGACGCAGCATACTATCAGGCGGGGGGGGGGGTTCGAAGCGGGGACGAAAATATTAACGAGAAGTCACACGGTGCTCTTTCCCATGTGTCTGCTTCCGGGATTCTTCTCCGACTACAAGGAGATCATGTGGAAGGGAGGACTGAGAATCACATTTCGAAGAGCGGCCAACGACAACGACGCACTGATGCGATACAGCAACTTGAACGCGGCCGGCATCACGCCGCTGTCCAACACATTACCCGAAGCAGCAAAATGCGTCATCCGGAGCATGGAGTTGAGAATGCCGGTGGTGGAATACGAAACGTACTACGCCCTCAAGTACAAAGCGGAGATCTTGAAAAGTCCGCAGGTGGCGATTCACTTTCACGGTTACCAGTGCGTGCAGAAGTTAGCGTCGGGAAGTCACATGGAATTCGACGTGACGACGCAGTTCAACAACATACAGTTCGACATGCCAGATTTCGTCATTGTACTCTTTCAGACCGGGAGGGACAAGAATCAGGAAAAAGATTCCAGTAAATTCGACGACTGCAAGATCAAGAACGTTTATCTGAAGAATGGCAGGAACGAAGTGTTCCCGCGCGAGAATTACAACCTCGACATGACCAAAGATGATTACCTCAAACTTTACGAAGCTTATACCTCTTACAAGCGCGTGACCGAGGGAAGCGTGGACATGTACTACACGCCCAGCGAATTCAAAACCCACAGACCCATGTCCGGCATCAACACGACGAAGCGGAAGCAGGTCGTGGTCAATGATCGCACCAACATCAAGGTCGTCTGCGAGTTCCAGGACGCGCTGCCCGAGGACACCGTCTGCAGCGTCATCCTGATTGCAGAGAAGTCTTTCATCCACGACGTGAAGAACGAGAGGGTCACAGAGCAGTTTTAACAGGTTTAACATTTTTTCTTGCACAATCAGTTACAATAAGAATTTTGTACTAGCACAATGATAATACGAATTTCACTAGTTCAGATCAGTTACAATATCAATTTTCACCACTTCAGATCAGTTACAATGTCTTTTTTTTTTCATCAGTTTTTTTTTTGCACTATAGCACGAGACAATCAGAATTTGCACAAAATTTGTTGTTGTTGTTTTTTTTTACATGAGAAAATTAACAATGAAATTCTTCTTTTTTATCGTTTCAGATGCTGTCGAACATCAAAACACACATACACATACACACACTAGAAAAAAAGCATGCAACTTTATTTGTAACACACACACACACACACATATTCTCCATCTTCATCAACAAAATATTATAATAAACATAATTTTTTATCTATCTCACAAATAAAACTCTATATCAAAAATTACAACATCAAATAACACTAGAGTCGTTAGTACACGTTGCATGCATTACGGAGGTCCTCTGTAGAGTTTCATGGAAGTTTGAGAGAACAAAAAAAACAAACACGTGAAACTCTATAGAGGTGTGGTTATCTAACCGCAGCCGTTAGAACCTTTTTTTGGGTTGGGCACCACGCACTCCTGGCGGGGTTATAGGGGCCAGGAATCCTAAAAAAAACAATTATTATTTGTTTGTTTGCGTCACAATACAGAAATAATGAGAGGCACGCGCGCGCGCGTGTGGCCGAGAGATCACATCGTTCCCGAGAGGTTTACAAAGGTCACGATATATAAACATTGGTCCCGGACTTGGAAAATTACGATAAGGCGCATTCATCCTTGAAGGATGAGAAAGTGAATTTACTCATCACGGCTTTTCTGCGCCGTGAAACATCGTCAGCGCAATAAATGAGGCGCGGAACGTGGAGAGAAAGTGAGTTTTTGAGGTTTTGGTGCGATTTTATTAGAGGTCGAAAAATCAGGGTTGCAGTGGGATGCACATTTACTGTACTACTCATGCACCTTAAGTGCTGAAAGACTAATTTAGCTGTAACAAGTGCTTCCATATTTTCGCATTCGTCTAGCATTGTCAACGAAGTTTTCTTTTTTTCTTTTTTGTGCCTAACACTGTTTACGGCTCATGTTGATTATTGATGGTTGCCCAGAACAACGAATTTGAATTTCATGTGCAGCTTACTTTAATGCTTTTATTTCTAATTTTAGTGATACAGTGCTTGCGTGGCATTAGAGGGTAAGTTGTGTATCAATTTTTGACACGATATATGTAGCTGACATGATAAATATTATGTATGCTATATATATATATATATATATATATATATATATATATATCACGTGGTAACATGTTCAGAATCCACCGATGTTCTTTGGTGCAAATAGTTCAATAGTGCAAATTTTACCGAAATACTGAGAGAGAGAGAAAAAAGAAACGGAATAACAAGGACTGGAGCATCAAAATAATAGGCATGTTCGAGTTCTTAATTTGACCCAATAAGAGCTTCAAGAATTTAAAAAAACACAACTCAAAACAAGCTTTTCACAACTTCTCCACCAGCATACATAAAAATCCATCGCTTAGAAACATAGGATGTAAGAGAAAAATTAATGAAAATAGTCATGGACAATTTGCCGAGCAATACTAGTGGATCGCAGTATACATGCATATGTAAACAATACACGTAGTTACTCAGGGGTACAGAAACGATTCTATACAATATACAGGGTGTCTCATAAGTAATAACGTAAACTGACACAGGTGAAATTACACGATAGATAGAAGCAAAACGTCTCAGTAAACATGGGTCTGTATACGAACCGTTTTAGAGATAATCGCGAATGTGTGATCACAAGCCGCCACTGACTTCATTGTTTGTAAACGTCGTCCTAGTTGGTAAAATGCTAATAATGTGTGCGAATGTGTGGTTAAAAGCCGTCATTGATTGCATTTTGTAAACACCGAATGCTTTACTCCTTGCGCGGTCCGAGGTTTGCTCTTTGTTTACAAGACAGAACATTTCCGAGAGGTGGCGTTGTAATCAAACAGAACATTTCCGAGAGGTGACGTCGTATTCCTTGTTAAAGTAAGTAGAATGTTAAAAAAAAGCAATGAGATCTCCTGACTTTTCATACTGTATTATTGGTAATTAACCAACTAGGACGACGTTTACAAACACTGAAGTCAGTGACTGCTTGTACCCACACATTCACACACATTATTAGCATTTCCCCAACTAGGACGACGTTTATAAACAATGAAGTCAGTGAAGGCTTGTAATCACACATTCGCTATTATATCGAAAACGGCTCGTTTGCGGACCTATGTTTACTGAAACTTTTTTTGCTTCTATTATCGTGTACTTTCACCTGTGTCAGTTTGTACAATTACTTTTGAGACACCCTGTATATAGGTAGAGGTAAAGTTAAGAGTTCTCTGTGCATATAGCATCGTGCCATGAAGGAACACTTAGGGTATGTGGACCCCATATGTTCGATGTCGGCCATCTTGGAGGTGATGTGATCAGCACCACGCTGCGGTCACCCGTACCTGCATCTCCCCGATACCATTTCATTTGGGTCTGGGTGAGCCCTAGAACCGCTTCATACGGGGACAAAGCCCGGAAAAGTTCCGACCTTAGATCACCCACCCCGGGTTTCCCGCGTGGCAGTCAGACTACAAACGAATCAGGCTAGAATTTCACGAGAAATGCAGTGATGAAGGTTTCTTTGAATTCAATATGACGACCGTCCGCATGGAACAGACCAATGTGGTTTCCCATAAGCCTAACCTGTTTCTATCATGACCAATAATACCCCGCCTAACTCCTTTACTTTTTATAGGGGGTGTTAAGGGACTTTTGAATCACCCTCTAGCCGGACCCTGTGGCCGAGCGGTTAGCACATCGCGCTGCGACGCCAAGGGTCCCAGGTTTGAATCCCGCCCGGGCTTGGTTGTTTGTGAATGTCCATTCATCAATTTCATCATTTCATAACTAATCCCGCAAATTAGCCAAGAGGTACAAAACGCGAAGTAAAATAAACTAGATTAATCAATCGATCAATGAATTGAATCACCCTCTAGGGCCTTCCTTATATGTGACTGTCAACATGAGATCAAGAATCACATACACACATACATTATATATGTGTATTTGTGTGTGTGTGTGTGTATACACTTAAATGAGTGTTGGAGCTGTAAAGGTAGGTACAGGGGGCCTTTGATAATATTTTTGCGGGGGGGCCAAGATTTGTATATCCGGCACTGGTGGAAACGATACATATCGTGGCCACGATATATATCGCCAAAATATCGTGACGATATATCGTCTAGTTGATATCGCCTGGACGATATTATTTCAATATCGCGATATATATCGTCTAGACGATATAGCTATAGCCCAACAATAGTGTCTATTACACTTGTGATTAGTTGGTAATTTAATTAATGTTGCTTGTGTTCACCATAATGGTGACCGTGGCGGAGGGTAAGAGCATATAGACAAGGAAGTATAAGCGCCTATGGCCTTCATTAAAAGTACCATCCCAACAACAGAAAACATAGTTCAAAGAAAAACCATATTAAAACCTCAATCAGAATGGCCGACTGCAGGATTTGAACATAAAACATGTGATTTAAAATACAATTGGCGCAACGAAAAAAATAGATTTTTCTTAAATTCAAATAGTATTTAACTTATAGTGTCGTACAAATTAAGAAACATGTATTTTTTTGTGGTTCACCCAGCCATTCCTTTCGTGTGCATTCATTTTCATTATTACCCTAATGTATAAGGAAAGTTAAGCCTATGTGATTCCTAACCTAACATAATATACTGCCGTCCAGGTGTTAGGAGTAATCAAGATAAACCAAGTTCGATTCTTGTTGGGGTTACATTCTAATCGTGATCTCATTTGTTTCTAACTGCAATTATTCTTTGCTCCCAAGGTGATATTTATAGATTTGACAAATTTTGTAAAACTGTTGCTTAGGATATTCGTACAGTAACTATAGTTATAATTGGATATAACAACCCTTTATAAGTAGGCCATTATCAAATCTCTATGAAATTATTACATTCGATTTTATATACTCTACACAAACATTATTCTTCCCACTTTATATTTTGCCATATCGGAATCAGAAAGATAAAAAAAACTGTTAATTTAGTTTTATCTTATTTATTTATTTTCAAGAATGAGTACATTTATAACAACTTAACAATTATAAGCACATTTATATTATGTGTAAGTATTTACAATATTACAACGTTCGTATCGTATAGACATTTTTATTTTTAATTTAAAGCAACTCAGCTCTATACCGGAGCTGAAAGAATCGTTGAAGAAGAACAGATGAAGTTTACATTTCATATATTACACTACAATGTATTGCACTTTCATTATTGTATTTAGAGCTATTTTAAGTCAATATCTTCGTTTCTACACAAACGGCTTTCTAAGTGTAGATATACTCTACCATATCAGGACAAGTATCATGAATTTATTCCTACAAATGCATACATTAACAACAACAAATTATACCTTTTTCATTCCAGTGTATCTTAGTTAATCGAGGTAGAGTTAGAAAAGAGTTAAGAACAGATTTATGTAATCCAGTTAACTACCATTTTCAATCAAATATTGTACATGCCGCCATAGTTTTCATTACCACCAATTGCAGTAAAACTATTAGTGGTAAATCTTTTTAAACATTTTCTAAGATATTTATTTTCAAACCTAATCCAGCAAGCTTGTCATGTATTTTACTTACTGTATAATGCGTTCTAACTGAAAAGGAATATAATTATTGATTAATAATGTTTTCGATTTAACTAAATATGTTGCTTTTAGAATCAACGATCAACAAAACAATGATTATATAGAGCACTAACATATTTGCAAGATATGAAGTATTTTGGAACGTCAATATAGGGTCTATCAAATCTTTAAATTGGTAATTTTTAAACTTAAAATTGTTTTTTTATCTTTCAGTTGCACATAGCCAAACCATGTTTACAATATATCAAAAATAAACAATTTGAAAGGTAGAAAAAACAGTGCGTTAACTCTCCACTTTCTTTAAGTAAAGTAAGGGGAAAATTAAAAGCTTTCAACCAAAAAAGTTCGCACGAAAACCTCACATACCATTGTGGAAATGTATTCACATAATTTGTGTTTTTTCCATTTTATATTCTTTTTGTAATGTACGTTCCGCGTTATCCGTATTTTCATTATGGCTTGCTTACGTACAGTTGAACCTCTAACCCGTGTGGTGTCTGTCAGAGAAAATTTGACCACAATGTTTGAAACGAAGGCTTATAACTCGCAATTTATATTGCAAAATTCAAAAAGCTCAAAATGCTCATTACTTATTGAACACGCTTTTGCTTATGGTCTAATGGGATTAAAATCAACCAGTTTGCCTCATTCTGAACAAAGGCAAAACTTTAGATCTGAAAAAATGGGATTACTAACGTGAATAGTCAGTCGATTCATATTTTGGCTTTGCTCTCAATAAAAGTGTGTACCCTGCATTATATCAGGAACTAATTTTGGCTTCTCTACGAAACAACATTTCCAGAAAGTAAAATACAGGTTCAGGTTTTTTTAAAAATACACTTTCAAACAAAACCACTACATTTGTATTTGACCATTAATTAATACATAAAGTATTTGTAGTATCTCCACTGAACTGGCCCGCCGTCCTGTATGGCACTTCAGATACTGAAACGTAGAAGGAGTATCAAACTTGAGTTCTGAGAGATGTTAGGAATATTTTATTGAAATAATCTATATGAAAGATTTAATGGGAGATTGCATCAACAAACCAATATGTAATTTTGTTGTGATTATGACACGGCATAGAATTGTTTTACTTGAAAACTTCACCACATAAACAAGTTATTTGGCTACTCTAAACCAAAAAAAAACTATTCTAAATTGCAAGGGACAGAGAAACTTCTTGTAGTAAATTGCCATCCAGGACAATGAAACAAGCCGCCGGTCAATATTAGGAGACCCAAAATTATGTCGCTTGAGTATTTCCAAGTTACAAGAATTGAGACCTGTTCAAATCATAATACCTTGTAAACATTTTTATTATTACATATTTCTCAACATTTTCATCTCTAGTTACAGAGGGGAGTGAGTACGTGGCAACACATATACTGTTTTTTGCATTTTGGTACGCAACTATTCACAAAATATCAAGAACTGCAAAATCATAATGCCTTGTATGAATAACAAAACAATAGTGCGGTGTATTTCAAATAATTTAAAGTAAATTTTGATTATTTTTGTTGTAATGATAGCAATTGTAAAACTATATTTCAGATATCATCATATAATTGTAATATTTTCCACCTGATGTGATATTTCATGGAAAGAAAATTGCTTTGTAAATATGCTGGTAGAACTAAACATTTGTTGTTCGCGAAATATTGTGGCTCTATGTGTACTAAGTATAAATAAATGTTGGAAAATGTTCTTCAAGATTATTGTTATTTGCATATTTTGCCAGTACTTTTACATGAACTACAGCAGTTTTTATTTCATAACCTTGCACGTTAGCATCACTGAATTTGACAACTAAATAGTTTAGAGAAGAAGAGAAACTACCGGAAAGAGTATTCGTATACGAAAACTAACAGTTCTTTAAACTCTTAACGTTGTTGAAGTGGATGACGCTGGCTACCAAACCTGACTGTGAATTTAATAGGTTAGGTTAGGTTTGAGATTGTTGCGTGTCCCTTGCACTGGCGTCCGTCTTGCGAAGAGCCTGAAGATTTATGGGCTGTTGCAAATTCACCACCTGCTGCAGCGCGCTCGGCTGTTGGAGGTTCAGGGCGTTCTGAAGGGACGCAGCGTGCTGCAGGTTCGCTGCGTGCTGGTGCAGACTGGAGGCAGCCGCCGCGTGCTGGAAGTTAGCCACCTGGTGCAGCGACTGGAGAAGCGCCGCCGAGTGCTCCTGGGCTTTCCGTCGCAGTTCGGCGACGCTCGAGGACCGGTGGTCTTGGCCGGAGAGGGCGCCTAAGGACCTCTCCTGCTCTGACAGCGACACTAGAGAGTTCGTTAACACTGATGTGGCTCCGGACAGTGACGTCATCGAGTGGAGGCTGGATCCTAGGGAAGATGGCTTCATGGGGCAGCAGGAACATAATCCGGGAAATGCTGAAAATAAATTAGAATTGTAAGCAATCGGTTTCCTTAATAGTTTTGCTAAACTATCTACTAATACAAAACGTTACTGTAATAGCAAATTCCGAATAACTGTTTATTCTCTTTTCCACATTGACAATGTAAGGAATTAACTACAATATTGCAGCTACACAGAGAACTGCATTACAGTGCTCAGTGAAAAATATAGCTTTTCTTAAAATAAATAGTGAGCGGCCACACTTAGCATTTACGACGTAGTATGGCTGCCGTACAAGGTCCTAGCGTTTTTAAAGTTTGTCGGGTACTAGAATACGAATAATTTGTTATCCACAATGTCCAGATAAACTCCATAGATATTATGGATATCCATTATAAATCCATGGGAATTCCAGTTCTGGATGTCTAGATCTGTATATCCATTGGGCATCTATAGGATACACAGTCCTGGATGTTCAAAGGCTTCCGTCCTGGATATTCAAAGGATCTCCAATACCTGATATCAATAGGATCTCCAGTATCCATGAGAAATAAGGTATACGTTCACGTGTTATTCAAAATTTACATGAGAGTTTAATATCCTAGAAAGATTCATTCATAGTGTCTACTCACTCAGCTAATTATGTTACGACTCAAATTTTGTGATGCAGTCTTAAATTGTAACTCGCAAACATCACCCGAAGGCACAGCGTCGAGGATAGGCCTTTTGTTTGATCGAACGAGTCACGCATGCGCGGATGGCCAGGTGAAAGTTATTTTGCTGCGAGTTTTGTGTCTTGGTCGCCATGTTAGTTTGGATTCAGAAAGTTGCGGTGCTTACACGTGGTAGTGAATAAAAAAAAGTGAAAAAAGTGCTCCCTTGTGCTTAGCACCACGCCATGAAGGCATATAGGGGGTGTGGGGGTAACGCCCCACACTTTCTTGATCCGGTCGTGAGTGGGGGGTGATGTGATCAGCATCACGCCCCTGACCGCCTTTACCCCCCAGGGTTTCCCCCAGGTACCCATGTCATTGGACGCTGGGTGGGCGCCGGGGCCGCTTCCAACGTTAGAAAAAAAACACGTGGTAGTGAATAAAAGCACAAATTTGGTGCGTATTCTCCTTATCATAGATACGCGTGTGAATATAAAACATTTTTCGTGTGTGTGTGTGTGTGTGTGCTTGAACTGAGAGGGAGGAGTGCATGTTATAAGCATGTGTGTGCACGAGATATTTGATATGCATATAAATCTCCTCCAGGAATGTTCTTTTCGTATCCAAAATGTGTGAATAATATCAGGATAACGTCCATGCTAGGTCCAATTATAGTCCAGAATATATCCTTAACCACAATCAAATAAATCACCCTGATAACATTCCGTTCACATGAACCAAGTCCCACTGATGTGCGAAACATATCCAAAAGTGATGAATAAATAGAATCTTCAGATAAGATCCCAATTCCAATGTAGTCCAGAAATGTATCTTTGTTATCCATACAATATCTAAAGTACGTACACAAATGTATCAATCGAAGCAGAACGTCCATGTAACGACCCACTTGAATTTGAAATATGCATTGATGTCCAAAATCGATCGATGAATGTTCATAACGAATCATTTTCTAGATATCACGAAGGTGAAGAAATAGATATCCAAAGGACATCCTGTGGATGTCTATTGTATATTCCTGGATATCTATGGGTCATCCAGAACTTCCGAGCGATATCCAATGAATATCGTTTGGACATATGTGTGCTGTATGGGCAGTTACTTTTGAATTTTCAGCCGTGTATTTCTCTTACTAAGTACTGTAAGTGTTTTACGCTGTAGTTAACATTCGTTTGAGCAATTCGTTGTCTCAATTGAGTTGTACGCTTTTGAATATCCCTTTCTTTCCTGTTACCCCTTTCTCAGATGTATCCCTCGCCCTTCTGTTGCTGTTCTCTGCGAGTGGGTTCGTCATTTAAGCGTATTGCATTAGTTTGATGCCTTACCCGGGCTCTTATCAATTTCCATGAATTTAGGTGCACGTCTCCTTCTTTAGTGCGATGCGACAAGCTCTCATAAACACGGAGACGTAATGTAATCATCCCGGCATTCGTAAAGTAAAGCCGGCAACTTCCTTCGCCGGTCCATGAATCATCCGTCAGCGCGGTGTCTTTAATTCCGGCTAATGTACTTCCTTACCGAGCGAGTTAATGTTTTATGTCGACGGCGCGATGGAGATTAAGATGCATCGGTACACACTTATTTGTTCCGCCTAAATACCGATAGATGCTGCGGGAAGCTCCGGAAAGGCTGCGTTCGCCCGGCAAGGTGTATTCCATTCCGCGAGGGGTGATCGTAAAGTTCGCGGAATTGTTTGTTAAGGACACTCAAAATAAGGACGCACTCAGAATTTCTTCAGAGAGAGCAACAGTGTTCAAAGTTGCGGGAACGTGTTGCATCCTATACCCCAGCGAAGAAAATTTTCATAAGTATCTTCCCCACTAGGATAATTTGCCCCATCCACTGCATTTTCTACATGTTGATCCATACAAGCTGTTACGCTCCCACGTAATTTACTAAATTCGATGTTAACTATGTTGTTATAAAAAGAAACACTTGTGTCATGATTTGTTTCACGCAAATGTGTAATATTTTCCAAAAGTTATTGACTAACCTTAAGATTTCAGTTTTGGTTGCTAGGTGATGTGAATTATTGATTTTGATGGCTGATGTATAAGTTAATTTAAAATGAATGATTGAATTAGTGTACTCAAGCAATATTTTCAAGATTAATAATACAGTTTTATCTCGAGCAAGATATTTGTTTGTGAATGCATTTGTGTGAAATTATGTTCAGAAGTACTTTTATGGAATCCTGACTGTGTAAGATTAATATATTATTCATAAAGAAAAACCCTTAAGTACTTCCAACATCTGAGGTGGCCTCATAGCAGGCTGGAACGTCTTGTGTTCTCCGAAAGGGAGTAATATCGTAGTAAGTATATTAAGTGAGCTTAAACTGGGTCCCCTCACTTTTCCCCAAACTGGATAAAGAATCCTTCCCCCTCCCCCCTCCCTCCCGCAAGGAATTTCGACTTCGAGCACCAGGGTGGGGGGATAGTAACATTTAAATCTTGCCCTTCAGTCATAAAAACACATATTTACCTTTCATATTTTTGTAATTTTACAAATCATAAAATTGAAATTGAATTGAGAATACCTTGGCGTTATTGTCAAGTTCATAGTCCACTATTTAAATAGAAAATGGATTCAACTTTCTTCCTTTACATAAACATCTATTACTTTCTTCATGAACAGTTCTTTGTCCTTTTTTCCCATTTTACGATGCACAGAGATCAAACGGAGCCAACGTAATCTACTATCTTTCATGCCACCTCTCATACTCTGTATATGTTTTCGCGCAACAATTTGACCACTGGAATTACATTACAAGTTGTCCTCGTATATCTTTTGATATCCCAGGGAGCACGTGCTTCCCTGAGCCCACTCTGCTGGCGCCCTTGACTCAAAATAAAGCTTATTCATACACTTCAGCCGGTGATGTACCCAGAAACTTCGAAAAGGGTTTTATAATCTTAGGATTGGGTTAGGGATTCCTTTTTAATAGTGCCATATGGTATCATAATTTCATGTATATTCTTATCTTGGGTAAGGGAGGGAGAGAGGATAAGACCCTAACAATACTTTATTAGCACGGCACTCGTCAGGTTGCTGAACTTGTATGTGCAATTTCTAAAATTATTAATTTCCAATCAATTTGAAAAACGTTTATAACAACTCTAATTTTGACCCGATTTTGCACTTAATTCTGATATTGCTTACAGCGTATGTTTAGTTTAAATTTCCAGATTATTCAAAACTATCCAGTTGATTGAGTATAATGAAATTTTATGAGCAAAGGTTTCTTTTTACAATTCATAACAGCAATTATTGCTGAGAATATATTTTTACACATATGTCTCGTAAAGCCATTTTAGTATGTACCTTCATAATCATTTCATCAAAACAGCTAACACGTATTTTCAGATTTTGAGAGTTTCCAATTTTCAAATCATGCTATTAATAGTTTTAGGAAGCATGTATATCAAGTAACGTCTGTTTTTAATTAAAAATCATGAAGTTGAGCTAGTCTTAGACACATACTCTGGACGACACAATCACAGTTATTACGAAAAATGTGAGAAAGAAAACATTCTTCAAACGTGAATAATATTCTTTTAAGTTCCAAGCTAAAGAGTTCATGTCAGTGATATTACTTTTAATGAAGACAAGAAAAAATGTTGTTCTATAAACGTTTCGAACGTCTCGCTAAATGTTACGCCGTTTAAATGACGGGTGGAAATAACCTTAAAATGCTGCCTTGTATTTAATGAAGTTATACATCTAAATAAGAGGTGTCCAAACTTCTTTGTATTCAGGGCTAAGTTACTATATCAACAATTTGGCGCGGACCATATTACACTTTGCTTGCCCTAAAAGTAGTACCTGAAAATTATAGATTGTGTCCGTATTAAGAAGGGTCACACAAAGTAACTTTCGCAAGTGGTAGTTTTGGCGGCCCTGGTCGAAATGGAATAGTTTGCTTACATATAGTACCTCACTTACAGTGGAAAATCAATAAATACCCTTCTTCATATATTTTAGAACATGAAAAAAAAAAATACACCCTTCTCTTTCAAATACTCCACGATGCACTCTTCTTTTTGTTGCACATACAGCTGAACGTTATAGTTTCTTCAAAATATTGAATCTAATCATGTTTCCATGGATACCTTCTTGTAGCAACAATTAAGCTTAATAGAATTATACACACTGAACTCGAAATTAATCATATCATTGTTGATGTTCTTCAAGGGTATCAATTCAAACAGTTAAGCGTGTAATTTTGGTTTCTTTGGAATTATCGTGTCTGATCTGTTTAATTGATGCATTTTAGTGCATCGTATGGAACGACAACTGATAAAAGTACCATTTAATGCATTTCTTTGTATTTTGATGCACCAGAAGTGCATCATTAGCTGTTTATGCTAGTGGTTTGCAAAATGTGTGCCTCGGCGCCTTATGATTGTTCCAAATATGTGATTTATAGCACTTTTTACAATATAAAATATTTCTGAATTTGAAATATGTGTTTATTTTTTAACTTAAGTCAAGCAACCTAACCACACAAACTTGATTGATTGATTGAGTTCATGTTTTAGGTACACTTTACGCACATTAAGGCTAATTGGGACTTGACCTACAGCTTAAAGTGGGATCCGAACCACTGATTACAAGGCGACGACGCTACCACTGCACCATCGAGAAAGCTAACCACACTAACTAAGCGTTGCAAGTGTTAGATAAGCCTCCATTCTGACTTGGGCGCTGAGAAAAATCTAGAAAAGCTAAGGGCGCCGGGAAACGAAAACGTTTGGAACCCTGTTTTATGCACTTTAATGTGTTATTTGTGTAGAAAATATACGTATTCGTGTCAATTGAAACATTTAGGACTTTGAGTGCAAGCGTGAGTGTTAATAGAAAAGAAAATGTTGATAAGAAATTTGTCGAATTGTTTAAATTCCATTAACTGTTTATGTTTTAGTTGGCAGTATATTTAGACTTGGTAGTCATTTTCATACTAATGACTGAAATACAAAAGACAAATCCAGGAAGTATATGCTGAGGCTTACGTTTTGAGCGGAGTGTTAGGGGTGACTTTATGAAGATTCTTAAATGTAAACATCCCATCATCGTAGTACACCCTGGACTGCATTTTGCAGACTAGCGAGGCTCTGGTGTCTGGACTCACAGCCAGTAGAATCCTCTGTTGGGCTTGTGTTGTGTCGTCCACATCAGTTTATGATTATCCTTCGAGTTTCAGTTTTTTGTTTTAAGTTAGCTTTTATGCACAGATAGGCTAACTGGGAATGGACCTACAGTTTACAGTGGGATCCGAACCACTATGTGCCGCCACCAGGTATCATACCCGAGAACCCTTACAAGGCGACGATGTTAGCACTACACCATTTAGGAGGTCCCCATTGTCCTTTAATCCATCCTACCTTATCAGCATTCATCCTCATCTTTGCAATTGGCCAAAAGTGGACGAAAACCGAATTAAATAAAACAAATCAATCAATCAATTACCTTTTGCGTGTTTTTCACACAATTACGTGGTAAATTGTTAACTTGGAATTCGTTATACGATCGGCAGCAATTCAAACGGTGTGATTTAGATTGGAATTGTAAACTGGGGATTTGTTAAAATCATGATTTCTTACAAAGACAAAATATTTTGTTATTGAAACTTAATCACATAAACACAAATTGAACGATTGTAATAACATAGGTTCCATAACGTAAATAATAAAAACAACAATCATAATAATTTCAATTATACTGAATAATCCAAGAGTTCACTGGTCCACCAGAAACTCTGCCAAATTATTTCATTTTTTAGAGAAACGAAAGTAGTCGTTGTTTGTAGATTTCGGGGTACCTAATTGGAAAAATTATATTATCATTTGTCCGATTACCTTTTGTTTTCATGTTAATCAAAGTTTGCTTGATTTGGTTTATTTTACTTCGCTTTTCTGCAACTTTTAGCTAATCGCTACGATGAGGATGAGTGTTGATATAATGAAATTGATGTAGAGACGCTCACAAAGAACACCCATGGCCAAGCCGGGAATCAGTGCAGGATCTAAAAGCCGCAAATCCCCGCAGCGCGGGGGACACGGAGACAAAGAAACCTTTAGGGGTCCCTCAGCCAATGGCATAGTAGAGGGTTCGTGTATGCGTATGTAAAAAATAACTTAGTTACTCAGGGGTACAGAAACGAATACAATATATACAGGTAAAGTTAAAGTTCCCTGTGCATATAGCATCGTGCCATGAAGCCTCATTTAGGATATTTGGGGGTAGGGTCGCACATATCTTCGATGTCGGCCATCTTGGAGGTGATGTGATCAGCACCACGCTGCGGCCGCCTTTACACCCCATCTTCCCGAGTACCATTTGACTTGAGGCTCAGTGGACCTTAGAGGTTTCTTCAACCTATCTTTAATCAGAGAAAATTTACGACTGTACGATTGTAACAAATTTCTCATTTTCAAGGTATGAGAAAACAGTGTGTGTGTATCACATTACCCCAATGGCGGAGATTAGGAGGGACAAGGGGGCAGTTGAACCCCCCCCCCACACACTTTTCGCCACTTTTCGCCACTTTTGCCTCCGGACTATGCTAAACCTTATCTACAAATATAGAAATTCGTATACTGTCTTTGCCCCCACCCCCCAGTTTTGGCACCTTGCCCCCTGGTTTTGGAACCAAATCGCCGCCACTGCAGCACCCCCTTCCCATTTTAAACTTTTGAGTTGAGTTTAATATGGCTAACATCCGCTTGGAACACACCAATGTGGTTCCCCCATAATCTAACCTGTTTCTATTATGACCAATCGTACCCAGCATAAACCGTTTACTTTTTATAGGCGCTGTTAAGAGACTTTTGAATCATCCTCTAGACCCTTATGTGACTGTCAACATGAGATCAAGAGTTACACACACACATATACATATATGTGTATGTATATATACCGTATATGTATAATGTATATGTATACATATATACACACACAGTGTGTGTAAGGTAGGTAGATACAGGAGGTCTTTGGTAATATTTTGCGGGGGGGGGGGGCGGGGGGCAGGATTTGTAGATCCGGCACTGCCAGAAATCGAATCCGGTATTCCCTGCCGTTGTAGCGTGCTATATAAACCACTCCGCTACTGAAGTTAAACCCGTACGACTTAATTTGAACAATTGCAAATTTGACATTTTACGTGATGCTCAGTGTTTTTCGAAAAGTTCAACACATTTTGTGCTTATTCTGTGAAAAGAAGAATGTGGATTTTTTGCTATGCATTCTTGAAAACCAGTATTTTATGAATACTTAAGTCGCTACTATTTTACTTAACAATTTTTCAACACGCATGGTCTTTATGAATGCTTGCGCCACTCCGCAGGAAAAATTATGGTTACGCCCCTGTTGCTGGTCATCCTTCTGTAAAGACTAGCACATTGATTTGCAAATCAACCAGCTCCTGAATCACAAATCATCAATTTATCGTGCATCGTATATGTAAAATAATGCAAAACGCAAATTTATGTTTTGGAATCTAACAGGGATGAGATATGGATTAACCGATTTTTCACAAGGAAATGTGAAATAATTCTATTGTGTATTCTTTTTAATTGGGAACTTTTACGTAGTTTAACAAATTTAATAAAATGTATTATCTTGAAAATAATAAGAGAACATCAATTATATTGTAAGGTAATGATAAGTAGTAATAATAGTATTATTAAGCAACAATACTATTCAAAATAATTATTATAATAATAACCACTATTTCTTGTGTTGAGACTTAGGGCATTAGGTATTACGCTTATAAATTTCTAAATCTCAATTATAATGATATAGTAAACAGCTCCAAACGTTTTCCCTTATGAAACTTACCTTTGAGAGCAGGAAACAGCGGTGGAGTAAATTGAGATGTTAAGTGTGACGTAAGATGCGGAGGAAAGAAGAGGGGAGGTGTTGCTCTTGGAGCCGCCCCTGAGTCCAAAACAGGTCGGAAGCCGCCACTGGAACAAGACAAAATGAAATTTATGTAGTACTCTTTATAATGAATACATACAGGGTGTGGTATAAAAATGGGTTTGTTTGTTTTCTTTGGGAGAGTTTCTGTTATGGTGTTGGCAACACTTGTCAATTGCATCACAAATGTAGACAGATATGGATTCCTACAGCGGAACTCAATGTGCTGTAGCAGTGAGGGCATTATAAAAATGGCGATCCTGTTGCCGATGTGACACGAGAATATTGACATTATTTTAATCTCAGAAGCTATGATCTTATTCCATCGGCCAATGCAATCAGGATGTACCTGAAGAACTTTGAAGCTACGGGAAATGCACTGAAGGAGAAACGTTCCTATTCACATGTTAGAATGTGCCATGTACGATTTCGATCGCAGATTGACCAAGCGTCAAGGACGAAATGGTGGTCACCTGCAGGACGTAATTTTCAATACATGAACGTGACTGTGCACATTTTGTAAATGGCAATGTGTAATGGTGTAGTTGATGTGTTTGTATTTTTGTCTAATGAAACGCAGTAATAGTTTCTTTGCATTTTAAAAAAGCCCATTTTTATGCCATACCCTGTTTATATACAGTGCGGTTTTTCTGGAAAGAAAGTTTCGAGTACTCTTTAAGTCTATTTGTTATTGTGTTCATCATGAGAACTACTCAAAACATTGTGGTATGTTCAGAAATGAACCTGCACACTACAAATGTAGTTTCACACAGAACAGTCACAAACGCGGACATACATTTATTCCTTTCGTTAAAAAAATGTTCTTAGTTTTATTCTCACCCTGTATTGTTATTACTTCATCACAGACAATTCGTAACATACATGGTAATCTCGAATTCTCCATACTATTTCACAAGAAAATCATTGTTTTCTCATTTCAGGATCAGACTTGCCATTCCCAAAAAAATTCCAACATTTATAATGGAAATGATAAAACGTGGAAAACTAACCACTTTTAATGCACAACCCTTCCGCGAAAATTCTAGGCTGTTTTGAATTCTGAAAAATCGGTAAATGATTTCCTCAAATTTTTCTCACGTCCTTTCGGGATACCGCGCACCTCTAGTAATTTGCAAAATCTTGGTATATGCGATTTGAGAGCAAAATTAAATTAGTTTCAACTTTCTTTGCATGGGAACTGTACAAGTGGGCCCGAGACCCCCTGATTTCAAGGTGAAGGCGTTAGCACTACGCCATCGGGGAGACCCTGTATTGTTTTAAGGAATATAATTGCACCAATGCTGAAGCAGACGTTGTCCTCTGCTCATTGACGCTTTTGTTTAATTTCATTAGAAATTAGAAATTCTATTTTCATGGACGAAGTTCATGCACCTCCGTTGTATTTTACCATCTCTACTATTCATACCTATTACATTTTGAAAGAAGAATGAATAAGCATGATGATGGACATTTCACCTACTATTACTTTTGCCGTTGACTGTACAACGATTCTCAAGCTGAAGTCTTGGAAGTTTGTTTATGTGTCATTGCTTTGTGCTTCAGTGGCAACCTATTGTCAACTTCCAATTGCTGTACTTCCAATTTACGACTTGCTGGCCTTGTGCCATATCCGAGAAGTGACGAAATCAGGCGGTGGGCCGTGAGGGGAGTGGGGGGAGAGGGGATCCACCCCGTTTATAGAAAGTCCCCCACCGAAAATTTCAATAATCGGGCAGAACGTGGACAATAGCTAAGAAATTTGGTAACCATGTTCACTTTGGCTTTTCTTCATTCAATTTAACATAGAATGTGCTTTTTCTGTCTTTTTCTTAATAATAAGCACTGAATTCAGTCTTCTTTATAATGAAAAGCCAAAATAATGAACGAATTTCAATTATTGTAGGTTTTGATAACTGCCTCGTATACAATAAAATTCTATTTCATTAAAACTCAACAATGAACATGTGCAGAGCGGCAGGGCTGGTTTAATGTAAGTTTCTATTATTGTAACAAATTTCAATATTTAATTGTTAGTCCGCCACAGGTTGCTGAGGAATGGTAGTGATGTCCTTGTACACCCAACGGCGAAAGAAACAAGGCGAATTGTCCACCACCATTTTAATTCGGTCTGTATTACACATTGTGATGACAATGAATTGGAAAATATGACGTCAATAAGCAGAGAACAATGCCTGCTTCGAACCAACACAGTTTCATTCTAAAGGGTCTTTCATTAAGAGTGATACTTTTTAAAAATTTGAAGAAAAAAAATAAAACACTCAACATATTAAAGTAAATTGTGGTTTATTTTGAAGCTTAGACATTGCAGTTATGTTCTGAACAAAATATCGTCCAAATGTCCACCACGCCTTTGAACACACTGACTCACACGATGGCTCTACTGATCCTGATTTCAGTGGAAAAAATCATCTTCTGAGACGAGGCGCATTGTTTTTCTTAGTGGATTCGTCAATATGCAAAATTGTCGTTATTGGAGCGAGAAGAACCCACAAGTGGTCCATGAGGTGCCATTGCATTCAGAAAATCGCACTGTGTGGTGCGGTTTATGGCGTGGTGGCGTCATTGGACCTTATTTCTTTCGAGATAATGAGAGAAGAACCGTTACCATCAATGGCAACCGCTACAGATTCATGTTACACGAATTTCTGTGGCCAGAACTTGAGACCATAGATATTGAAAACATGTGGTTCCAGCAGGATGGCGCTACGTGCCACACAGCTCATGCTACGCTCGATTTGCTGAGGGAGAAGTTTGGCGACTGGTTCATCTCAAGACGTGGGTGTGTGAATTGGCCGCCACGGTCGTGTGATTTAACACCCATGGATTTTTTTCTTTGGGGCTACATCAAAGTCCAGATCTATGCTGACAAGCCACGAACTTTGGAACATTTGGAGGCGAACATTCGTCAGGCTATCAGAGACATAACGCCACTAATGTTGGACAGAGTGCTTAACAATTGGAGCCATCGTGTGCGTCAGTGTGTTCAAAGCCGTGGTGGACATTTGGACGAAATTTTGTTCAGAACATAACTGCAATGTCTAAGCTTCAAAATAAAGCACAATTTACTTTAATATGTTGATTGTTTTATTTTTTTTTCAAATTTTAAAAAGTATCACTCTTAATGAAAGACCCTTTATAAAACAACACAGGGTGTAGAATAAAAAAAAAAAAGGTAAAGTGTTCCCCTGTGCATAGCACCACGCCATGAAGGCGTATAGAGGGTGTGGGGGTAACGCATAAAAAAGTAATTAAAATAGCGGTGGACAATTTGCCTACCATTATCTTTGCCGTTGACTATACATACAGTGTTATCGAAATTTACACTTAATTTAACTACGTACTAGAGGTAAGGGGTAATTTTAAAATATTAATATTGTTTTTATTAATATTACAATTTGATGACTATGACATCCCCACCCCCATGAAATTTGATATCCCCCCGGAGGAAAGTGACTGGATTCAACACTGAACATACGCCACTGGTGTTACCGGTTTCGACTCCAATCGCAGAAAGCACCTTCTCTCCCGAATCCCTTCATCTCACACAAGGAGCTCCCCCTGTCCCTCTGGTCATCCAGTGTGAACTGGAGGGAAGGACAACCTGGCAACACCGGATGTGTACTAATGCTATTAGCGGGTTCTTGGTCTGTCTAAATCCCAAAGGACCAGTCGCGCTGTACAGATTCCCCCACTTTGCTCATGCTAATTCCTTCGTCTAAAATGCAAGTGCTGCGAAGGTCTGCTGCCAGAAACCGGCGGCTCTTGCTCCTAGTGGCGATGTGGTCTGTAGCCAATTACTGACGAACTCAGCGGCCTCCATGTGGGAAGCTCAATGAGCAGCGGGGCATTATGGGAGGTCAGTCAGGAGCGCGAAGATAAAGATTTTTACCTTTTCTTTCGCAGCTGCTACGTTGGATTAAGGTGTTGGCGCCATATTGAAATATGCATCGAACGAAAAAATGTTCCATATGAAAGTATAATAGTATTGTGGGGGCAAGTCATCTACGCTACTTTTTTAGGTTGTACACTTCCTTCGGCACGAAACTGTTTGACAACTCGAACAAACGAAGAACGCGATCGTAGCCTGTCAGGAAAACGTTCCGCATAAAGGGTCACAACATCGTCGATGTTCCTTCTGCATTCACCATAAACAAGGATCATTTCAATTTTTTCCTCTACGGATAGATAATCCATGATGTTGAATACCCCACTTAACTGTGTCGTTCGACTCTTTTCGGTCACACTGCACTTACCATACAATCACTGACTACTGAGAGAGCGAGCACAATGCTTCTAGGCCACAGTATCCCTCCTCACACACTTGCCAGCCACTGCATTTGCGAGACACACCCAACACGTTGCAATTACGGCGGCATCTATCTATCACGAATGGAACATAATATGTCGGACAATACCTATGTATTTTCGGACGTCGAATTCGAATCTGCAACAAAAAATAGGGGGTCCCTTTTAACATTTCAAGGTACCCCCTGCGCCACAACCCGGGGGTAGCGGGGTGGGTTCATTGCAGCGTAGGTGACTTGCCCCCACAATTCTATTATACTTTCATATGGAACATTTTGTCGTTCGATGCATATTTCTTACGATATTTCGGTTTGTCAAGTTACATGGGACACCCTGTATAGTGTGTGTCCGGACCCACCGAGAATCACTCTAATAGAAGAATTCCAGCTTCCGTGGCACAAAAGTTCTCTGTTCCCGTCTCCCTTTATTTTAATTTTCTTTGGTTCAGACAAATTTACTTATAAACATAATTTCTTACAGCCGATTAAAAACAATTACACATAATTTATTAATTTCCAACGTGTGACCAATATATTCTGCGATCACGCAGGTGTAACACAACTAGGCTAACGAATTAAATGAGTGAGTCTTAGTAACAAGTAATTTGCTGGAGAACGAAGTGATATAGTCCAATTACAAAATAAATAAACCAACCGTAGTTGCTTGGAACTTTCGTCGGCTTGAAAATACTTTATTTTTTTAAAGAGAATTATATTGTTTTCATCCTACATCTGAGTGCGCCTCAAGTCTATTTCTGTACTTGCTTTGCACTTGAATCAGAGATGAAAATCCCTTTTCACACAAATATGAGGTGGAGAACGACATGAACAACTTTAATGCCTCATCCGAATGGCGGTCGGAAATATCAAGCCACACCTTAAGTCGACATAAGATAATTAAGAACTCATTGCTGCTACCGAAACGAAAACGACAGAGTCAAACATCAGAGAAATACCGGTAAAAAGCAATGGTAGAGCATGAATAACATGAATGTAGTTTAGACTACGTACAACACGGTTTGAAAGGGCCTCCCCTCCCCGATGGTGCAGTTTTAGCATCGTCGCCTTGTAATCAAGGAATAGCAAACATTACAGACGTGATATATGTACATGTTGGATCATGACTGATTAGAATCTTTACAAATACCCAACAATTTTTCTTTACTTGTAATACAGAGCATTCCCTGACATTCGCTACGAGACTCGGCGGCAAGCGGCCCGGCATCAGAGCTTGTCTTTCCCGGTGAACGGGTCAGCGACAGTCGCACGTTACAGTCTTTTTATCGCTCTCCCTGCCTTCGCTCTCTTTCCCTTTCTGTTGACCTTGCAGACTGACGCCAGTATAATCTTCCCTCGGAAGTTGTGTTGTGTCGTGTCCGTGTGTTGAAGATTGTGAGTAGTTGTATTTACGGTACGGACGGCGCGAGAAAGTACGAACCCCTCTCCAGCAGCTTTGGCCATACTTAAAACTTGCTCAACATGCCTACATGAGCTTTTTGCTCAAGTGTGGAGCTCTTATAATTCAAGATTTTTGTAAAAAATGCCCTCGGGAATTTTTCAGAAAGTACGAGCTCTTCAGATTGATTTGTGCATACTTACTTGGAGTGTGGTGCATTGCCTTGTAATCAAAAGGTTCGGGTTTGAGTCCTCATAAAATCTGATGGCAAAATGTTAATATTGTAGTTTTGTAAACAAGGGGCTCCGGGTTCGAGTCCTGAGAGATGTGGCACTCCATACGTGAGATTTTGAGCTAGTTGATAGCTCCCAGATCTTAAATTTGGTAAAAATGTTACCCAACAGAGCAAAATTATTCTCTATTAAGAATCACCAGAGTTTTGTTATCTGGGTAACATATCGGCTCAACATTACGAGCAAAACTGCCTGATCAATACAATACAATAGAATGGAGGTCAAGTCAACATTGCATGCATGGAAGGAATTATTGCATGCCCGTGAGTTGTATGCCGGCAGATATAATCTATATTGCGTCTTTTCAGAGAGAAATAACATCATCAAATAGTAATTGCCTTCTTTCTGTATGCCTGAGTGATTATATCAGTTAACAGCACTGTGCCTTTTCCGAGGGAAATTACATGTCATTTGTCATGGAACTCAAAGAGAAATTCTTATCTACACTATGTACCCTTTCAGGGACCATCCATTATATTGAGGAAATTTCTTTATGGATATTGTCATTGCAAACTGAATTGCATGTAGGCTTGGTCTTGTTGTACATAAGTCTTTAACTTACAGAATAATTATTGCATTTCAGCTTTAGGCAAATGTATTGTATTTAGGGTAGGTATCTGCCACGAGCAAAGGTAGTATAAAATGGGTAGGTAATATATTTTCTGACGGTAAAGTATTGTTTTATATCCAAAAAGCCTTTGTGTTTGAATTGTGTTTCTAGTTCGAGTTGCTGTTTTAAGTCCATTTTATGCACAGTAAGGCTAATCGGGACTGGCCCTACAGTTTTAAAGTGGGATACTACTTGTGCCTCCACCGGGTATCGAGCCCGGGACCCCTTGATTACAATGCAATTACCACTGTGCCATGGGGGAAGCCCTGAATCGTGCTTCTAGAATTGCTCCGTGACTCTTTCATTTCTTACATCATAAACATATGATTTTTCCCCTATGAGAATGACACTACAAATGGTGTTTTCAGGTAAAGCCTCGTGGAATTCACAGATAATTTTAATGTTTGTCCTGTCATTAACCACAACTTGTTTCCTTTTTGAAGTGTTAATTACAAACATGGGTCTCCGTGCTTTGAATTCATCTGGTGCATAATACAGGTCAGTACTGCCAGTAGTGACGCGCTTGAAAGCTGAAAAAGCTTCATATAACTTGAGAAAATCATCCTTGGACATGTCTAAATTGTAATTTTCTCTAGGAAAAACCTCATTTCTACCATTTTTAAGATATATGTTCTTGATGTTGCAGTTATCAAATCTACTTGAATTTTTTTCCTGATTATTGTGTCTCCCAGTCTGAAACAGTACCACCACAAAATCAGGCATGTCATATTGTATGCTGGAGAATGAATTTGTGGCATCAAATTCATAATAGGTACCAGTGGCGGGCTTCTGTACGCATTGATATGTGTAAAATTGCAGAGGAACCTGTGGATTTTTTACTATATCAGCTTTGTATTTCAGAGCATAACTGGCCTCATATTCAACAACAGGGATTCTTAGCTCCATAGTCTGAATAATGCATTTGCCTTCATCAGGTAGGGTATTGGGCAGAGCTTCCCCTGTAGGGTTTAATGTGCTGTACCTCATCAAAGCATTGTTATCATTTGCAGCTCTTCTAAATGTGATTCTTAACCCGCCCTTCCACATAATTTCTTTGTAATCCGAGAAGAATCCTGGCAACAGGCGCATGGGGAACAGCACTGTGTGGCTCTTGGTTAATATTTTATCACCAGCCTCAAATCCACCTATTTGGTAATATGAAGCCTCGGTTTTGGATAATTTTAGTGTGGCCAAAGCTGTGGAGGTAATGCCGGGATAATCTATTCTGTTTATAACAACTCCATGCTTTCTGATCTCAATTTCAGAGAACAGATGCGGCACAAAATTGTCTACCAATCTTATGTTTGAATTTGCAGGGTAATCTGTACCATCGAGCTTTACAACATCAAATTTGATGTATAGATCTGCTCTGTGGGGGTGTATAAAGCCGTCCCCTACATCAAGATCAACCTCTATTTCCGTGTTGGGTTGATTTAAATTTGCAAATGTCCTCCTGTTTGGAGGGAATGATTGTAGCTCATAACTCTCAATATTTTCCATTGTATGTATTTTTATTTAAATGTTAATCTCTATGATAGCAGTTGTTGTGGCTCCAGCAAAATCAACTAATTCTTCTTTTTCATTAGTGACCATCAATTCAATATAATCTATTCTGTTATGACACACAGGAAAATATAATGTTGGGGATGGATTGTAGATGATTGGCTCCATGAATTCGGAATTAGGTTTGAATGTTGCAATGATGCCAGTTTGTTTGTGAGTGCCTATGCCATTTGATTTGGTGATCATACCCTCGGCCACATTACAGTGAATGTTCAGAGTCTCTATGGCTAAGAATTTAGGTATATTAATAGCAGTGTGTTTGATGGCCGCTTCAAGTTTTGTGTTGTTCTCAAATCCTAACAGCTCTCCTATAGTACCCAGATGCACTGTTTCTGTAGCAGATACAATCTCTACTCTGTGAGTGACAGAATTTTGACTTAACACTACACCTCTGGGTAATTGAGCATTTAGAGTGGATAGATTATATTGCCCTGGAGTGATGACAATTTTTTGATCCCCTACTGCAATTGTATTGTTGTGGTGTGTAATATTAGGGATCAGGTACATGCCGTAAAATGCTCTGAGAGCTATTGTTTTGGGATACACAATGTCATCATGTAATTTGAGTTTCAATATTGAATTTTGGCTAGTGAGATGGAATACCCCCATGATGTTTTAAATACCACAAGGCTTTTTGAAAATTTTCAATTGATGGTTTTTTTATTTGAGACATATATCTAAGAACAGATAAACACAAATGTCCGCAATTAACATCTTTGAAGTTTTGAAGACGGGCATTATTGTAATAAAGATTAACTGATTTTAGATATTTTACTAAATTTTCAGGAGGAATACCTCCAAATGAATCAAACACAAATGCCTCATTGTTTAAATATTTAAGATAACAGATCCAGTGAGTGCCCTGATTTTTGTACTCATCCAAATTAACAATGCCACACTCTTTGTTGAGTGGTTGTTCTGGTAAAGAATCAGACATGTACACACCTCTAAAATTTTTGATGCCCAGTGGCTTGATTAAAGCTTCAATATCTTGGTTTGTAAGCGGCTCTTGTTTTTTTTAAACTTATTCATGGCTCTCTTAACACCTTTGCCTTTTTTCTCCATGGCCAGGTTATGGCGCCTCTGCTCATCTAATTCTGCCCTATTTTTCTTGGCATCTATTACTGTTTTTGCTATGGCAGCTGATCCCCCAGCCAAGCTCCCAACAGCCCCGAGAGCAGCTAAGATGGCAGGGATGGTAAATATGAAACCCCCTGTATGTGATTTTTTTCTTGATTGCTGTAATTTTTTTAATTGGGGGGTACTGAGCAACAATTTCATACCATGTCCCTTTGCAAGACAAGAATTTTTTTTCTTGCGCTGCTTTTTGGTCAAGAGACTGTCAATAGTTTTAAGAGATTTGAGACCTGCATAAGGTATTTGATACATAACACCCTTGGCCTTCATTCTAGGTTTATTATATACATATTCACAGCCCCCACCCCAGTTTTTGTTTGGTGCTCATAGCTATGGTGGTCCCCAATGCTGATATTCTCTCACTCAAAGAAGCATCTTTGCTTACAAATCTGCCAAATGCAGCCTCTTCTAATTTCTTGTCTGCAACATGTCTCTTGTCAAGATCAGAATGTGTGTTGTATGCTATGTCATGGTCTCTACAAGCAGCATCTAGGGGATTTACACCAGGATCCCCTCTGTTTAATCTATGATCCAATTTTGTGCCTGGACCACAATACTGATAGCCTGGAATGTGTAGTTCAAATGGCAACTTGTTTATAATGTCATTAACCAACCCCTGACCCTCAGAGACATTCCAAAATTTAGGTGGTAAAGTATTAATAATTTTTATGAGATATCCAATCCCCTTAGGGTCATTCACTATAAAATTAGACAATTTTGTGCTTATCATGTCCATAATTCCAACTTTTTCATTGTAAAAATTGTGGTTCCCAGCATTTTCCTCCCCAGCTATGACCAGCAACCTATCCACAAGTTTCCTGACATCATCAACCCACACAAATTCTTTGGGCAGGGTGTTGTATTGTTTGATTCCACTACCAGTCTTGATCTGTGACCATATGGGCTTGATTAAATTATTGTATTTTGCCCCACTGCTAGACTTGACCCTTTTTTGTGTGGGATCATTGTTCTGGTATAGAGCATCTGATTTTATTAATATTTCTTTGTAATGCTCATAATCTTGATCTGTATAGCTGCCAGGCCTTTTCCTAGTCATCAGTTCCCACAACCCAGGTGTGCCGGGGTACTTAACAAAACCACCTTTTTCTCCGAGACGAGATTCTGAATAAACAATCAGATCATCCCCCATAAATGTTACTCTGAAATTGCCAATTCTATGTATGATGCTCCCATCAAGCTCTGTGTCAGCATATAAGCCAAACACCTCATCTTTGTTGTCTTTAGGTGTAGTTAAATATTTTTGAGCAAGAAGACCCAATTCAATAGGATCCTGTGTAGCTTCAATTCTTCTAGGAGCAACAGGACTAGGTGTATGAATACTGGAAAGTGGGGTGAATGGATAATCTAATATGTTCCTTGCAGCTACAGGTACAAGCTCCGTGATCAAATCTTGATTCTGCTCTGTAACAGTTTTAATATTCCTACCTAAATTATTAATAGCATCAATTACAGGCTGTTCTGTTTGTTTGTGTTTTTCATAAATTCCCCGGTTCTCTGATTTCCATCCCTTAAATCTTTTTACAAGATAATCTCTTAACTTAAGATCGTCAATGACTGGTCGTTTCATGGTTATTTATATATGTTTCAACGTCTAGAAAATCGTTGATTTTATTTCTGTATTTGCCGCTATTGGGTGTTCTTGTCATATCAATAGTGACAAACCCATAACTGTCCTGGTTCCAGCACCTGCTGCAAAACTTGGAAAAATCATTGTAGCTCAAGTCCCCACCTACATATTCATCATGTATGTGTTTGAGGTTGGTATGATCTTGATGAAACACACATATAAAATTGCTGTTGTCTCGGATCAGCTGCTTCGGTATTTTTGAAAAAGTCTGTGCCAGGTAGAAGCAATCAATGTTTTTGTGTCGGCCCTGTGTAAAGAAATTTCTAACCTTGTTTTGATTATCCAGTATAACATCATCAAACACAACAACAGAATTATCGAGACAGTCATCAAGTGGCTTAACATCTGATTCAAAAGTGGCTATATCCAATCCATCATATAGCTTCATCAGCTGCTGATATTTTAATTGTTCCAAGCTCTTAGAGAAAACATACAAGTGCCTGTTTTTCCAGTCTAACCAGTTGGGGGCTAATAAAAAATTATCAACTATTAGTGTAGTTTTACCACAAGCAGATGGCCCAACAATAAGACACCTAATATTATCAGGCAGCAACTTGCCATTTCTCTTATTCTGTTGTTCAGGTTCTGGCAGCCTCTTTATAACATCCCAGGTGCTCATATTATCACTTTGTCTGCATCGATCCAGCTGTTTTCCGGATGACCCAGCCATTTGACAAATAACTTGTTGCCTTTTCTGCGGATTATTTTTTCTATGAGATATGTGTCAGGCTGTTTAGTTTTGCTGAGCTCTTGTTCATAGAACCTGCCTTTGAGAATTTCTCCTCGGTGGTCTTTTATTATATATGTATTAAGGGTCCCGGGTTTAACTTGAACCACTGTAAATAATTCGGTGCTCCAGTTTCTCGTAAAGCCTCTCTTGAATAAGTGCTTATATTTGCTTATTCTTACTTGATCCCCCACCCTGAATTTGGCCTTTCTTGTTGTTGGCTGGTATCTAGGATAATAAACAGTCCTGATCAATTTTTGCTCATCAGATGAAGTTACTTCAGAGGGTTTCATGTTGATTGTGGAATGGACAGAATTGTTATATTTATGTAGAAGTTCTGGTAGGATTGTAAGCCATTTATAATTACCTTGAAGTGTAAATTGTTTATACATAAGATTTTTTAGGGTTTTGTTGAATCTCTCTACAATTGAGGCCTTGAGATCACTGTAACTCGAGTAATGTTTTATTGCCTGGCTTTTAATAAATTGTTGAAACACTGAATTATAAAATTCTTTGCCATTATCTGTTTGCAAATAGCGCGGTGATCTTCCACTCCGATTGATGATTGTCCTGAAGGCTTCTGTAACACATTTTCCAGTCTTGGATTTGAGTGGCACAGCCCAGGCAAATTTTGAAAATGTGTCTATCACAGTGAGTAGATACTTGTAGCCCTTGTTGATTTTGTCTAAGTTTTTCAACTTTCCACTTGCCATTTCAATCAAGTCGCTTTGCCATAAATCATCTATGCCCTTTGTGACTACTGGGAGTCTCTTAAAATGATGTCTGGCTTGTCTGTGTAATTCATCAACAATAATTTGTCTAGACATAATATGTAAACAAGAATATTGCAACTATAGGGTGTTCAGCAGCTGATACTGCAGGATTTTCTAAATATAATTTGTCCCCTATTTGTATTTTAAATTCCAGAGATCCATCATCTTCAACATATGCTGTTTCTAATGTATTGGGGTCTGTAAAATCCTCCAATTCTACACTGGTGATTTTTGGTTTGTTGTCAGCATTTGTTATTGATAAGGTAGGGTAGTGGTGTGCCTGTGGTTGATGCCAATATTTGATCTTGATTGGTCTCAATGTGCCCCCAACAAAAAACTGGTAATAAAATTGTGCAGGGGACAGCATATATATTTTGCCACCTGGTGTAAATGGAGAATCATATTCTTTGTTGGGGATGCTGTACAATTCAAGAATTACTGTATGTTTTGGATTCTCGATTATGCCTGTTATTTCCTTTTCTGCTGTGAGCAATCTGCTTGTTACAGATTCAAGGTGCTCATTGATGGTCCTAACAACATCATCGTGGCCTGGCTTGATTTTTATGTCCACAATAAGTTTCTTGTATTGTTGCACAATCTCTTGAAGCTGGGTGGCAAAAACAGACAGAGCATTTGCTTGATTGGATTCCATGGTTCCTAGCTGTTGCTTGATATTAGCTACAATTTGTTGCAAATTTTCAACAACTGCCAATTTTGAATTTTGAGCAGTAAGATCATGGACCTGTCTTCTGATATCCTCAAACAGGGCATGCAGTTCATTAATATGTTGATTGGTTGGTAGAGTGGCAACTGTCTGAGTGAGATGTTTGATCTCTGTCTGGATATTCTTGATATCTTCTGATTTCAATATCCTATTCACTGCCCTCTTAATATTTTTAAGTTCCTGTGATGTGGGAAGATTTGATACTGTATTTTGCAAATATTCAAGTGCCAATTTCACATTGTTTAATTCAGATGCATCAGCCACATTTTGCATAGCATTTTGGAGCAGGGCTATATCTGCCTGAGAGGGTGTTGATTGTTGTAAAATTTCAAGCTTTGTTTGGATATCATCGATCAAGTGATGAAAATGAGATAGCTCAGATTCAGTGTTGAGGTTTTCAAGCTTTGTGATTTGGTGCTGGACACTGACAAGTGTATCTACAATCCCAGGCAGGCGAGTTTCTTGTACATTTGCCAAATCACTTTGCACTGCTGCTATTGTACCTTCAAGATGGGTTATGGTACTTTGAATTTTTCCAAAATCTTCATATGTTTCGAGTTGCAGCTTAATGTTTGCAACACTCCGAGTTATTGCATTCAAAGCATCAGAAGATGGCAAATTGTTCATAAAATTTTCAAGTGTCTCAATTTTTTCTTTAACCTCGGCTATGGCATTGTTCAAGGGGTCCAGATTAGGTATCTGGAGTGATTGAATCTGTTCCTTTAGAGTGGAAATCACTAGATCAAAATCGTCTTGTGATTTTATGCTTTTGACAATTGTTTGGAGCTGTGTCTGGACATTATTTATCTGCTCTTCCAATTGCTGTTTCAATTGCACAGAGTTGGTGGCCTGGGTCTTAAATCTGGCTTGAAGAGCTGCTACAGCTTCTTCTAAACTTTGAAAATTATCTAATGTTGCCAGATCAGTATATTTCTGAAGCAACAGTTTGAGTTCGGAATCAATTTTAAGAAGAGGGTCCATGCATTGTGATTGCAAATTTGTAATTTCTAATTGAAGACTGGCATTGAGTGTGGTTTGCAAAGCTTGTAAATCACTTCTTAATTTCTTGACTCTGACATCAAGCATCAGAATCTCATCACTGTGATCTTCATGTCTTGTATGGCCAAATATATCATTAGGCATTTTGTTTTAGTGGTTATTTATTATAGAGTATCTGATTCTTAATTCTATAAAAAAGGGTATAAGCTTGTCATAAGATCCAGGGACCTCAATATATAAGCAGTCACCAGCAGAAACAGTATAAACAGTGCCAGAAACCATGTTTGAGTGCTTAATTCTGTAAATATTTCTCCCTACTGAAATCTTGACATCACCCTCAGGGGTTGTAATAAATTGCAATTGCCCACCTACAGGTAATTGGTAATGATTTAAATTATTGTTAAATATGTACAATGTTTTACCTGTTTCTTCATCATTATCTGTAAATATGCTGTTCAGATGAATAATTAACAAGCCACTCAGTTTAGACAGTATATCAGGAGAGGGTTGTGGTGTGGGCAGGTCCATAATACCTTGTTTTTTGAACCCAAATAAGTTCATAGGCATGTTTATTTATTTCAAATCATGCTCTGTAATTGGGCATTGTTTCCCACTTTTCAAATCACAATGCCCCCAAGGTAAAGTATGTATGTCACATGATAAAATACATCTCTTATCATCATGTGGGTCCAGGGCCACTTTTCTTACAATATTGCTAGTCAATAAGTGATCCTCACTCTGAATTCTATTTTCTGATGTTCTGATTGAATTCTGGGACTTGATGCAATTTTTATAATCTTCAAATTCAAGATCTTTTTCCACAGTAACTCTGCCAACGCCCTTGGCCTTTTTGACAACAGCACTACATGTTTTAAAACTGTACACCTTGGCACTTAACCCAGCAAATTTCACAATAACATCACCAAGTGTCTCATCTTTTAACTTGCCAGGCACCTTTTTGTTGTGGGGTTGAACTAATGTATGTTCACTGGTATCAAAGTATTGAAACAATTCAGGCTGTGACATATCTTGATAAACATCTTCTGTTTGAATATCAAGAATAAAACTATCCGTGTCCATGTACAATAATTTTACACGATCACCATAAAAAGGTTTCAGCACATCATAATACAATATTAACATATGTAATTTGGACAATTCCAATATCACAGCCCCTACATAAATAGGTTTATCAAATTTGATCTTTGTTTTCATCATGTTGAAAAGTGCCATGTGCTCATCATAAATTCTTCTGTAATTGAAGTTGGGCTTTGCAACCAATTTTTTGCTCCGGCTGGGGTCAGTAATTATTTTAACATCGGTATGTTTCCTGACATTTTCAATTGTTTTGCCATACACTGAATTCACCATCAATTTAAACAAGCCCTTATCAAATTGGCTCTTTGCAGATGTTCGAAGCTCTGTATTTGTATCAATATATGTTTTCAACCATTCTGAGTGCCTGAACCTTAAGACTTTGCCAACTTTAGTTACTTGAACACCATGTTTCATCAGGAACTGGAGGTTTTTGTAATATATGACATAGCCTTGTTTTGGCTCCAGAGTCATCATGAGCTTCTTCTGTTTAGAGCCAGGTGAGCACTTAACCTCGGGAATTGGGGACAGATCAGAAAATTTGTTGTGCAAATAATCTGGAATTATCAGATCAACCTCTAAGATGAGACCATAATTACTGTCATCATAATTCTTAAGATCTTCAATATTGAAATTTTCAACCCATTCAAGCTCTGCATATGGCAGTTTTTGCATCATGGCGTGACCATAGAGGTTGTTCGCATCTACATACAGTATATAATTTGATGGCCGTGCTGGATCATAATCAGGCATATATTTGTTATTTGCTCTGGCATATCTCTGGGAACATTGCACCATCCCTCCTCTTATACATTTCTCCATAAACAGATACTTATCTTGATCGTGGATCAGATCCAAATGCTTTTTGGTGTTGAAAAACATTGCGGCCCATGCTAGGCCCGGGGCACTGAAAAAATATATTGGATCCAGTTTATAATTTTGCATGGAAGATTTTCTGAATGCTTGCAATATATCAGCTAAGAGGGTTACATCAAGTTTTAAATATGCCATGTGATAATCACCAAATGTCTTGCATTTTAAATTGTTCCACATCAACTGAGCATGGTGATAATCATCATCAGTGATTCCAGATCCTCTGATTTTGCTGTAAAATGCTTGTTGTGGTGGCAGGGAACACTCATCAAATTTAGAAAAATCTGTGACATAGTCATATGGATATACACCCTTCCGCCTAATTAATTTCAGGTCCTGATTTGGAAACAATGCACGTGTGATTTTGAATTGTTCATCAGATAATTGAGAGGCCAGTGTGGCCAGGCCAGCAGATAAAAATCTGTAAGAATCAAGAAATCTTATGTGAAAAGGAACACCATTAACTTTAATTATCTTGCTAATAGATATATATTTTTCATCATTTTCAGCTAAAATATTTAAATTCTGTTTGTCAAAACCCTCGTATCTGATCAAATGATGGAAATCATAATTGGATGCTCCATGGCAAAATATGGGGACAAATCTTGGTCTCTTGATCTGAATATTACAGCTATTACACAGGGCCTGTTTATATCGACCATCTGTATGAGAATGGTGATGTACCTTGATATTTGTATCTGAAAATTCAGAATCACATACCGGGCATTTTTCTGCTTTGTTGAAATCTTCAATCTGTTCCTCTGTTAAAGGCAACATGGGCTTTGATATTAATAAGATGTTAGATGCTATGTCACGGCACTCATTTTCTATTCTATGTGCAAATATTTTGATGGCATTTGGTCCCTTGTATGAATATTCTTTAATAACAACACCATCCCGTACAACTACATAACAAAAACTGGAAGGTTCATGTAACTGGTATGGTGTAGTTGAAGATTCTTCGGGATCTGGGCTACAGAATGCAAGAGGTTTGAGGTTCGATTCGAAATCACAGACAATATGTGCTGGGTGTTCCAACAAGGCTTCAAACTTTTTGAATTTGCAATTTTCACTTGGATTGGGCATCACCATATGAACAGGTTTATGATTGCCACAGTATTTCAGATGCTCAATTAACTTATTTTTTGCAATTTCTGCATTCTCTTCCCGAACCCCTTTCACCATTTTTTGACCATCAAATACAGTTAAGCATCTTCTGCACAACTTAAATATTGTATGAGTTTTGTCTAGTTGTGTTCTCACTAAAGCTTGAAGATTATGTATTAGAGTGTAATGATATGTGCTATCTCCTTCAATTAAGAGCAGATCAATCGGAATTGCAGCTTCATCATCAAGTGTACTGATTCTGAGAGGTGCTATCGGGCAATTGCCGGTGGAACAAATAAATACATTAATAGATAATTGTTTGCCATTGATGTGCCTGGCCCTTTTTTCAAATTTATCAATATTCTGAACAGACATTGGATATTCCAAACCCTCCATTACATCATCAAAATCATGTTCATGCTGTTTGTAATAAGTTATTCTCTGAGGATCCCTTGAAACTGGATACAAAGCAGCTAATATACACCACAAAAAGCATTTCTGGTCGGTGTTTTTTATATTGACCACGGCTCTTTTGTTTTTGATATTGGCAGGTAATTGCACATATGTAGATCCTTGTAATGGGCTGAATTCAGAAATATTAACATAGAGCTTGTGTGAAGTTCCGCATAGGCTCCATCCGGACTCTTTTGCCGCAAATTCAGAGTGTTTGATATTCAGTTGATCTATCAGCCTGCTTATTATTTTGTCTGAATTTGCATTTGAATATACAGGTACAGTTTCTGTTAAGTGGGGATGTGTAAATTTTGTGCCATTTGGTTTCTTATATTGAGTATACAATTTGAGGGATAGCTTATAAGAGCCATTTTGTGCATTTAGAATTGCCTGCAGATTAGAATTTATACTGTTCAAGAAATTCTCAATGCCACATCTTGGCTCTGATACAAACCGGTGATCCCTTAATTGGCCGTTAAAACTGCTACGGATGGGTTCATAGCGTGGCTGTTTTGCTGCTCTGGCATTAAGAGGTGCTTCGTGCCTTCTTTTCAGACCAGATGTAGATGGTTGAGAGGGCAATGCAGAGCAAGTATCTTTATGTTTATATGTGAAATATTCCATGTTATATTTTCTATTGCATTTGGGGCAAATTTTTGTGGGAGTTTTGTATTTGTCTGGATTACAAATTTTTTGATGCTTGGCCCAATTAGAGCTGGATATATTCTTATTGCATTGATTACAATATTTTTGATTCGGCATTTTTGCTGTTGTTTATTATATACAATTTCCTGGGCTTCAATTCAAAACTTTATACTGAATAAAAAATATCAGTTGGGTTCAGCTGTGTGATTTGTATGTGTATATGTGTGTATGTGTGTATACACTTAATATTTTTGGTTTTGGTATTTATATAAAATTTCCTGGGATTCAAATCTAATCTCTATGGATTAATATTATTAATCTTATGACAGGTTGTAAAGCCAATAGCCCACAAGTGGAAAATCATTCACACTGACCCGGCGCAAATACCTGCACGGACATGCATGTATAGAATGGCAATAACCTTGTTATGTATAACAGGCTGTGACAAATATAAGCTTGACTCTAAATATGAGTAAATTACAACAAATATCAGATTTTATATTGTTCAATATGAATTTAAACCTGTAAGTATGAGAAGTACTGTATCAACACGTCTGTTCTCCTCAGTCAGTCTCACATAACTGGCTGATGCAATAATCGGGAATTGCTGTAAATACTGAGGAAAAAAATCAATACTACCGTCTCGGGAATTGCGCACATTGCCACAGAGGGGGAACATGCAAATACGGAGCAATTCTAGAAGAGAGCTCTGCATATTACATTGTTTTAATATTAGATATGCAAATTGAGGTTGGGGTCCAATTAAACTTAAATATGTATGTGTATGTGCTTAATTTCTGGTGTAGTCAAAAATTGACAAGTTTATAAACAAAAATCTGGCTGATGCAACTTTTGTAAGTATGCACAAATCAATCTGATGAGCTCGTACTTTCTGAAAAATTCCCGAGGGCATTTTTTACAAAAATCTTGAATTATAAGAGCTCCACACTTGAGCAAAAAGCTCATGTAGGCATGTTGAGCAAGTTTTAAGTATGGCCAAAGCTGCTGGAGAGGGGTTCGTACTTTCTCGCGCCGTCCGTACCGTAAATACAACTACTATTGTGGCTTAATATGGCACCTCAAAACTTTACATTACAACAAAGGATTTATCTTGTCGAGTGATACTTCGGAAAGAGGAATTGTGGAGAAGTGCGACGACGTGTTGCAACGAAATTTCCTAGTGTTCCCGTTCGACACACGACCACTATATTAAACCTCGTAAAAAGGTTTAGAGTAACAGGGTCAGTTCTGAATAAAAGTGGAAAGAAAAATGGGGAAATCTAAAAAATAAAGTATACAAAGACAATCCGCACCATCAGTGAATTAAAATAGAGTCTTGTACGAGAAATCGGGAGAATTACAGTAGACGAACTTGCACGTGTAAATGTCAATTTCCTTGGGAGATGCCAGGAATGTGTTGCAGCAGAGGGACATCATTTTCAACACCTTCTGTAGTCAAGGTTAGCATACAATATGAAAACTGTAATTTTAATAGCCAACTCTACCGATTGTCGCGGACCCGTTCACCGGGAAAGACAAGCTCTGATGCCGGGCCACTTGCCGCCGAGTCTCGTAGCGAATGTCAGGGAATGCTCTGTATTTTCTTTAAGAAGCGATTCTGTGAAAATAACAGAAAACAATCGAAAATCGCAGATATAAAGACAGGATTAAAAGAAGAACATCTTTACTTCTAAATCATAGATAATTTTAATCCTTCCAGAAGTAGAAGAAATGTCTTCCAAGCAGACTTGCAATAGGGACTCTCTTCCTAAATTTCAATAGTGACTCAACGATCAAATATGTTTTCAACCAGTTTGTAACACACACTCCTCCCTCTTTTTTCCAGTGTTGTGGTCCTGCGGGGAAGGGAAGGAGGAGATGAAAGCGCGGATGCAACGAAATCCTCTTTCTGCAAAGATCTCCTGTGTATCTGCGCCCCCGCCACTTTGAGTCCTTATACATTTAGGCCTCAATTTAGTTTACAATCCCACCAGAGAGGGCAGGGCAGTCACTTTCGCAGGAAGAGGATGAACGTCAACATCGGGAGAGTCTTCGCTCGCTGGCTTAGCAGAATTTGACGTCCACGTATCAAATTCATCAGGAGGGAAGGGGAAGATTCCGAAAAAAAGCTGGTTTACATAATTCCTTCTTTCACTGTTTGGCTTTGCGGGAAGACATAAATTTTCCTTTCAAATAACTGAACTGGAAAAGCAAACGTGACTAGACTAAAGGGGAAAAAAATGACTTCTTCTCTCTTTTGGCATGGTAGGCTTAGGAACCGAATCTTCTTTTGCAAGCATATTAATAAATTTCCAAAATCCCCGACTTAAATTCCGCAGATTTTACTTTTATATACGAGGGGTGTTTATTAGTTTACGGTTCAAAATTGAAGTGATAATCAGCGTAAGTACTTGCATAACCGGTTTCGTATGACTATGGCGAAGTGGTTATCACAACGCACTACGACGCCAGAGGTTTCGGGTTCGAATCCCTGGTAAGGCATGGATATTTGTGTTTGTCCTTAATGAGAAAAATTGAGAATTGAAACGTTTGAAAACGATGAAAAGGAATGACGGGCAAACTACAGCTTTGGAGTTTTCCTAACAAAAAGAGTGATTATCAGAGCGTCAGTGGTCCAGGGTTCGAATCTCGACCTGGGTATGGGTGCTCTTTGTAAGTGTTTCCTCGTCATTTTCACCATATCACTCAACATCATTTTCACGAATTTGCGAAAAAGTGCCACAAAAACAAAGTAAAATAAACCATCAATTAATCATGTAACAATGATGCTGCTTTGTTTCGAGTCACATTCGATCGGAGATGAAATTTGTACTTCAAAAATATTTTGATTGCAACTAGTGGATTATTATAATCAGAGGAGCGGAAGTTTCCAAATGGTTCTGCACGCCGAACTCGTCAAGATTTGTTTAGTAAGGTTTGGCTACAACATTCACAAACGCGTGCGTAATTTTCAACCACAATGACGTCATCCTGTGTCAATTTTTCATCACACTAGGACACAATGGCATCACTATTTCGCTTCTTAACAATAATCATTGTAAATTCATCGTAAGGAAAGTTGTAAATATATTTTGGAAATGTATATTTGCATCAAATAGTAAAGAAGGGACAAATTTGTATTAAGAATAGTCGTGGAATATAGTGCTTTAGTCATGTCCTAATTTGCTAATAGTTAGGAGGAGCTGTATTATTCATTATTTTGCTGCAATGATCGATAAGCCCTTTGAAAACATAGCTTGATTAGGCACTATAAAATTTACATATTTGAATTGACGGTTGGAGAGTGACGAATCAGCAGTCGATTCAGTTTTGTACGGCTGTGATTGTTTACTTTCGCGTCTCACCGTGCCGAAAACGTCACTTGCAGCACCAAACAAAAAAGAATCAGAGACACTTCGTTTCCAAATCTACTGTAAGCGCACAGTTTCTCCTCGGGATGTTGTAAACTTGAGGGTTGTTACGAGTTACCCTTAGGAGTGCTGGAGAAAATAGCGGTCGAAGAACTTCGGTTCATTCTACTTCATTTTAACGTTCAAACACGGCAACTAGCAAATTCAGCTACACTTGGCAGCATCATTACAGACCAGCGAATGTTGGCCGTACAGTCTCTATTTCGTAACAGCGATTGTCAGACGCACTATGACATATACCGTGCAAGATGATTGGCAGATAGAAATAACTCCCAAGTTCAGCCGTCAGTAGAAAATGTACCCACTATGGGGTAGGAATTTGATTTGGAATTGCTTACGCGACGCTACTACAATGGATCGCAAGCTCCAGGTGCGCTAAACATTATACGAGTTTATGCTTGACGAATACCGGATATACAGATTTTAAGTAACTAAGTTTAAAAATTATATAAATCATAAATTAAGCAATTTTTGAAATTCTGAAGAAATTTGTGGTGCAGGTTCACTTGGTGTGCACATTGTACCCCCCAAGGATTTACACCTGGATACAATATCCCTAAATCCTTCTATCCAAGTTGTTCTAAATGCAAGAGGCTGCCATTCAAATAATTTCGCTTTTAGTACCAAGACACAAAGATTGCTGTGTCTACTATCGGCCTATCCAAAATAACTCAAAGCAAACCTACTATTATACAACATTCTAGGACTAGTTAACTCACTTGATCTGTGCTCTCAGATATTTTTCTAAGGAGGTTAACCCTTTAAAGTGAAGGTAAAATGATGTAATGAGGGAGTCTTAATTTTTTTTGTTTTTAAGGCCATTTTATGCACATAAAGCCTAAACGGACTTGGACCTACAGTATGGGGGGTTACATATCTCTAAAGAAGGAACCAATTGGTATTGAGGATGTAAATCAAGTTTAGAAGACTATTTGATATTACCAATTGAGGTTACCAAGGGCTACTAATTGTTTATATGGTTGGCAAAACACTTTACCAAATGAACGTACTTTCTTAATTCAAACAATTTGGCTTCCCGATGGCGTAGTGGTAGCGTCGTGGCCTTGTAATCAAGGGGTCCCGGGTTCGATACCCGGTGGAGGCACGTAGTGGTTTGGATTCCAGTTTAAACTGTAGGTTCAGTCCCGATTAGTCATACTGCGCATAAAGTGGACTTAAAGCACCAATTCAATCAATCAATTCATTCAAACAATTTAGTTTATCTGTGTGAGATGGAGAAAATTGTGATTTTATATTTACAGTTATCGGGATATAATGAAATCATTCATATGAATCTCACTTTATTAAATTTCTAACATTTTTCATAACCAGCAAATTGACTCTTTAATATTCAATCAGATGCTTCAACCTTGACATGTCTTAAGAAGAAAACTTATCCTTCAATAAGATTCCGTAATTAATTAGATTTTTGGTAGAGTAATCCTGACCTTCGTCGCATACTACGCAGTTCATTAATATTGCAGTTAATATAATTGTAAGTCTGAGGAAACCTCATGCATTTCCTATCTCCGTTTCTTCCGAAATGTTTTTCCGACTACCAAATAATTTCTCTTTTTTCCACTTGTCTACTTCACACTCCGTTGTGTTCTTTTCAACCTGTTCTGTTAAATGTGACAGTTGGTATCCTGTCCCCTGCTTCCCTCTCTCCCCTTGACTCACATCTCGAAGGATGCATTAAATATTAATTGGTTCTGATAGCTTAAGAGATAGAAATTTTGTGGAACGTTCAGGGGTCGCCGTGGGGGACAACAGAACGTTTTTAAACAAAGAGAGGAGGGGGATTTTGAAGTCTTGTTCGCCTCAATATGAGGATCCAATTACTTGAAGTGTTACTCTTAAATTTCTACTTGCTTCGGGGATAGACAGTAACTCCTTTTGGTATTAAGTTTCATACGGCAAACATGATGATAAACTTATTTTCCAAATAGGAAGTTAGATATTGTTTTTATGTAATCCTGAAAGTTGATGCCTATCTAGATTCGAACAGTTTCCTAAATTCTCGAGAGTACTTAAGCCTTTTAAACTAGACAACATCGAAAGCAAACCACACAAAGATTGACGTGAACGGTCTAGAGAGAATTCTAAGCACATGCAATTTTTCAGGTTTTGGAATATTATAGCGGTTTTTCGAAACGAGTGAAAACTTCAAAAACAGTTGTCCTGACATTTGCCAAAGGTCCAGCCGAGCCTTAACGTGCATTGTAAACGAGACATTTAGTAGTCCGGCACCGTGCCGGACCTCCTCGATGGCGCAATGGTAGCGTCGTCGCCTTGTAATCGAGGTGTTCCGGGTTTGATAGCCGGTGGGGGCACATAGTGGTTCGGACCCCACTTTAAACTGTAGGTCCAGTCCCGATTAGCCCTTCTGTGCATAAAGTGGACTTAAACAACAAATCAATCAATCAATCAATCAAAATCTGGCACCGTGCCGTATCGAACCGAACCTTCACGCCACTTGTTCCTGCTGCATTTAATCTGGTTTTCCGTTTAGCAGGGACTCGGTTCGGTACTAAATGAGGCCAATGTACGTGAAACACGGTTCCATCGCGACAGGCAGAATTGTAGCAGACCTGTATAACTCTCCCGCTCTTTCTGGTCACCAAAAAGCAAGCAAAGCCGCCTTGAAGGAGTCCACCGCACAGCATGGATTTTGCCCCAGTCAACTATCACCTGCTCTTGAGACTAACATGCTCTTGCATGAAAGAAATTTATGACCGATGATGGTTTTGGAGTATTTTGCATGGCATTTTTTCACGGACATCGAAATGTTAATTGTAAGATATGGAAAGAGTGTTGTGACTGTAAGGGAAATTACAGTGTAAAGTAGCACAGGTATTGGTCTCAAACTTTGGCACTTAACTTCGTACATAACGAGACAGCGCAGGCAACATGGTTCAGTCGCAACAGGCAGAACTGAAGCAGACTTGTATATCTTCCCTGCCCTTTCTGGTCACAAAAAGCAAGCATAAGTGGGCTCGTATTCACCCTCGAGAGACAGTATTCAAAGTTCAAGTGCCTACATGGTTTGACAAGGGGTGACTGATGTACTCAAGGGGGGAGGGGGATGGGGCTGTAGTTCCTCCCGAAATTTTGAGAAAATCAAAATTTTGAAATGAAAGCAGTAAAGAACTCAGGAAAACCGAAGTCGTAAATGCAAACCATCTTAAAATGACTCTCGATTAAAATTTTTCTCTTGGTACAACTTTTTTAAACGAAGGTTAGAATTGATCATTTCGAAATATTTTATTGTGTACCCCACCCCCTCCGGAAACAAATCCTGCGTAAGGGACTGTTACATTTGCTTGCATAATAATGTGTAATCTGGAAGTGAATATTATTATTTGGTAAATATCGCTTTCTCACATTCCAAGAAAAACTGAGGTTCTTGTAAACAATGCATTATTGCTAGATTTAAAGACAGCAAAACATTATGACTTAAGGAAGTATTTTCCTTTGATTGATGTGTTTTTCCTCAAAACTATTTTAGTTAACAAAAGATCTGGAATAATACCATAAACAGTCTAAAGTCTTTGAAAATAATTTAAAACAAACTTCATTACTAATATTTCAAAAAGAAAATTCTTCACAGTTTTTACATTTTTCTGTTCTTACTGTGATTGTGGATATATTTCAGGCAGACACGTAGCGAAAGGTTCAGCCCGATTTTGACAGGTCAATTTTAATCGACTGTTGACCATTCCTTGTATATTCGAAATTATATATATGTGCTGGTCTGCAATAGAGAACTTAGCTAATATAACAGACATTAGTGCAACTTCTAACTAATGTGCAGTGAAGAGGTTACGCAGTCTTTAATTGTTGATAAACAAAAATTGATTTGTTATTGATCGAATCATTACACTTGTTGAGTGTGTTAGTAAATTGTGCAATGTGTTTCGAAATTAACGATAGCTTACTTTGATAGATATTAACGTGACAACTAGGGGAAAATGCACATCTATTATTTTGCACTATAAAGCCTCGTGGACTGAAATATTTTACACTCTAATTTTGTATGACATATTGTGTTCCCTCCCACAATATTTCAAAGTTAACGACAATATGTATTTAGAAGAGATTGCGATTAGGTGGGGTACACTGAAAAGTGCTATTTCAGTACTGTTGGACCAGGTATTAAAACATTCAATTCAACCAAACAGAATTCAATAGTTGTAAGAGTTTTGAGCACAACTTACCTCAAAGTAGTAAGTTTTTGTTTTAGCAATTATCTTCATAATACTGATCCACCCATTGTTGTTATGGATACAAACGAAGGTACAACAGTCAAAGAATCTTCAACAATATATTTCCAAATCAACAATCAAATTTCTCGTTATGACATCGTTATAATACATTTTTTAATCAACATCTATATAATTTATGGCTATTAGCCCAACTTATGCAATTTACAAAGCTTTCATACATGTCCAAAAATTAAATTTCACAAAGTTCTTAACATTGACCGATTCCTCAAGTGTATTACGCATAAAGCACATGGTAATATTACAGGCAATTCCTATGTTGATGAGTGTACAAAGAAAGCAGCGCGCCTTCCAAATTTTACAGACTTATCCTTATACCACACTGATTTTCCCCCTAGGGTAAAGAAGAATGTTTTGAATGATTGGTTTGATTGTTGTCGACATGAAATTGTAACAGTTGGAGAATCGTACAGATCATTTGCTGAATTCGAGCCACACAAACCATGGTCTCATCATGTCAGTGGTACAAGAAATGTAATTGTATTAATTAACAGACTGAGATCTGGTTATTTATGTACAACATTTATTCAGAATTATAATAACAAATAATAAAAGATGTAAATGTGGCTGAGAAAGTGCAGATGTGCAACATATAGGCTAATACTGGAATGCCAAAAATATAATAGAGAGAGAAATATCTTGCATAAAAAGTTATATAACTTAAAGGTTCGTAAAGGAACGTTTTTACATTTTAATCGATTGTCTGTAAAATAAGAGGCAAAAAACGCAATTTTTAATATAAGCAATTATGTATTTTTTATGCATGTACAAAATGTAGGCTATAATGGGCAAAAAACGGCTTAAAAGCTGCTAGATTGAAAATAAAAGAAAGGAGGAAGGAATATGTCACCAAAATGAGCGGAAAGCTGAAAACTGCTTATGTGTAATTTGTAGTCTTATAATAATTACTCTCAACAAATATACATATTGAAAACTCTTCTATTTTGAGACACAATCATTTTGGGACTTCAGGGTGAACCATGATTTGTGTCTTGTGGTATATTTCTTGGCACTTACAAAAGTTTCAAGACAACGACAATTTATACAAGTAACCCAACTTACACAACGTTGGTAGATTGAGATATATAGGTTGAATTTTAGGGTTGCCACATGCACAATAGATATGAGCAAATACACGAAAAAAAATAGAAAAAAAGTATTAGGTATTTAAAATAAACAATAAGATAGATTGATTGATTTGGTGTTTAAGTCCACTTTATGCACAGTAAGGCTAATCATGACTGGACCTACAGCTTAAAGTGGGATCCGAACCTCTATGTGCCTCCACCGGGTATCGAACCCGGGACACCTTGATTACTACGACGATGCCACTGCGCCATAGGAGAGTCCCCAATAGGATAGAAGAGGAGAGGAGAAGAAATGAGAGGATATGCGAGGGGGAGGAGGAAACGAGAAAGAAGAGGAGAAGAATAGACGGGATGAGAGGAGAGGAGAGGAGAAGAAAAGAGAAGAGCGAGCAGGAGTGGAGAAGAACGAGGTGGAGACAGAGGGAAAAAAAGGTACAACAGGAGATAGAGTAAACAGAGATACATTGGTCACTTTAGTATTTCTCGCTTTGCAGAGCCAATGCCTAACCTAATTGCATTACAGTTGTCACCAAAGGTTCCAGGTTCAAGTTTTGATCTGAGCACGGATGTTGCTCGCGAGTGTTCTTCATAAATTTCTTCAAAACATCATTCATCTTCGTCGTCTTGATTAGCCTAAAGTTGATTAACAACGACATAAGACAAGAAGAATATGAATCGAGTTCCACGCTGTCCGGGAATCTCCGGAGCGAGGAAACGAAAACAAGACTCTGCGGAAGTAGGACTCGAGAGGTCTCGACCAATGAACGCGTGAGAGGGGAAGTGAGTAAAGCAACCAGCAGCTCCCCTTCTTTTCCGTTATGCGCGACCTTTGCTCCACATATTCCAGAGACAGAGTATAGAGTTACTGTAGAAGTAACTGCTAATTCTAACGTAACGTGTTGTTTCCAACGGCCAATAGCCTAAGTAAGCTGAATAAGAGCAAAAAGACACGACAAAATGTTCAAGCGGTAATACGCGTACTTGTGCATTGCTAAAAATTAGTATATCGTCTGAAACGATGGTCAGGAGGTAAGTTATGCGTAGAAAACTTTGAAATTCTTTCATTTCCCAGCACTTCGCTAGCCCCCCTCCTCTCACTCAGCTGAAGGGAAGTCGTCTTATTTGAGGCAACGTCGCATTAAAACCCTGTCCACTGTCTCATTATGATCGTTATTAGAGAAAAGAAACTAAAAAGTGAGTAAAAACAGGGACGGGGGGATGAGGAGAACATTTCGCATTGTCAAAGCGTGCTAATGTCCTTTAAAAGAGTTTGTCAAAAATTACTCTTCTTCTTCATTCTTCTTCCTGCCTCCCACCTTACTCGTCCACTCTTTACAGCCATAATTTCTCTGAAGAGCATTTTTTCTTCTTCTTTTTTTAGTCTTTCTCTTTTATCAGAAGCCTTTTTTCCTCCGGAAATGGCGTACGTTTTCCTTCCCCTTAAACTTCCACCCAGCGTTCTTAATATAAAAGTGCCTTCCTTAGCGCGTCTTTCTTTTCATCCAATGGGATGCGTTCATGCATACTTCATGCCTCCTTGTCTAGAAACGACATTTCTCGCCGGGGACATGATGTTCTCCTAGTTTCTTGTCAGGAGGAAATGTAATGAAGATTTGGATTTTAAAAAACGGGAAGGTAATACTTTTTGCGTTTCTTGATTAGACGCAAGCCTCGTCAGAAAGGGTTAATGAGATGATGGTTGTATTTAGTAAGGCTTAGTCGTAAGTTGGATGTGAGATGGAGATTTCAGGACTGTCGGAGTGTGTTAGACCTCTTTCTATTTAATTAGAAATATATTTATTTTAAGTGGAGTGCAGTCTATCTATTGTTTATAATCTCCAAATATATCAAGTACTTGATTGTTACACTTTTTGTTCACAAAAACATATGCTACGATCCAGTGCATTCACCTTAACATTAGCCCTCATAGTATTCCATTTCCAATACGATTTACCCTAATTGTATTAATCTTCCTTCGTAAAGTTACTTTGTAAAGTAACTGATGACATGTCCTTTCCGGACGTATGAACACACTGTTGAAGTACACCATCCCACCTGACAGAAATTAATCTTGTTGCTGGAAGTTACGAGATTAATGGAAGTGCATGAGAGAAATATTGTGCTGTTACTGTGATTTTTATTTGTGAGTTTCGTTATTATGTACAACTTTGGTTCTTTTTAAATTGCATAATCAAGATAAATAGATTCTGAATTCATATGTAAAAACGTAAGTTCTGTGTTTTTGTTTCTATTTACTGCAAATCTTAATGTTTTCCCCGTGCCCTGGGAGGTATCACGCGTATACCAATATACAGTCTCATGTTGCTCATTCTCAATTTGTATTGAGATAAATATATTCTTATGGCTATTAATATCCTATGGTTGAACCTGGCACGACAGTGTCACTGAATTATAGTTATATGGTTCAAAAAGTAACTGTGTTACAGTTACGTACTCGTTAAAAAAAGATAAAAACTTTACAGGTACTTGAAAAGTAATTTTACGTTTCTATTACAGTGACTCTCTGTCGGAAATTTTCTTGCAAACATGTTAAACATGAATACTTACACGTGTTTCATGTGTGTTTCTTATACGTAATATAAGCCTTCATGTCCCGCACCGTGGCCGTGCGTTCTATGGCGGCATGCTTTGAGCTGAGGCTACGCGCAGATTCGAGTCTCCGGGGACTCTCTGGAAATCTCTGCTGAGATTTTGCCCTGTGTATGGGACAGGTGGCCACCCACCATCGTGAGGAAATTGGGGAGTTACGAATGAGTACAGTAACCTGGCCATGCAAACCTACAACAACGACTAGGAGTTCGTCGTGCAGACCACACGTCACCCAGTAACTGGTTGGATGAACGTCCAAGTCTGCTGAGGCATGTGGAAGTTATTTTTTTAAAAAATCTGATGCTTTAAAGACCCCCCTCCTTTGATACGTGCCTGCACATGTTCAATGCTAACACAACGTAGTTTCAACCTTTCTTACTCATACATTAACTGTAGGGCCAGAGGCTGCATTTGGACCATACCCGATCGGTAATTAGTGGAGAGGTTGCGGCTAGACCTAAAAACTGCACAAAAGTGAACATTAGCACCGGGAAATCAATCAACCAATTTGTGCAGAGATAAATCAAGCTATCACATGAAAAAAAAATGTCAATAAATCCCAAACAGAAAATACCGAACACATCATTATAATTTACCCCGTGGTAAAAAGGTAAAAAACGACCATTTTGTGCATGTTTATGGCGTATGCGGTTCGGCCATTTTTAACCTCGTGTTAATTGAATGTTAGGAGCGCTTTTTGAAATACTTCAATTCCGTTAAGCCCTAAGCAACATTCGCCAAATATGTACTCTCTGACCAGTGTTTATCATATGTGGTTTTGGTGACCTTTTTTTACCGTAGAGGGCGCAAAGGGGTGGGAAGCAAAAGGACACTTCGTTTGTGAGAGGGAGAGCGGTGCTGGCTGTGTGACAGAGAAATGAACCAATTTTGCGAGAAGGGAAGAGGTCGGGGGTTGGGATTCACAGCCCCCTCCCCGCCCCGTGGCTTCCCTTTGATGCGTACCAATTAACTAATCAAACACATAAAAAAAGTTAATCAACTGCGCACACTGGCGCAGAGGCGATGTAAACAACCGCGTCGACTCAGACAGAGATTCAGACCCAAAGCGGTTGGGCGTCCACGCAAGTAGACGAATCAGAAGCCAGGAGGCGCCGAGAAATAGCCCTTTGCTTCGTTTGTGGCCCTTCGCCTACTTTGGCTTCTTCCGATTTTCAAAGAAAAACCTTAGGTCAGTGAAAGGGCAGGTCCTTGTGAGCAAGGGAAGTACTCTAAATGACAATTAAACCAGGTTTCCGATTTAAATTCTTTTTAAATTCTTTCACGTCAAACGAGGAAATAGCATCTCCCAGTGTAACAAAAGTTCTGTTAAATCACAACTTCCAAAGGATCTTCACAAACGGAACTAGATTCAAAGTGAACCCCCACTTCCCTCTTTTGAAATTGACGTTAACTAAAGATCTCGATTAAGTTCACTGTTACCCTCAAAACTAGACGTGTTACTATACTTGCGCCAAGATCTCTGAAACCTCGGACGACATGCAAACTACAGGCTTACCCAACTCATACGACAGACTCAACAACTTGGGATATGTGCTAACAGCACCAAACCTGACCTGACTAACCTACCACGTAGGCATATAATAGCAGAAATGAGCATATAAATAGGTTAGGTAGGTTAATTTTTGTTTATTTAAGCAATTAAATACGTACGTGGATAGGCTAGACAGGACAACATTTGGTGTTGTTAGCATGTAGTTTTAAGTTGCTAAGGCTGTCGCTCCCCGCTCGTCTTTCCCATGACTTAAACAAACTAGCGACACTAACACCGCTGCTTCCATACCAGGGTTTCAAATGCAGTTGTGGCTCTAAGCGTACTTTAGCTCAAAAGGTTCATCCTGGTACCGCACTCGTCACTGCTTAAAGGCTTTTGGAATCCATCACGTGACTATTTCCACCCACTGTTAGGAGAGTTGGAGACACCACGTGTTTGTTTTCTTGCCAACCAGAGGTCGGTCTTCCCTTTGCGAGGGAAATTTGAACGCTTCGTTGCTACGTTCACACTAGACGGAAGGGAAAGGCAACCGATACACGGAGCGTAGGTAATTCAGATGGCGAGACTTGATCTTTTTTAAGGATTTTGCACCCAGCACCACCAGTCGCCATGATTCCACGAAATAGACGTTTGACAACAATGGTCCGAAGACGACAGATAATTTCTTAACGTGAGCTGTGCCATGATAAACGTTTTTGCATAAAGGCAGGGTCGTCTCATGGGAGGCGAAGTCGTGCTAAGGAGAAGATCTAACCAATGGGATGGTCTGGAAAGATTATTCACGTATGTTCACAGAAATGTTACGCACTAGATTCTTATGCTGCTGTGCTCTTGCTCTATTAGAACTTTCACTTTACAAATACTATGCGTCATACAACTACAAAGAGAGAAAATCTTAGAAAATGAAAAAAAATGCTCCCTTTTTTGACCAGATAGCAATACACACAATTGGTGGTAGATTTCATTTTCTTCTATTTTATTAAGGAGAATCTGGAATCCCATCAGACCCTCCGGTTGTCGATATCTTTCAATCCGGAATCGGAACCATTATCATGTCGGTTTACCAGTAATTTGAAATTTCGACAACTTTGTTGCCTTGCCTTCCAAACTTTGCATTCGTATTTTCTAAGTAAGTAGTGTGTGGTGTGTATGGCCTGAAAGGGTTGTTCGTTTCCTGCCTAGGGACAACTCAGCATTTAAAGGTTTTTGTTCCAAAACTTCCATCGACAGGATATTGGAAAATAAATATATAGTGAAGTTGAGGAGAGAAAGGGCCATTTTGTGATAAACACATTTTTAGATGGACAAGTGAGCGACAAATATACTTGAGTGAAGACGTGTGTGTTGCGTGTGTGTGTGTAAGAGCCCTAGGCAGGACATCACATGCCATGGGGACCCGGGTTCGATTCCCGGTGAGAGCTCAAAAATTTCGGTGCTGACACAGCATCGTGAGGACAGCTGGGGAGCTACTTGTGAGCAATAATAACGGACTTCGTTCTCGTAAAACTAAAACAGCGGCGATGGAACTCGATGTATGAACACGCATCACCCAATGAAAAACACTTTGCTTTCAATGGACTGGCTAAGCGTGCCGTCACCAGAGCCAGTGCCCAGGATGTATGTTTCCAAACAAACTTTAACACGGCGAAGCCCCTATGCTTCGACATTGTGAAGGCATGTCTTTTATTACAGTGACAGTAATTATCAGTTATCCGTTTTCCTAAAAATACTCGATTTTCTTACGTTATTTCTTAATTAACTCTCATCTGTAAGTAATTAGTAAAATATCTAATGTTCACCAGAATCTAATCTTTACTCTGATGTGTAATACACCTCACTATTTTGCTTGCTTACTGCTGTCACTGTAACAAAAGTTATCCCTTTCCGGTATATTTTCAATGCAAAAGGATAGGAGAAAGCGGGTGGAAAATTTTGTTTGGGAACATACATCCAGGTCATCGACTGCTAGCGACCAGTCCATAAGCTGTTCCGACACGCGGGGAACTTATGGCAGGTAAATGTCCATCCTATACTCTGTCCCAGGTATCTGTGGAACAAAGCCAGAAAGGGAGGGGGGAATCGAGTGGGCAGAGCGAAGCAGTACACACTGTTGGAAAGGCTGGTAACGGCAGTCGCTTTTCCCCCTCCACGCAATCCCGTTCCTTCTCACGTGTTCATTGGCAGAGTCATCTCGCGTCGCTACTTGTGCAGAGACTCGTTGCAGGCTTACAACAGCAAAATGTAATAACGCTTGAACATTGCAACATGAAATGCAGGGATATGGGGGGGGGGGGTGTAGCTAGGGCCCCACACATTCACAATCTCGCCAATTTTGTGGCAGTGATGTGACCAGCACCATATATTGCCGGAAATATTCCCACCTGCAATCACCAACCACATGATTCAAACCCAACCTGGGTTCCAGCGCAGCAGTCAGACGCTCTACCGATTGAACCACCACGGCTCTCATGTTTACTATATAGTCCATTCTTCAATCAAGTAATCTGCTCCTGCAGTTTTGGTGGCCATATAAATGACCAAAATATCCCGTGGCCATTGGCTAGTGTTAATGCAAATATTGTTTTATAATTATTATTCTACAAACAATTGATTTTAAAGCACTGGTGTACAAGTTTTTCTTACTGTTTTATTTAATTAGTACATTATATTAAATATTTAGAAATCACTTACGTAATGATTTTTTATCGTTCGCACCTTTTTCATTATCTGTATTTCACTTATACGGTATTAACATTATTATTTTAATACGTGTAGCACAGAAAAGCTGCTTCGTATAATTATAATAAAATATACAAAATCAATAGTGCATAAGTGCACCTTGCTGCAAACAAGGAATAACAAAAATAAAGTAATAACAAAAATAAAGTAATAACAACAAGTCTATACAACATTCAACAACAAGTTGAGTTATAAAATACTTCATTCTAGCTAATATAGCTACCTGTTCCCTCCTCCCGCAAGAAAATGCAAAATTCGGCACGTCAGTTAAAGTGTTTACCTGAATTTGACTATAACTGAAAATATAATGTTCGATGACGTAATTAAATACCTTTTCTTACTGTACATATCATAGTATTTAATATTATTATGTACAACACCGTTATTTAGAAAAAAGAAACAGCTCTCTTGAATTATCTTACTTTAAAAGAGGAACATAAATTGAGAGTATTTGAAAATAAAATTCTTAGAAAAATATTTGGACCAAAAGGGATGAGGAGACAGGTGAGTGGAGAAGGTTGCACAATTTTAAATTGCATAACATATATTCCTGTCCAGATATTATTAGAACAATTAAATCAAGAATACTTATGTGGCACGAAAGGGAGAGGAAAGAAAAGTTTACAGGATTATTTTTGGGAAACCTGATGGTAAGAGGCTGTAGGAAGGTCAAGATGACGATGGAGGAATAACGTTGAGCTGGACCTAAAGGAAATCTGTAAGGATGGAAAAGATTGGATTGATCTTGCCCAGGATAGGGACCGATGGAAGGCTTGTGTTGTTGCAGCCATAAACCTTCGGGTTTAAGAAGGCTAGAGAGTTAGTTAGTATTTTGAATTTATCTGCACATGCTTGGTTTCAGGTACCCTGTAGAACGGGTCCTGGTGAGCGGTAGCTGCAGACATCTTCATTACGTACAGTAACAGGGTACCGTTCGAGATAAATCTTCGTTACTGAAAATCTACGCTTCTCATCCCATTACGACCGCACAAAAAGAGTGCGACGAAACAAAGTATTCCCGTACACAATCAGTGCCGTCTAATGTCCCACATATTCTCCTCGTTTGCAATTCCCTTTATCGATTATCGTGTGAGAATCGAGCAACGCTCATTCTATCTACCTGAACGGAGCAATCTCCTTCACGCCACACCGGAAAGAGAATTTCACAAAGCCACGCAATATGGGGAAGATTGGGAGCACTGCCCCCTTCCCCCCGCAGCTTCTGCGCCAAAGAAACAACAATGGGAAGCTGAAGAGAGAATGGAGGGGTTACTGCGCGGAGCGAAGCAAGGATATTTTTTTTTGTTCACATTACTTCTCTCTCCCTTTTTGGTCCGTATTCTGCTAAAGATAATTTATTTAAAACTCCATAAATATCTGCATTATTTATTCATGCTGGTTTCCCGTTTCGAAAAGGGGGCATAATAGGGGAGAGGGGGGCGCAAGCAAACGCCGCCACGTCGTCTCTTTATAGCGAACAAGCAATTCTCCATGTATAAAAGCTGCACCGCGTAATTAAAATCACAGTGGTGGGGGGCGAAACGGGGGGAGGGATTTGCAGGGGGTGATTTCTCCATATCCCCCCCCCCTCCGCGCTTGCCTCCAGCGCGAACGCCACCAGCACACAAATATTTAAAATGGCGGGTATTATTGCCTCCCCAGCTATTTCCGTCTTTAATGTATCCATTTGAACCTAATAGGCTTAGCGCTGAGCACGGCAGCCGTGCGGGTTGCGGGACGACGGGGAAGGGTGGGAGAGAGGGAAGGGGTTGGGGGGCGATCGAGGGAGGGAGCATCCTCGCTGAGCCGAGTCCCCAGGGTAAACTTCGGAACTCTGGCTGCCGACCAATTAGCAACTGCGGCCTAATCGCCTTGCCGCAACTAAAATAAACACGACGCCGCCTAAGCGCTACTAATTAGCGCAATTACAATGTTAATGAAATTACGACCTGTAATAATTAATTGGGGAAGCGACAAATGTGGCGCGCAGAGGAGTGGAGCTTTCCAGAAATTTGTGTTTTCGTCTCTAGGCTCGCTAACTAGTTTCGTTAGTTTTCCCAAGGACAAGAGGGAGCTTTTGGGAAGACTGTCTCAAGATACTCGCTCTCGCTACACAAATGACTCGTTTTTCTGGTCTGGACACGGATGAAATTGTAAGCTTGCTTATTCGTGTTCACCCTTATTGTTCTTTCTTATTGTTACAAAACCTTTCGTCTCCTATTGTATTCAAGGGCATATCTGAGAAAGTTCGTGTAATTCGAATGGTGAAATTCCAGCGATATTTTATTACAAAGAATATTGATATCTGCTATTTATAGACTGTCAGGTACAGTAATTAACTACCATGTCCAATAGTATGATGAGAGAGAACGTTTTCACAGGACACGTTAGAATATTGTTTTCCGTAACTAGCGGTGTGCGGGACGGAAAATGCTTTGTCGGGACGGGATTGCCAAGGAATTAATAATCCTGATATTCGTGACAGAAAAGAATCGCAATCGAATTGTACACACCATTTCCTTTCAAGTCATTGTTTTTGCACTTCTGGAACAAAGAATGTTAATTTCAAGAAATTTCGGACACTTATACAAAGTAGTTAAGAAAATATAAAGAATTAACCTCTTTTAAATTTAAACCTTTGGAATGTTTTGACTGTTAGGGATTACGAAAAATCGGGATCTCACCTTGATAATTCACATCCAATCATTTCGAATTACTACTTTCTTTTACAGTAACCTTCGGCATGTAAAAAAAATGGATCAGATGTATCTTGAAGGACAGTAGATTAAGTGGTATCTGTTTGATATGTGTATTTCGTGAAAATGCACTAAAACAAATTAAACTGTTCATCAACAAAGTGATAGATGTATTAGGAAAGAAAGCAAGGACACCAGTTTCTGTTTAAACAGCAGACTGTAGTCTGAACTTGTATGCAGCGCCAAAGTATTCTCATTTCAATTTGAATTTTATGATTTGTGACGCATAACAATAATAATATTAACAACAACAACAAAAAGTTTATATGACTGAAAAGCAAGATATGAAATATTGCTCATCCCACTCCTCCCACCCTGAGGCAAAATCCTGCAGGAGCTTTGATTGTATTGTATTTTTCTTGCATCTTTTCTGATTCTATACGTCAATCCCATAGTGTGCGGGATGTGAGGAGTGATCATTTCCGGAGACACCCAAATGTCAACTGGCGACGCTCTGGAGTCTGGATTCGCAGCCTGTCTCTCGCTCGTGTTGTGTCGTCGCTGCATGTTTGTCGTCCCTTCATCCATCTAATTTTATCACAATTCATCCTCATCTTCGTGATTAGCCTAAAGTAGCAGAAAAGCGAAGTAAAATAAACTAAATCAATCAATCAGTCAATAACCAATAGTGTGCGCAGTGGCGGCGATTGGGTTCCAAAACCGGTGGGGGGGGGCAAATACAGTATATTTCCCTTTGTATATAAGATATAGCATAGTGCTAGGGCAAAAATGGCGAAAAATAGGGGCAACTGGCCCCCTTGCCCCCCTAATCGCCGCCACTGGAAACAAGTCACTCGCGGCATAAGAGAAAACTGAGTGAAGAGGCATAGAAGGGATATTTTCTCTAGTAGTCACATTTGGTACACATTTGAATACCATAAAAAAATTTACATTTGGTCTAAAGAAGCATTTATGCATATGTTTTTGAGAGACTGATCAATCGGAAGAGGAGCATTCACTCCCTTGTCCCCTTAACGTGTCTTAATCCCCACACCCTGCAATTTCACCTTAATATAAATATTTATAATTATTATATTTGGAAATCACGAAAGCGTTTAACTTAGAAAGAGGTCACACGCATTTATTTCATGCTCCTGCATATAACTTTAGTTTTTTTGGAAGCGCATAGTTGAAAAACAAGGGTAGGCGAAAATAATTGCGTAAATAAGATAAGAATGCCTCTTTTAACATTAACATTATGTATTGAAAAAGAAAAACTGTTCCTTATACAGGATGAGTCAGGTTACATAGTAAAACAAATACATGCCTACAAAATTGCATATGACTGATTTTTAATGGTTAAGTTACAGTACATGTTCAATATGCGGAACATCTGTTTAAAGGCAAGCTCCAATTCGACGTTCCCAGTTCGTAAGACATCTGCTAGTGTGGTGGGGATGATTTGGGAGATGGCGCCTGTAATCCTTTTTATAATGTTATCCTGGCTCTTAATTTATTTTTCTTAGCGTACACGAAGCCTTATACTTGTCCCCACAGTAAAAAATATCCAGTTGCGTTAGGTCTAGTAACCGTACTGGCCATTCAACAAACGAACGCGAACAATATTACTAATGTAACCTGACTTCTGACTCATCCTGTATTTCTGTACACTACCTGTAATAATTACCCCAATTGCAAAGCAGCGGTAACTCTGTAGTTCACGTGATACAATATGGCAGACAGACGGGTTTAGAGTATTCAAGGAGTCTTCATTTTTCGCTAGAATTAAGTCATTCAAAATCTCAAAAATACATCAAGTCTGACTGGTTAACGTTTTTTTATATTTTCTTTTACCCCAGTTATCTTACAGATTTGGTTTGAATGTTGAAAGCATTACGTTTTATTTTATTATACAATATTTGAAATATCGGTTGGATTGTGATATAACGTATATACTGCTGATTCCAGTTCTTTGTCACTCCGCTAACGTTCCCCGACTGAGTTCCTTATTCAATTTGATCTGAAGTGAAACCAGCGTTTAGAAATCAACTTTGTCTTTTTCAAAATGATTTTTCCCCTCCAAAAATTATGTTATGTAACTTTTGATTGGCCATTACTCTTCAAAAACAGCTTTTTGTTATACTTTTACATATAATAATGAAAAGAAAAAAACTTGTTCATAACGTGAGGCAATTAGGGGCCAGCGAGAGACGTCTAATTTAAAAATTAGCCGAAAATAACGATTTTCTAAAATGTTGCATATTTTCCGTTTTTTTCTTCATAATTGGGAGACGACGATTGCATGTCTTCGAAGAGTAAGAGTGGTCTTTGTCGTATTTCCCTGTAAATTTAGTCATTCAGTGTCCATAGGGCCGACGCTAGAAAGCTTTTCCGAAAATGTGGCAACACTGCTTTTCTTATACATTGTTATATTTTTTTCCCCAAGAAGTAGAAATATGCCTATTTTCAACGTGACTTTGCATGGTTTTCTATATTCTACATGTTTTTGTTCAATTTTGGTTTATTTTGGTGGCCATAGAGGCGTGCAGAATACAAATTACTTTGCAAATTCGATTTTCTTCTTCTTCCTTTAACTGTCATTATTGGAAGGTACAATGCATAAATTTCACCTCCGCTAAGAGTCTGTTAATTCCGAAAAGACGATATAATCTCCCTGCGACAGATAGTTATCTCTATATCTCTGTTCCCCCCCCCCCCCGCCACTTCGCGGAAAGTTTGAAGCCTGGATAGAGCATGCTTGGCTTCGCCAAGAGAATGCTATGCTTCTAGTTATCAGCAAGCTATGCCTGGTAAGGCAATCTTTACTTGCCAAGTGGCTGATGTGGGTTCTGTATGGAATAGTTTAGAAATACACAAGGGAAGCGAAAGATGAGGTGTCAACGAATGGCTCTGATAAGAGAAGGTGTGAAGTGAGAATCGAAGACAATGAACTCGGTGTTGCCAAAACTAGTGAGTACAATTTCCCTGTCCGAGGTAGAAAAAATCCCTGTTTCATATAAAATGTCTCCCAGAGTAATTGAAACATCGATAAGAAAATTGTTCTTCTTCCCCATCGATCCATTAGAAACTTCAGTATACAAAAATATTAGGATAGGTTAAATGAATGTAAATAAAAGGGAAATAACAAAAATTGTGATTGATATACAATTGTACACGTTGACAAAAAGAACACCAAATAAGAACATTTTCATTAAATCAGTCAGCATTAGTTTAACTTTAGCTGTGATATAATACTACTATTTGGAAAAGTTAGACAGTAGAAAATTATCGATTGATCCCAAGTTAAATTAAAGATTTCCAATGGGGTCCATTTTGAGGGAGTAAATTACGCAACGGAAGTAATTATAAATGTATTTCGCACTTCAAGAGAACACGATTATTATATGGTGTCTTCCATTTTCACTGCAATTTTGCTATTTTTCATAAACGTCTTTTTCCCTGTGCCAAGAAGGAAATCTCTTAATATGGCAACACTGCCCGAGCGAGTGTTCCTCTGATATGCAACGCCAAGTGTTTACGTGGGCAGCCAATAAATACCTACCACATGTAAGTTTGTAGCTAAGGGTTTTGAAGTAAATAGGATTGATGGTTTGGGAAATTGTTGCTGACTATTTAGTCGCATTGGTCTCCACACATTCTCGATGAGAGTTGCAGCTCGTTGCACTCTAAAAGGTGGAAGGTGAATCAAGAAACCTTAAGGAAGATTTCAGACCGAGGCGACAAGCGACACGTAGCTAATTGGAAACGAACCTTTAGAAATAAATGTAGCCCCTCGTACAGAAGCGACAGGACAAGCCGCACATGTCGGTTGTTGCTTGCGTGTTAGTCGGACTGGAACGCTTTCACAGTATCGTGTTGAATATTTTTTTTACAGGAGGGAAGGGGCCTTGTTGGCTGTCGCTTCGGTCTAAAAGCTGCCTTACAATGTGTAGAGTTAAAGTAAATGTGTCTGCCACCAATATCTTGCACTAAACCCATTTTGGGACCGTGAGATCAGTATCTTGTCAACATGATTTATGAAAACACTTTTTTGTAAGAACATAACAAATTTTCATGCAGATCGTTCATCTATAATGCTTATTGTCGGAGGTTTCTTACTAGTTTTATTGCAATTATTTCGTTACGTAGGAGTTTATTGTTAATTTTAGGTTTAACTGTATTTATAGTAGGTGTGTGAAGAGACCAATTTTGAAAAGAATTATTGCTCCATCTACATTAAGTTAATTAAGCTTAATAATAATAATAACTTATCTATTCTGTATATAATTATTTATTATTTTAAGTGCCTGAGGAAATACAGGTAAAAATTCCTTATCTCTTGGTACTTGGATTTGCATTAACACCTTTTCCGGCACTGTATAATCTCTTACCAGAAATTGTTGCATGTGATTTCACTAAGGGAGAATTCACACCGAAGAAACACGCGACACGCAACACGCGACATGCAACACGAAACACGTGTCGCTTAGAAGCGAACACTCAGTAATCAATGCAACCTTTCGAACCGAAGAGACACGGCAAGATGCACGTGTCGCGTGTCGCTTACATGCCTATCGGACTGTGCCGTTTTCTCAATACCGTGCATCGTGTTGCTTCAGTTTGATTTTGGCGCATGCGCAGCGAATGCTTCATTCTAAAGAGCTGTATTTAGACTCTAGAAGAGAGCCCATCCTGCATTATGTTTGATCCTCTAATTTGTTGATATATTAAAGTATCGATATGTACAATGTTTTAACAATGTTTTAAGATTTAAACACAACGTTCATTTCGCTTTATCAAGTTTTTTGATGCAGTTATCTATCGGTTGTAATTTGCCTTCAACATCGTGAAAACAGGCCGTGTTTTGGCCATTTACCTGACTGATTTTATTTGAAAAAGTCAGCTTATTAAGGCACTTTAGTCGAAACTATATTAGTCAACATAGTAAAGTACTCTAGTGCATTGTTTTTCAACACCGGGTCTCGACCCGATACCGTGCCCTCGTATCAACTATACTGAGCTGTGAAATGTTCTGCTGAAACTGGTTGACAACTATTATAATCCCAATATCATATTTGAGTTGTGAGTTTTCGTTTTTTAAGTCCATTTTATGCACAAAAAGACTAATCAGAACTGGATCTGCCCGGTGCCTCACCGGTTATCGAAACCGGGATCACTTAATTACAAGGAGACGATGTTACCACTTTGTCTTCCATATTTTTATATTTGTCAACAATCCTACACACGTAATCAAACTATTATTACTCTTATGATTATGCTAGAATTTATTTATCAATATTTAATTTCATAGGTTAATTCATGCATAAAATGTTCAATACTGTAAAGATTTACGAGGAAAATTCTTCGGCTAAGGGCATTGTCTTAAAAAGAATACCGTGACATGGTTTCAAGAAGGTTGAGAACCATTTCTCTAGTGTTTGGGTATTCGCTTTATTCAGGCTGAAAAGTCTAGCGTATACAGTTTGATTTCAGTGCATATTATTTCTCAGTTTTCTCGTGCACAACATTCCTCTCCCAAGTTTCAATACCTTGCACAAATTTTACAACGCAGTTTACATGTAACAATGTCTCTTGTTACGTTATTTTCGGGTGATTAATAAACTGATTAATGCAATTACATCGGTACCATCATGCAAACTGAGCAAAGAAACCAAGTGTCGCTTGCCGCGTGCATCTTGTTTCTTCGGTGTGAAACACTCGTGTTGCGTGTTGAATGTCGCATGTTGCATGTTGCGTGTCGCGTGTCGCGTGTTTCTTCGGTGTGAATTCTCCCTAAGAGATAACGAATTGTGTGGGCCCACATACATGTATAGTATTTATATTTCTACCACGTTTCAAATATCTCATTTTTGTGGCTCCTTACCAAGTATTTTGTTCCCAGTGAAGACTCCTTTGTAGATGTAGGTCCGGGGCTGTTGCCCCCTAACTCGCCTAAATCCGGACTTGTGTTTCATATATTCGTGTCTGGTTCAATAAATGCGTTACACATCCATCAAATACTTGGAGGTTAACTTTTCCCTCATTTGAGTTGTTATCTAATCGTCCTTTGTGACACTGAATAATCCGCCGATAGATGGCTCTCGCGCGGTCTCTGTCCGTGACGTCATGGTCGCCATATTGAGTTCTCGGTTTGGTGAAGACGAACAGAAGGCGAGAGGGTGGTCCGGAAGCTCACAAGCCATTGCTCCGGTCGGAAGAAGGGGTCTGAATGCCGGACCGGAACCTTTAACACAGGTTCCGGCTCATTTCACCGAGAACCGATTTCTGCCCGTTTCTGTCGACGCAGGGAACGGACGGAACCGAACCGGAAGTCGCAGCGGCTGTTATGGAAACGACCGGTTCCCTCTTTTATCTCAGCGAGGCACTCGGAAGACAAGGAACGTATTAAGGAACAAAGCGGCGCCTGGGCGGTGGAACGGGCAGAGCATAAGGTTCCCGCGCGGTAATTAGAACGTCAGTCGTCACCGCTACGCGGCGCCACCAGTCCCTCCCGCTGGCAAGTGAATGTTTCACGACGCCATCAAGATAATGACTCCGATGTGTCATCTCGGTTGATTCAAACGGCAATGAGATTAGTGGAGCCTAAACTGGGATTAACATCACACAGCGCTCTTCCTGTGTTGTCCTGCGCCTTATTGTCAGCAAGTGTTTGCGCGAAGAGACGGAGGGTCATTTGCAATCGTCTCCCACTGTCTTCATCATTCATGATGCCATTGTGCCATTACTTGTATCCGTATCACTTTATTAGCTTCTGAAAAGCTCACAGTTGTTTATAAAGTAGCATTCATTGTGGTTGTCTTACTCCCTCCTTGGCCATATACGAGGGCGTGTCAAAATATAATGACACTAATAATATTATGTTAAGATTATTGGCTCTCTTTACTGAATTTGTAATACAAACTTTCAAACAATCCAAAGTTATGTTGGTCCACTTCATTGGCTCTTCTTTGACAGTCTGTGAAGCTCACGAAAAAGCTTTGGTCAGACGGGTCAACTCTTATGGTGTTCAGCCGACCTCCGCGGCGGAGTGTTTAGCACAGCGCTCTACGACGCCAGAGGTCCCGGGTTCGAATTCCTTGTGAGTGTCCCTTTATCAATCTCATCATACCATCACTCATCCTCATCTTCGCGATTAGAAAAATTGGAAGGAAAAGAAGTCAAATAAACCAAATCAGTCAATCCTATGGTGTTCATAAATTTAATGTTTGTAAAATATAACATGAATTGTCGAAATAACAATCAAAAAATCGGTATTTAGCTGTTGGCATCGCTAGCTGTTCAATATTTCGAAATATCTCAGCAATTTACACACAAACCAAGCAGATTGCTATAGAAATGCATTTACATGTTCGTTGTATAAAAGAAAGAAATAACTCATGATGCAGAAGTTGAACTGGGAACTTGTAAATAGAAATCGACATGATATTCGTGAAAATGTCACTGCTTCGAATCAAATAATTGGATTGAAGAAATTTTCTCTTCGTAAAAGTCTTAATTTTTCAAAGAGAATTTAGCCTTCTTCCCTCCCCACCCCTTGCCTGCTTCAGGAAGAAGGGGGAAAAAACGCCAGAACTTTGTTAGAAGAGTCGAAACTGAATTAAAAGTTTCCTCTTGATCCCCATTAAAATATATGAAAGGAAGAAGTTTTCTTTATTTCGACAGCGTCGTATATTGCATCTTATGTCCGTTCGAAGCCTTCAGTTGCTAAGAGCTTGATTCAATTTCGAGAATGTGCGTTTGTATAATTCTTAGGCAGGAAGTTAATATTGAAAAAAAAGCATCCCTTTTCCTTTACTCCCTTCCCCTGCAACTGCATTTCTCTGAAAAAAAAAAGAACCTGAAGAAAAATTCACAAATCTATCCTCAAGACACCTTCAGCAAACCCCTCCCCCCTTAAATCTCTAACTTTTTCCTTCCTCTACTTAGGTAATTTTATCTTTGATTACTAACTCAATTTTTTCCATCAAGTGCATTATCTGTTTCCTTTTCTCTACAATCTCTTTCCCTCTCTGTCTCGAGGACGTTCAATTTCATAAATTTCTCTCTAACATATACTGCTTGCATATTTATGAGTTTTAGTAGAAATCAAATACACAGACAGACATTTTTCGAATCAACTCATTTCCATCGTAAGCAAGTCTGCCATTAGCGAATTAGGTAGGAAAGTCACAAGGAAGGAGGACATCAGGATGAGGATATAAAACTGAGAGGGCGGGAAGCACGACTATTATCAAAACGCAAAACACTACTTCAGTTCACAATTTTCTATTTTCGTGGAAAATGTTTGTGTCGAAAGTTTTGTAGTTCTCATGTTGGAAAAAATTTTGCGTAATTTTATTGATGCAAATCTGAACATGCAAATAGAACATGAAAGTATGGTTTACTTCTTTGAATAACTCTAATTGCTGTAACTGACTAACAATAGCGGCGTTTGGGTGCCAAAACGGAAGGGGGGACGGGGGCAAAGACAGTACTTTCTCTTGGTAGACAAGATTTAATGTTAAGAGGCCACAGTACACCCGCCTAATCGCTGCCACTGCTGACTGTACTTTTATCACTATTGATACTGGAATTATAGCTTAATTCGAAGCATTAGAGGAAAAGTAATTTAAAAGTTGTGTCCACTATTCTCAGTTCACGTTGTTTTATTCATTTTTTTCTGGAAAGGTAAATCCTTTGTCTCTCTTGTAGGAGTGAAATAGTTTTTGTTGTTTCTTTGTTATTTTGAAGACTTTAACCGGAATCTCATAACACGAAAATATGTTTGTTTGTTTATTTATGAAAATATATCGTTGGTTGTCTGTCTGAAATAAAATAAAGTCAAATTAAATAACTTTTTCCACAAGTCAATATCTTCATTCCTCATTTCCTAGCTAATTTTATCCTGTGCATTTTCTTTTCGTAAGAAGTTTTCGAACATTTTTCATTTTTAAAAAATATCGCTACCGTACATTAGAACTAGATACTAGCAAATCGACTGAAAACGTAAAACTATCCTAGTCATCGCTGTTTGTTGTAATGTTACGTGCAATGTTTGTACACTGCAAAAACCTTCTTTTCATTGTTTATGCAATGACATTTTGTTATAGAAATGGAATGTTTGATTTAAGGTCTTATTATATTTTCGATATTTGCTTCATTGTAGAGAGTCGTTTAAAAATTATGCCCGATATGCACTCTACCACTAGGCTTTCTCTTAAATAGCGCTCTCTGTTCCACAGGTTGCCTCAGTTATATAATAAACTACCCGCACACATTGGCACTTTCTCCCTGGAAAGTAGGTACATTCCGATCGTCACTAACAATGAATCTGTAGATCCTTGTTTCTTTTCCTTGCTTATGTCTTGTCATGTTTATATTTACCTAAACCACCTTGACTTGTTTTTGTTAATCTGTTACAGTTTTGGTGTAAAATGGCCATTACAGTGCTGTATCTGAAACTTGAAATAAATAAAAAAATAATCTCACGATATCTCTGACTCCACAATTTTGTTCATTTTTTTTTTTTTTGCAAGTGTTTGAAGGCAAGACTTCTCTCATGCAACACTTATCAGCGCAGGTGCACTAGGTTTCAGAACATTGCACTTATATCCTAATGGCCTTTTTGTTATACGTTTATTTTGTTTTGCTGACTACACACAAAGATACGTACTAGTTCCATATTTCAGTGATAAACCGGTAAGGTAGGGGCAAGGGATGATGTTATTGTCCCTAAATTCGTAAATTAAAAAACCTAGTTAGATGAAAGTATTCCTCCACATGCTGCTCACCAAAGTTACGGATTGATATTTATATATATATATATTTATATATATATATATTTATATATATATATATTTATTTATGTATGAAGCTGAAATCAGTTATATTTTGTATTATCTTTGCGCATCATGGCATGTAGACTCCAAAAATTCAGTTTATATTTTCCATATTTTTACATGTATTAGGCTCATATTTTACCTACTTTAGTTATATTTACATGCTATTTCCTTATTTCAGAATATTTCTCAACATATACTCCATATTGGTGCAATAACTGCATGTCCCTGTGTGACCAAAAGAGTTTGGCGAATTTCTCGCGAATAACTGACAAATTTGAAATACACTGTGCAAGGTGCAAAAAATGGGGGGCAAAGACAGTTTTCTTTCCCTCGTAGATAAGGTTTAGCTTAGTGCGAGGGCAAAAGTGGGAAAAAGGTGGGGGGGGGGGGCAACTGCTCCCCTCGCCCTCTCCTAATCGGCGCCAATGGATAAGGACGTACGTAAAATCAGGAAACACTTACCCTTCGGCAAAGCTGGGAAACAGATGAGGGCTGAAACTGGTGACAGAAGGAAGCGACACCGCCGGTCTCAGCCCATTGTTGCCCAGAGAGACAACAATGCTGCTGGGTTCAGGCAGAGAAGAGGTCACAGTCGACGACGTTACAGAGGCTGATGACGTCACTGACGGTAGAGGCGAGGGTGACGGAGATGCCGATATACTGCAAATGAAGGACAGCAAAAGATAAGACAAGAACCAACAGAGAAACTTCTAACTGTCTGTTGTAGAAGTTACCTAATTTTACTAAGCCATCTCGGTGGCCGAGTGCGTTGAGCGTCGAACTCACGATTTCATTTCCGGGTTCGAATCCTGACCTGGGCATGGGTGTTCTTTCTGAGTGTCTCTTCATCAATTTCATCACATCATCACTCACCCTGATCTTCGCGATTAGCCAAAAGTTGCAGAAAAGCAAAGTAAAGTAAACCAAATCAATGAATGAATCGTGATCTTGTTATTGAAGGTTACGGATTCGAGTTCCGGAATTTTTCAAGTGTTTTTCTTATTCATCCTCATTGTCGTGCTTAACCTAAAGAGACAGGATTCATCGATTTGGTCTATTTTACTTAGATTTTTTGCCACTTTTGGTTATTCGCGAAGATGGTGATTAGTGTTGCCCACGAGACAAGACTTTGGCCTGTCTCGTCTCGTGGAAATGCTGTGAAATGCTGTCTCGTCTCGAAAATATTCGTTTGTTCTCGGGACACATGATCAATCTCGTCTCGTCTCGAATTTTTATAAGCCTGTCCCGTCTCGTCCCGTGGGCAACACTAATGGTGATGAGTAATGATATGATCAAATTGATGCAAGGCGTCGCATCTGGGTGGGCGAGGGTGGGCTCTAGCTCTAGCCCACCTTAAAATAGTCACATGCCAACCCGTCTGCGCACCAAAATAAAATGAATACATGATATATATTATTTAGATAACGCAAAGTAACAAGCTGGTAAATAATTATTGTATATAGCGGCCTTAACAATTGACTAACATAACTCAGTTTCACTTCAAGAGTGATGGACGTTTCTAGATTCTCCACTAGGTTGGTTTCCTTTCATTAACGTGCGAGAAATGATCAAATTAAAGTCTTAACACATGTAAAAACAATGAGTAAACCTACAAAAATAGGAAGAAAAATATGGAATATATTTGATCAAAGTGGCTATTCTAGAATTCTTTTTACTATTCCGGTAACTGTGACTAAATGACTCTTGTTAAATTAAATCTTTTTTGAATGTTATCAGTTGATTGTTTGTTTGATTGATTGATTTGCTTTATTTTACTTCGATTTTGTGCCACTTCTGGCTAATTTGCGAAGATGACATGATGAAATTGCTGAATGGACACTCACAATCATCCATGCCCAGGCCGGGATTCGAACCCGGGAGTCAGTTGAATATAATTTTTCCATTATAACGATTACAAGCTTCGTTTGTGTTGTAAAAGCCAAAACCAAAGCTTTTTTTGAACCGATGAAAGCTTATTTCGCTTTATTATTATAATATTCATTTCTTTTTACAAAATACAGGAAATTTATATGCCAAATTTTTAACACTAATAAGAATTTCATACAATATATTTGTAATAATTTGATTATAAGTATGAATTTAAGTCATGAACAAGAATGCTCCTAACAGCACAACGTTCAAGAAACGTCGCTTCATCTTGAAGAATCCCTAGCGCCGGCGCTGGTCATGACCACCGAAGTCCACCTAAAAATATTTTATCCACTCTTGACCCCACCCCAAGAAAAATTTCTGGCGACGCCACTGAATTGATGAAGGGACACTCACAAAGAACCCGCATGTCTGTGCCTGGATTCGAACCCGGGGCCCCTGGTGTCGTAGCACGCTGTGCTAAAGAGAGAGGAAAGGAAAAGACAAATACAATTTTACCTGAAGGTCTCAAAATTTGCTATCTTGATTTCAACTTATATTTGAACTCTCACTAAGGGATGTTATACAAAGACAGGGACGGCTTGTACCAATCGAGAGCGAACTAAACCAGACGCTTCTATTACCTCTTTTTTTCTATATCGCTTTAAACACTTCTTTCATACGAAGACATGTAAACATGATATCCATATATCTAAGTTAAGGACTTATTTTCGATGTTGTCCCTGCTAGAACCCAAGAACATACTAGAACCACCATCAGCAGAGTAAGCCGTTGTACGTGGTATAAGTAGTGTACGACCACCCATAAGAGTACCAAGGTATGTATGGTGGTTCAGAATTTGTACCACCTAACATGAAAGAGTTAAAGAAATTTTCATTTCAGTCGTCTATAAGAAAATATAGTAATGAATCTAAAAAAAACTTCAAAACATGAATTAAAATTCTTTCCTCATTTGCATACACAATTACTATGAAAAATAGTGAAATAGTAACGTTCTAGTTTCTCTGACGTGTTATGCTCACAATTATATTTACACCATTTTTGAATTTTACTGAACAATATTTGTTTCTGTTAAATTAGAAATATAAATAATAAACAAATCATACGTAAGCACTTGAGCAAGATTAACTACGTGCATAGTACATAATGTAGGGTGTTTCCGGACAAACAGCCAAACTTTCACAGCACCTAGAGGACATCAAGATGCACATCTTTTATTAATAACGTTTACTCGTTGAGATCTCGTTTGGGCATAATGACCTTAACAAGCAGCATTTTTATCCTGTATATATATGAAACCACTTGCTACAGGTTCAAGGTTGCCACTGACATGTTTTTATTCCATCCGAAAGCGACACATTTTGTAGTACAACGTGGGGAAACAGCGTTATTAATCTAGGAATCTGTGCTGTTTATGAAGGCTTCATTTAATACAAAAGCATCGAATACAAAAGGCAAATAGGGTATGAAAGGTGATAACATAATTCCAGGAAAAGTTCAGCCCAGGGACCATGGACGTTCGCAGATTTTTTTCAGAGGAAAGGAGGGGGAGGATGAAGAAGGTATTTTTTTCGGGGGCCGTCAACGGGGTATGTTTGAAGTTTTCATGTTCCTGCAACGCCATTATAATGACTGACATGAATTATTGTGACTAAAATGCAGTTATATCTGCAAAATGATTTTCGTTGACATTCTTTTCCCAGCGGGCATGGCCCCCTCCTCCCTTACCTCCCTTTTTCGGAAGTCCATGCCAGCGACATGATCCTATGCTGGTATGATAATATTTTCATACAGTAACATCGCTTTTAGTGTACTATCCGCCAGAAGAAACTGATGTCAGTGGCAACCGTGATTTTGCGTTGCGTGGCTGTGGTTACAGGATAAAAATTTGCTGCGTTTTAAGAGCAAAATGCTACTAGAAAAGTCGTTCACCTTAATGTCTTCTACAAGCTGCGAAAGTTTATCCATTGGTACTGTGACACCCTACTGAGACCTTGCTTAGAACTTCAGCAAATACCTATTATTTTAATCTTTTAGTAAGAAATCTGCAAATAGTACCTGGGACTGTAAGGGCTGGCGACAGACGGAGTGCGTGCTTGCGTCAGCTCCTCCCGCTGCCCTTCTTCCGGCGACCTTTCCACGACGGGGCTGCCCGGTGTCAACCGCCTCCTGTCCGGTTCCTCCCCCTCTGTCCCGCTGTCCGGATGGTCGTCCGCCTGGACGTCGATTCCAGGGGACGCGGGGCAACTGGGAGGCTCGCTGCTGTCGGGAACCGCCGGTCCTTCATCCCCTGACATCGCCTCCACCTCAGGCTCCTCCTGCTCTGCGTTGGATGCTGCGTCTTCTGTCTGTTGTGGATGAAGAGATGATATTATTGTAATTGACCCTGTTATGATCACTTTATTTCTCGAAAACCACTAACAATCCTTATGTGATATGTGTCACTGGTCGTAGTACCTGCGCGTATGTTATATTACTAATGCACGTAATGACTTTGGAAATGTCAGCATTAGAGAATTAAGATAAATTAGTGAGTTCGTTCGTTTGTTTAAAAAGTCATATCGCATTGCGTACGTCCTCTTAATATTATACAAATACTACAAATAATTGTGTCCATTTCTAAATAATAAACTGTGTCAATACGGCAAGTTTCACAATATTTAGATGTTTTATGAACAAAATTAAATAAAAACAGGCTTAAGATGTTCCAGATTATGTGCCCCTTGCCAAGGTGTTTCCTGTACGAATTTCACTCCTGTTTTCAGTGTTTCCAGTGAAGACAATAGTGAAAACATTGATGACCAACATGACAACGGTGAAAGCGACGAACTCCTTGATTCAGATATGTAGTTTGTGGTATGTTACATACAGGTGTACAGTCATGAAAAAAAAACTTCCTCCATAGATCCTTAATATCAGTAGTCTTATGGGGAAAGTATCTTTTTCCACGACTGTACAATACGATAGTGACAATCTGATCTGACTTAGTTTGTGAACAGAACGAGACACGTGATAACAATAGCCCGCCTGATGAGACGGCAAATGCTTAAGAATTTGTTATACCTTAGATGCCAACACTTTTGCCAAATTCATTTCTCATGTGAAATATTGAAATTATCCGCTTTCTTGTTTACCTACCGTGTAAATGTCTGCACAAAGCTATTGTCAATAGTTCCTTTATTTCGTAAAAACTTGAATTTGTCCGCCATTTTTCATGATTGATTGATTGATTTAGTTTATTTTACTTCGCGTTTTGTGCCTCTTGGCTAATTTGCGAAGATGGGGATGAGTGATGAAATGATGAAATTGATGAATGGACATTCACAAACAACCAAGCCCGACCAGGATTCGAACCCGGGACCCTTGGCGTCGCAGCGCGATATGCTAACCACTCGGACACAGGGTCGGGCTCCGCCATTTTTCAATACGCGTACTTACTCGCTGGGTGATTGCCGGGAACTTTTGATAGGTTGTTATTAATGTTATTAAGATGCTATGTACCAAATTTCAGCTTGTTATGAATTACTTTTTTTTTATTTCGAAAAAAATAGTCTAAAGTGACTGCGCTTCTGGAGTAAATTAGGAAATGAGTTGTTAACGCTGGGAGGAATTGAATAGTCATGTGTTGACCAGGGTACAAGACACTTGGGCCTATATTTCTGAAACTCTAACACATAGAGTCAAATTATGTAGCTAATTTATGCAAATATGTGCTGTTAATTAAAGGTCAAGTGGGATGCGTAAGTACTACCACGCAACTTGCCCGTCGCCATGTAAATTATCTTCGTCTTGCCTAATTATAGCTTCAAGAATTGAAACAGAACGCTAAACAGACTGCTGACACTTCTGCACCAGCATTGGTAAACAAAAACCTTAAAAACACGTAGGATGCAAAATGAAAATAGTCAAGGACAATTTGTCGAGCAATTTTTGTGCATCCTATTGTAGGTACTAAATCACATAAACGTATAAAATATTTTTGACAATTGAGTGATTGAGCGTAGATTTACTTATTACTTATGGTACACAGTGGCGGCGATTAGGGGGCATTTGCCCCTTCCCCTTTTGCCACTTTTGCTCTCGCTCTATGCTAAACCTTATCTACAAAGGGTAAGTAAACTGTTCTTGCCCCCACCTCCACCCCGTTTTGGAACCCAATCTCATGATATAATGTTATTGTAATTGCATAGTTTGAGATAGCAGTTAGAAAATCTTACATTTCCAATTTTTTAAACATGTGGCTATAAATAGTGGGACTGTAAAGTGGACCTCATAAAAAGGCATTTATCTTGAAAAGTGTTGAGAATATTTATCGGAATCTCAGAAAGAAAGAGGCGAGTATTTTGATAACTGCAAAACTTTCTGGATTTTCCAGTTCATTTCCTCATGAATGAACAAAGCGTATAAATTTATAGAACTTTCCCGCAAGTCGATAAGTAATTAAAGAACAACAAACTTTCACTGGCCATATCTTCAATTCTCTTGTGAATAATATAACGCGTCTCAGTTAATCTTTGAAGCGTTCTTAAAAGCAATTCTTCCAACGAAGACCTGGTTTGTTCATGAGAAACGTTCGCGTCCAATTACTAACTTTCCCATCTTGGCACATAAATTTTCCATAACAGCTTGAATCGAAGAGCGTGCAAGGGCTGTTGCGAATTGTACCTGTCCAGGCACAAGTCTGCCTCTTTGTTTATGGCTTTCGCACATCTCCAGCTTTAAAATGTTGTCGTTATACTAATTGCATTCTCTGTGACAGTTTTGTTCTGCACAGTCTAAAGATTTGAAACACTACCGAAGTTCCATCAAGTTTATTGTCAGCTTCGCCCGCTTTCTGTAAAGTTCTGGAATAACTGTCGTAAATTTGTAAACACGAACACTCTCGCATGGAAATGAAGTAACGTATAATTTTTGTTAAGCCTAGACAAGAAGAAGAACTATTAGACACATCCCTCATCTATTCTATCCTGTAGGGCTCTATAAAATTAAGATCACTATTTAATGTTACATGTTGCTAAACATTATATAGTACAGTGGGATGCACAAGTACTGCTCAGCAAATTGTCCAATACTGGTTTCATTAATTACTCTATTGTGTGTTTTTAAGGAATGGATCTTTATATTTACAAATACATTTTACGTTATTTATATAAATTAAAGCACGAAAGTGTTTGACTTTCGATCTCGCAACTTAAGTTTCAGGGTTCGAGTCTCGGCCTGGACATTGGTATTAAGGTACCTGAACCCAATATGACCTAGTACCCAATATGGCCTATTTGCTGTTTCGAAGTAGTTACAAGGTTAATTCAACAGATGACGTTAGTATGTAATTTAGACTGTCCGAATGACATAATTGAACCTGTTGGTTGTACATATAGTGCACTAACTTGACGAGAAATAAGCGAAATAGCTGGACCTCGTGATTGTGTTCTACGTGAACTAATATTGCATGTGGAAGTAATTACTTACTGCTTTTTCCAAGTGATAGGTGTTTATATATCTCTAGCTCATAATTTGTACTTTACAACAATGTACAAAAGTTCTGTTTATAACGAAGGGAAAAATAACACTACACTGTAAAAAATGTTGGTGTTAAAACGACACAGAGTGTGGTCCGTGAAGGTTTACACCACATTTTGGTCAACATTTAACCTCAGTGGTGTCAAAAAGGTGTTGATTGCAATCATTTGTCTGTGTTATTTCAACACCAGTGAGATTAAACGTTGACCAAAATGTGGTGTAGACCTGCAGGATCTCTGTGTCGTTTTAACACCAACATTTTTTACAGTGTAGGCTATATAAGATGTACTCATGTTTTTATGTTCACGTAGAGTGCAGGAGTCACTTAGGATGATGAGGATCTCTCATTTACCCAGACTCTGATGTGTAATCCATGTAGTGTTGCCCACGAGACGAGAATTTGGCCTGTCTCGTCTCGTGGAAATGCTGTGATATGCTGTCTCGTCTCGAAAATATTCGTTTGTGTCGGGACACATGATCAATCTCGTCTCGTCTCGAATTTTTAAAAGCCTGTCCCGTCTCGTCCCGTGGGCAACACTAAATCCATGGTATTCTGGTGACACGTTATGACACGTCACTTCAATGTTTATTGGTTTGTAAACGATGATATTTCCTTTTGTTATTTCTTCGTGTAATCTCATTATGTCGTTATGTAAATTAAACGTAAGTGTGTCAATATCCTTATCTACCTAGCTATAAAAATAACATTGTGGTACTTTCTTTACAATTTCTGTTGAATATTTTGATGTGAGAGAACAAAATATATTACTAGGCCATATTGGGTACATATATATCTAATATACCTGACTTCAATTTTAAGTAAACCTCCAGAAATGTTCCCCCTCTTGAATCTTGCGATTAGTTTTTCTTTCTGACTTTGTAAACAATCGTAAACCTTAGGTAGGCCATATTGGGTTCAGGTACGTTATTTGTGAGTGTCTTTTCATCAATTTCATCTAATAATTGCTCACCTTCGCGATTAGCCAAAAGTGGCATAAATGCGGCGCTAAATAAGAAAATTCAATACTTAATTGCAAGGACAATACAGTCGCACTTTCTTTCCAAGTATCTGAAGATGGAACACTGAGATTCAGAGCTGTCGCGTAAGATATGATGGAGATCAGTTTCTGGCTACATCAGTGCAGCGAAGCACGGATATATTTACGATCACTATTTTGCTGGGCAAAATCTTGACCCAAGATTTTTTATGTCTCACACAACTTTAAAACTCCATCGTTTCGGACACACTTGCCCCCCGTGCGGAAATTCCTATGAAGCGAAAAAAATCCAACAACCCATTCGTTCCAAATATGCAAAAATTTGGCATTCCTAAACGGCCATTGCTTTCAGAAAAAGGGGGAACGCAGCGGTATACTGGAAACTTTTTAACTCTCGCGACCGTGAGGAACAACTTCCTGTTCAAAGGAGTTGGAAATTGTCTTTACGTAACTTTGAGAGAGTTATGTATTACTGCATTAGCACTTTAACGTCCCAGATCACTCGCGGAGGAAAAAAGAAAGAGATTACTTCGCTTTCTCGCGAATAAATCCCGAATCGTACCCAAAAGAGGCAGTTGCCCCATGCGCCGCTGCCTCTTTCAAACATTTCTATGTATAAGCGCATTTGGTTAACTCGCGATTCCGAAATTTCTCTCGTTTTATAGGAGCGATAACTTTTCCCTCTCCTGCGAAGGAGATGAATGCATTATCTCATCTTACTTGTAGAACAGCACGTCGAATTTTCTCAACTGAAAATTCCTTCGTTCTCGAATCAGACAATAAAATAAGATATATGAGGAAAGATAGGCATAAAAGGAAATTAAGGCGATTTGATGCAAGCTCTAAATTCACCAAAAAGATTCATTTTTTTTTATCTTCTCTTTACTTTCTCGTATTTCTTTCGCTTCTTTTGAGTAAAGGTGTGTCATACTTAAATGTAATGGAGTGTTACTTAAGTTTCTTGACCGGCCTCTATTCCGTGAAGTAGGGGTTAAACAACTAAATTTAATATGTTTTGTTTTATTTTTTCTTCGCTTTTCTGCTACTTTTTCTAATCGCGACGATGAGAATGAGCGATGATTAGATAAAATTGATGAATAGATAGTCACAGAGAACTCTCTTGTCTAGATCGGAACTCGAAGCTGGGAACCTTGGTAGCGATATGGTGCTACTTCACGATTGTAGTTTTCCATAGGAAAACTTCGTCACAACTTCACAATAAGTGGAAACCACTGTTACATGAGAGTTATATGTGTTGTCTATTGTGTGAGTAAAGTAGGAAGTTTACATACCAGACTCCGATGTCCCATGTTTTTTAAAGTGATGTGACATTTTTGGATCTAAGTTGTAAAAATCCAAGTAAGCAGCCACTTCATTGATGAAGTAGTGCGAGCCAAGATGCATGGGGACGTCAGTATAGGCTTGTCCTTCTGTTTAACAGACCACCCTCCTCCCATTTATAGCCCCAATAAACATGAACGAAATAATTAATGCTCTTTGCGCTCAAATATGTATTTTTGGTGTTCTACTAAGCGGTACATTGAATGTGACCGCCCCCTCCTGTCACCAGAGTTCTTTATTGCTCTTTGCTTACTTTGTCTGACGCTATAACAAGACTTTTCAGAGATTAGCGCATTCTCTCTCTCTCTCTCTCTCTCTCTCTCTCTCTATCTCTCTATCTCTCTCTCTTTCTATCTATCTATCTATCTATCTATCTATGTCTTGATTCCTCTGTTTTATGCACTTCCTTTCCACCTTTCCCCATCTTCTCATCTCGTTATCACCTCTCTCTTTCTCTACACATATGTTTCTCTTTATTTCTTCCGTTTGCCTATCTATTTTGCAATCCATCTCTATTTTTCTCTGTTTTTCTCTCTCTCTCTTTTCATTGTCTCACTATCTTTTTTCTTTCTCGCTCTCACTCCATTATCTCTTTCTCCAATTCCTTCCTTTGTTTTCTCTCATTCTTCCTTTCTCTTTTATCTCTTGTTCTCTCTTTTCTTGATTCTTTGTTTCACTCTTTCTTCTTATTTCATTCTCTCTCTTTCCTCCTATTTCTTTGTCTCTCTCTCTCTCCTTCTACTTTCCCCCTTTCTTTGACCATCTGCTTCTCAATATTTATTTTATTCTTTCTCTATAATTTCATTTCTTGACTCCCCCCTTTCTCTCTCTCTCTCTCTCTCTATCTCTCTCTCTCTCTCTCTATCTCCCTCCTTTTTCTATTTCTCGCATTCTTTCCTGTGTTCTCTCTTGCTGTTTCATCCTCTCTTCTTTTTAATTTATCTCTTTATCTTTATTTCCTATGATTTTCTCTTTTCTTCATCCTTTTTTTCACGCTCTCTCTCTCTCTCCATCATTCTTACTGTGTTTCTTTCTCTCCGTCTACTCGTCTCTTTCGTTGATCTTCTGCTTCTCTCTGTTCCCCTGTTCTTCTGCTCTTTTCTACTCCTTCCCCTCCCTTTATTCCTCCATATGTATGTATGCATGCATGTGTTTTTGTGTGTGATCTTTAAAATACTCTGAAAATTTCTCATGTGGCTCATTCCATGAGAAATCAACCAAGAAGCACTTTTCAACCTCACATTTTTTAATTAATTTTAAATTCCGCACACTGAAAGGGCCACCTGAGGTAGGAAAATATGAAAAGTTGCAGATCCATATATTTTGTATTTCCAAATTACAGGGGTAAAAAATATGCGATTTTAACCTTTTTAAAAAACATCGTGGCAACTCTAGATTGCAATATTTCGTCAATAGATGTGATTCAGGCCTTGAAGGGCTCGTTTTACACGAGATATTCCGTGTCTGTATCCTGTGTTACTAGAATATACCTCTGTCAAGTGTGAATTTCTGCGTCGCATATTCTGATATTCTTGTCATAAAAGAAGGAAGAAAATTAAAAGCTTTGAATGGTGTCCTAGGCTTCAGCCCCTCCTAGCCTAACCCACTCCCCGGCACGGGTCTGGAATCTATGATCCAGTAATTGCTTTTAGATTACGCAGCCTTCTAGATAGCAGAGCGCTTTGAGTATGCGTATTCAACTTTTAATCTATTTAAGTTCCAGGTTTGAGTCGTGGCCTGATTGTGGGTGTTTCTTCGTGAGTACTCATTCATCAGTTCCTTGACTATTTCATCCTCATCGTCACGATAAACAAATGTGGAAGAACGGCGACACAAAGCAAGCAATAATAATAATAATAATAATAATAATAATAATAATAATAATAATACAAGCAGACTAGAATTGCGCAGACATCAGCGAAAATCTCTTTAAAAAACAAGGCCTAAGTAAGGGAACGACAAGGGACGCACGATCAGGGTTGTTAAAGATCCAAAAACTCAAAATTCTAATGGGTTCTGTTGGCATCCGCTGGAGGACCGGAACCTGTTTTTCTCGCACAATTTAAATTCGGTCCAAGTTGCGTATTGTTACATTGAAAAGAGGTTTCTGGACCGCATTGAAATTGATAAAAGAAAGGTTCCTGGACCGTATTTAAATTCATCCGGAAAAAATGTCCCTGGACTGAATTGAAATACTTTCAACATATAAAGGTTCTTGCTGATATTCTCTTCCGGACGGAAATTGAATTTATTTACAATTCCTAGACATTTAACCTCCCTCCCCACCCTATATTCTAATGGGTTTTATTGGGTTTCTTAACAGGATCGCAACCTTTATTCTTGCACACTTTAAATTCAGTCTAAGTTGCGTATTATTTCATTTCATGCTGATCCGCAAAAAAGGTTCCTGGACCTTATTTAAATTCAGTCGGCAAAAAGGTTCCTTGGCCGTTTTTAAATTCAAATGGAAAAAAGGTTCCAGGACCGTATTTAAATTGATCTGGAAAAAAGGTTCCTGGACCAAATTGAGATACTTTACAGATAAAAAGTTTTTTTACGGTCCAGAACCCATTTACGCTTGCTGATTTTCTCTCCTGGATCTTTAACAACCCGGCGCACGATACATGTCACCTAGGGATGAACCAATCAACAGCAACGTTTCACATCGTGGCGGCATAAGACGCTATCCGTGAAATCGTGCGGTTACCTGCTACACTTGTGAAATCACCCTAAACAGACTAATAACGACGCTCCAGAGTAAAAAATTAACATCTGTGTCTTTACCTTAGCCTTATTCTTAGCTTCTACAAACTGATCGGGTTTTTCATGAATCTCGTAGATGTCGCTATAATTAATTAAATTATATTTGATTAAGTTCGTTTTTACTAATGGAGAGGATGATTTAACATTAATTGTAATTTTAAAATTTGCTATCGGCACTCAAACGTTTATGATCTAAGTGCGGTAGTTGATCACGTACACTGCTGACTCAAGAAATTAAATCACATTCCGATACAAGTTGGACTTATCTTGCGTACTTATTTAACCACCTCTTTTAGTAAAACAAATGATAGTATTCGAATAACCTTGGATCGATGGCTCATCCGGTTTCATCCTATTGGATAAAATTTCACCAATTCTGACACTACATTAGTTGGGTATAATTCTGATGCATGATACATACGAGTATATTTTTTTATTATTTTTTTGAGATAAGATATTGTTGTCATGTATGTGTTCGTCTGGATGAATTCTTAGCCAAAAGTGTTGTCACTTTCTTAAAAATGTTTTACGAGGAAAACAAAGGTAGTAAAAAAAATCCAAATCGTTGTACGATGGGTTAAAAGTCAAGTGCTATTGGTATTCTAAACAGAAAAATGTATTTTTCTTTCCACGATCGACAAAATGTACCGAAAATTACTTACATAGCATGTAGTTTATTATATTTTTATATGTCCGTTCCTGAGGATAAGCATCACCCTACTTTGTATTTGAAAGTGTCTTGTATGTTGTAAAACAAAAAATCCGGAACCAAAAGAGAAACGCTACAATTTTAGGAAAGCGGATTTTAACAGTATGTATAAAAAATTTAGTTCGATAGATTGGGAAGAACTAAAATTGTGCTCAGACGTTAATATTGCTGTTGAAAAATTTTATCAGATCGTCACGTCCGTGTTCGATGATTGCATTCCTCTTTCAACCCCCTCCTCCGCCACTACCCTTGTTGGTTCATGCGACAGATTATAAGGGATCTGGCATCCAAAGCATAACGTAGGGAATACTCAAATGCATGCAGCAAAATTCAAAAATACACGTACCAGATAAAAAATAATATTCAGGATGCGTACTCAAACTACTTGAAAAGCATTGAAGCTAGTGTTAAAACAGGGGACATGAAGCAATTCTGGTCCTTCATAAGAAATAAGAAACGACCATCATACACACCTTATCTGTAATGAAAATCAAGAACTCGACAGCATCAACTCAATTGCCGAAGCGTTTGCGAAACATTTTCACTCTGTTTACGTGCAGGAACCTTCTTCTTACGAACCACCAACCCCTCTGTCTGAAACCCACACCCTTCTAGTATCTTCTCTAAATTTACAGGATATATCAATCGCTGAAGTAGAAGAAGCAATAAAGAACCTTAAACCTAAAAACCGGCAGGACATGATCTTATTCAAGGGGTGTGGTGAAAGTCTAAAATATCCGCTACATATACTCTTCAACCTTGTAATACAAACATCGAGATTTCCAGATAAATGCAAATTGTACCAAATTTGTCCCATACCAAAAAACATCAGATAAATCTCAAATTTCAAACTACAGACCAATTGCGATGCTCAGCTAAACTATTAGAACAGATTCTTTATAAACATTTTTTTCCTCACGTAAAACCAATTCTCTCCTCGCACCAGCACGGATTCGTATCAAAGAGATCTCTCGTGACGAATCTCGTAGAAATTACAAACTTCATTTCCACTGAACTTGACAACAGAGGTCAGGTAGACGTTATATACACAGATTTCTGCAAAGCGTTCGACACTGTAAACCATGATATTCTCTTGAAGAAATTAGCATTTTGTAACTTCTCCTCTTCCCTCGTAGATATAATGTGCTCGTATCTCAAAAACAGAAAACAATACGTAACTTATCAAGGTTGCTGCTCCGATGAATTGGTAGCTGGCTCAGGCGTACATCAAGGTTCTTATCTTGGTCCCTTGTTGTATTTAATATTAATTAACGACCTACCAAAAGAGCTTATAAATTCCGATAAACTCGTATTCGCAGACGATTTAAAATTTTATAGAAGCATTCCCAATGAAGAAGATTCCATTAAATTACAAGAGGATATCGAAAATGTCAACGCATGGTGTAAAGAAAATAAAGTTAATCTAAACCATAAGAAATGCAGGGCCGTAACATTTACCCGATTGAAATCCCCAATACACTATAACTACGAAATAGTACACACGCAGATAGACAGGGCAAACTCAATAACATATCTTGGTGTAATGTTCGACGATAAAGGATCGTTTCAGTTACATATCACAAAGACTGTTAATGGCGCGCATAGAAAACTGGGGTTCATTATGAGAACTGCAAAAGAATTCAATGAAAATAAATCGCTGTTATCATTATTTAACCTATATGTTAGGCCCAAATTAGAGTACGCATCTAAGTGTGGAGTCCACAAACCAGTAAACAAATAGATCTTATTGAAAAAGTTCAAAATGAATTCACTCGTTATATAGTTTTTAGGATAGATTGTGCATATTAAAAGATTACACCTTATAACGAATTACCAATTAAATTACACATTACCTCCCTTGCAAACAGAAGAACCATACATCAGCTCCTTTTTCTTTTCAAACTTCTTATCGACAAATTGGATTCTTCCTCTCTGCTTTCAAAAATAGCTTTCTATGTCCCCCATACAAAGTTGCGATCAAGAAAGCAACTCTTTGCAATTTCCCGCACCCGTACAAAATCCGCAGAAATCGCTCCCCTGCGTAGAATGTGTGGCTTACATAATGAATGGTTAGAGAGGGGCGTACACTTGGACATATTTGCTAAATTTTCTGAGTATAAACGCTATTTAATGGACAACATTCTTAATTAATTTTGTTTTTCTTTTTATTTTCTTTACCTCATATACATATATGAATGTAATTGTGTAAGGTTTGATTGATTTTTTTTTATCCACAGTAATGTATAAGGATGATATACTGTATGTAACCCCTATACGTATTTTTTTTATATCTGAAAATGTGTATAAATATTATTTTTATGTGTATAAATCCTCAAGTCTAAGACATTTACGGTGCACTGTAAAAGGGCAGATGCCTGTTGTGCGCAGGATAATAATAAATAATAAATTATTATCCTTGGAGGAGTGGTTAGCAGAACACTGTACGATGCCGGAGGTCCCGAGGTCGAATCCCGGGTTATTTGTGTATGTCCATTCATCGATTTTATCTTTGCGATTAACCAAAAATGGCAGAGAGACAAAGTAACATAAACTAAATTATTCAATAAATGCATTATTTTAATGTATTTACCTATAAACTATAGTTTATTTCATAACATCTTCACTTCACCACTCCCGAAAGATGTGAGATGTGACAGTCGATGCATCTCTTCTCCCCTAAGAAGGAAGTTTCACCAAAGCTTACCCGAGTAAAGGGGAGGAGGGTGCTGTCAGGCCTACCCTACCACCTCTATTTTTCGATTTTTGAACTGTGTAAATTTTTATTAAAAATTGAAAATAAATTACTTTGTTCGCTATGGTGTTCTAAATATTTCGGTATTAATTTTGTTCATAAAACATAAATGTAATGCAAAGGAGGCAAAATGCAGAAAGTGGGCCTATCAGGCGCAATATTTGAATGTGTGTTATTCGAGACACTCATGACAGTGAAAGTGTACAATTCGTTGGTAATGGTGTTATTTTTTGTGATTATTATAGTTAATAAACAACTGCCCCTCTACAAACAAATAGGCATTAATAAAAAAATATTATGGTTTCTGTGAGTTTTAGCGAATGATAAAATAAGTGTGTGACACTCATAAAGTAATTAGTTATTATTTTTTATTAATGATGGTAATTGTTGTCATTATTATAATTAATAAATAACTGTACATGTATAATCAACGATGGAAGCACCGATTCCGTAACAAAATGGTTTCTTGAGTTCTAGTCATTAAAAAAATGGTGAGCCTGTGAGACCCCATCCTCTAGGCCAGGGGTTTCCAACTGGCGGCCCGCGGGCCGCATGCGGCCCCCGTTGCCTTTTTCTGCGGCCCGCGAAGCCAGTTTGCAAAATACGTTAATTTTATTTATTTTTATTAAAATACGTTATATTTTTACTGAAGGAACGGAAGCTCTGTGAAAAAGACCATATCACAGGTAGAATTGATTTTGCAGTCGATAATGATCATCAGAAGAATCTAAAGTGACGTAACTTTCTCTTCACACTATGCATTCCACCCCTTCGCTATGTGGAATGAACTCGCCCGCTTCCGCGAAGGCTTCACTCTTTGTGTTTAGAAACAAACTGCGGCGCTATAGAGATCTGTTTCACTACGCACGAAGTACGAAGAGATTTCCAGTGTCCCAACTCGGATTGTACTGTGACTGATTGTTAAAGCAAATATCGAAATGAGCAATATCTCCAAAAAACGTAAGATTGAAAATGAAAATAGCTTCTCTCGAACCTGAATTGCGTGATTTGCAAGGCGATGTGTTCCTTCAAACTAGGCAAGAAAAGGGGCCAGAGTGTTTCAAATACCTTATAAAGGAACGCTTTCCAAACCTTCGTAGTTTTGGGCAAAGAATGACATCAATGTTCGGCAGCACATACACGTGTGAAAGTGTTTTTTCTTCAATGAAGTTTATCAAGAACCGCTACAGAAGCAGACTGGCAGATTCTTCACTTCTGAGACTTTCAAATACAGAAATAATAAATAAAAGAATCAGATCGGGCTCAATTTTCACATTGAACACTTACTATGAAGTATTCTTATTTGTATGGTGTGTCTTTAATTTCTTTCCATTCATCAATAAGTATTGGGTTTTTGTGAAATAAATTGTAATTATACAATTTTGATTTGTAATTCCATTGTTTTATTGCCTCATTTTCGAAATTTAGGTCATGCGAAAGTACTACATTTTCAGTTCAGTACTTACAATTTTTGTAATTTTTAATCCCCCGCCCAAAAATGCGGCCCGCCTATCAACTGCTGGATATAATTTTGGCCCTCGGACCTTTGGCCGCGGTGGCTCAGTCGGTAACGCGTCTGACTACCATGCTCAAGGTCCCGGGTTCGATCCCCGGCCGGTTCAAATCCGGGAACTTTTCTAACGGTGGAAGCGGCCCCGGCGCCTACCCAGCGTCGAATAACATGGGTACCTGGGGGAAACCCTGGGGGGTAAAGGCGGTCAGGGGCGTGATGCTGATCACATCACCCCCACTCACGACCGGATCAAGAAAGTGTGGGGCGTTACCCCCGCACCCCCTATACGCCTTCATGGCGTGGTGCTATGCACAGGGGAACACTTTACCTCGGACCTTTTGAAGTTGGAAACCACTGCTCTAGGCTAAGTAAGTTTTTCGTAGAGCACGGGGAAGTTAGGGCTAAGGCTGGACGCCTACTAGACGCGACGTGGCGCGCGGATAGGCAGACTGGAAGGAAGAACGATACGTTGTATAATGTTCGACCACTCGAAACGTGACTAGCTCGAGCGGACGAATCCATACACTAAAAAGGACGGAGTTAAAAAAAAAAAAACATGAACGAAACTGCTCTGTTGGTTTTAGATTAGTATAGGTTCGAGTATTTATTATTTCTCTATTTTAGAATTTGTGATTTGTGATGGCTGTTTCAACTCGTTAATGAAACGAAGACAATTTTCCGTTCCACTTGTAACCGTGATTCCAATTTATGCCCGTGGACTCGTCCCGTGACCCCTATTGTTGTAGTGAACTATCCAAATTAGCGCATGCGCACTTGCGTCGATGGTCGCGACAATAATTATTGTCCAGTCTTACGGCGGGCCGCCTACATGCTGGCAAGAGAAATGAGGAGCGGGAAGAGGGGAAACGACCAATCCAGCGCGATAAGAAACACAGCAGCGTGTAGAACGAGGTGCGCGCAGCACCTGCGACGCCGTAACTCTCAGCGCCACCGCAGTTGTCTGGTTGGTCAGCTGCGTATTTCCCGTTCCCCACTTCTCTCGCCAGCAGGTTGGCCGCCCGCCGTAAGACTAGACAATAGCTATAACGCAGACTGACTGCAATCAAGTGCAAGCTCGCCCACTGCGGGCGAACTGGGAAAAAATCTTCCGTTGGAAAAGATCTAGTAACGTCCACGTTATACATTCATAAACATGGTGCATGCAATTTTTAAGCGTAAAACACATTTTTCGTTTTTACGCGCAAAATATGTTGAAATTCGCAAAAATGGGCACAATTCCCATTTTATGCCTAATTCGCCTTCTTTCGCTATTTCGGATACATGATAAATGTGTTGAGAACATACATAAACACTTTTTTTATGCAACTATTAACCTATTTCGGTGATATCGCGTTTGCGAAAACTGAAGGCCCTTAATTGTAACTTGATTTCCTTGGAAGAAACTGCTTTTTATATTCATTTGTTCAAAATTCTCCTTACATGTTTCCATAAGCCATCTACAGTACATGGACACGTATTTCCCAATACTATTTTGAGCAGTCCTTTCCCTTTCATCTCCAATAAGAAGGGATGCGCTTACCTGTGTGCTTACAATTTATTCATACCCAACACCTAATTCAGAGCCATCTATCAAAGAACGCTGGAACCATTGTTGCCCTAAAGTCGCATTGTTTCTAGCATTCGCTGTTGTCTCGGATTTGCATTGATTTTAAAACCACGTTACAAATTTAGTTTTAGACTTCGGTTCTGATATCATAAGCGACAGAAAATATTGTTTCTACGGAAAAGTGTATCTTGTACAGTCTTTCTCCTGTAGTTTCCATGTAAAGAGCCTCATCTCGTGGACAGGGATCACTTCGTCGGCCTCCTTGGCAGAGTGGTTAACTCAGCGCACTACGAAGCCAAAGGTCCCGGGTTCGAAATCCCGGTTAGGACATGGATGTTTGTGTTTGTTAGGGGATACTACCGCATAGGGGTATTCCTTTAAATAATATATATGTATATATATATATATAAATAGTCTACAACGTGGCTGGATACGACGTGCAAGAGGATTGGACTACTAGGATTACAACAGCGAACATCGGACGCAGCAGTGAAGATTTGATTCCGCCCAGGAACACCGGACTCAGATGAAGATAGATACTAACTGGAGCCACGAGGGAATCATTTTAATTTCTTTTCCGATTCAAGTAACACACCTTCAATTAAATCACATTAAATGCTCTGGGAAACACACAATTCCATCGTGCTTAATAAGAGTTCCTTTTAGAATATGTAGTACATTGAATTATGATATTATTTATTATTGTGTGATAAGTTTGAAAATTTCTTAAAAGGAAGGACGTTTTAATGTGGGGTCCAGGGAGTTAGGACCCCCCCCCCGTAAAGACATGCCCAAACTTAAATAAGCAAAATACTTGTTTACTGTTGCGCAATATGAAGTTGATTATTTTCCGTAGAACTTTCATAGGATTAGACTGTGATTATACAACAGTGTCTGCAAAACTTTATGCGTATCACTACTAATAACACGCATAAAAATGATAACCAGGGACTATACCTTTCATAAGAATTTCGCTATAAATGTTTCCTACAGGAAAGTAATGAAAAAAAAGAAATGGATCATTTTTCTGTATACATTCAACTACAATCAATGCACTTTTGTCACGGGATTGGTAATTTTTCAATGTCCCTTGCATAGAAAAATGTGTTCCTAAATCAATTGCATGAGAAGCACTCCATCTATTTATCGCTTTCGAAACGTTGACACAAGGTGAGAGATCAGGACTATAGGAAGGATGTTCCAGCACAGTCCAGCACATTTTTGCATTTTTTTTTAGTCGAAACGGTGGTACGAATGAGGTTTCGCGTTGCCGTGCAAGAAAATGACACTACGGATGGGGATGCTCCGTCTTTTGGACTTGTAGGTTGCCTTGACTTGTAGCCTTTCAACTTCTAAATTTCATCCACTGTTACGTATTGATTTTGTTCAATCAGCTACCGGACTGCTTGAATGTTGTTTGCAGTCATGCTTATTTTCGGCCGCAGTGCATCATTCGTATTCTGCCGTATTCTCGTCACTCATAAACTTTTATGCTACGCAAACACTTGGGTTTTCCATAATGTTTCACTACTGAACTGTTGCTTTAATCTTCGCAAAAACCTACTTGGCTTTATGTCTTCTTTTGGGAGAAATTTAACAATATATAAGTTGTTCAGTTCAAGTGAGATTTCCACTGCTTGCTAACTCATCGTGCTGGCTGCTGACTGAATAGAATGAGTCTCAGACACGCCCACTTCGACCTTCGATTGGTCCTAAGAAGATGCGTTTGCTTGTGCAGCTGTACGGAACAAATTCCGCGTTATATTTGACTGACCCACTTATTAGCAATTCATAAAATGTTTATTTTCATTGCCTTAAAAGCACTATGTAGTTTGACCGTATATACGGGAGCGAAGAATTTAGCTTCTCTCTGCTTCGCGTTACTTCGATCCCACAGCGTGTCCATCTTCATTCTAGCAGAGGTCTCAGTGTTGCAATATTTACAAGAGGATATTTTATAAGACTAGGATTAGCAGGGTTCAACCGCACTACGTTTCTGTAAAGCTGGTTAAGGGTCACCTTGTATATCCTTGATGCCTCTCCTCAGAGAATTTCGATTACCGCAACCAGGTAACAACAAACGTCACGCACTTCTGTTATTACTGTGTGATTTGGATCAGTTAATTGGAACGTTTCCCCACACGTGTCGCTAAATTAGTTCCATCAATGGCCACCAGGTTCTGCAGGGATTTTCGGAAATCGAATATGCCAACTGCGAGTAGGTGTCACTACAATTTGAAGTATCGAGACAGATATTTGAACCCTATTTCAAGAGTTCGATAAACGTGTAGCCTCACTTTGGCCATGCAGGGTGCCGTTCTTCATTTTCATATAGGTCTCGGTGTTGCAATATTTACAAGATAATATTTTATAAGTCTAGGATCCTTACTCAGACTTTGAAGTTTATTTTTAGTGCACTCTGTGCTCAGATAGGCTAATCAGGACTAGACCTACAGCTTAAAGTTGAAAAATGGAAAACACCGTATCCCTCCAACCGGTATGAAACTCGGCACCTCCTGATTACAAGGCGACGGTGTTACCACTACACCATAGGCTCTGTCTTATTCAAACCTTAAGATTCTCACTTTCAGTCATGAAGGTGGGCCTGACACAATAATAAGAGCACATGCTTTTAACTTGTTCTTAAGTTTTTGAAACTCAATATCTTGTTATGAACTGATAAAGTTACAACATTCAAGCTACAGTGCTTCCGGTTAAATTATCAAAGAAATCAGTTCAGTCTACAGGTTTATTGCATAAAAGGCAGCTAACATTTAATTGGAGAGTTGATTAAGAAAAAGCTTTTAACATTCTGTAAGTATTGATACACAAGTAATAATGCAATAGACGAGTAAGTGTTGTTTATGAAGCAGTTATAGTTCATTATTAAAGCAGAGACAATGTTCTGTCAGGAACATATGACTTTGGCTGCTGTTTTGGAAAAATTGAAAGTATCAATAAGTGAATCTACTTAATTTCAGCACTTAGAAAAGAACGAATGTGTTAACACTGTTATGGAGTCAAGCGGTCCTCCCTGATGGTGTAGTGGTCACATTGATATTTTCTTATTTGTTGTGGTATAAAAATATAAAAGAATAGTTTGCAACAGTGTGCGACGTCACGAGCAACTCATCACGAGACCATTGATTAGTCCATCGACAGAAAGAAAGATAATTTCCGTTGAATTTCAATTGCTTTATTCTCTCCGTCGTGAAGAAAAGGAATTTCTCTCTCTCTCTCACTCTCTTTCATGAGCTTTTTCAATCACACACACAAAAAAAATGTACTTGCTGAAACCAGGTTGTTGAATTATAGTAAATAAATGTTGTACCCAGATAATTTTCATGAAAAATAAATGTACAATCTAATTGGATTACGTTTGAGTATTGAAAGTCCTATTTCTGTTAAGAACCTCAGATGGGCCCAGGTTTTTGGTAGGAGTACAATTGCAATGAAGCACCGATAGACGGTTGTAAGTGTAGTGGTCAAGGAGTACCGGGTTTGAATTTCCGATGGAGGCATCTTGCATAGTGGTTCGAATCTCACTGTAAACTGCATGTCCAGTTTCGATTAGCGTATGTGAGTATAAAGTAGACTTCAGACAATATTTGACTTTCACAGAAGTGAAAGAAGGGTTTGAATTGTGGAATATCACAAAATACATGAAACCTATATTCATGCAGTATTAAAAAAAATGAAATAACTGTAACAATTTCAATCTCAACACTGCTACATCATGCATGAAACAGGAAATGAAAATGGGATTAACATAAATCCGGTCATATCATGCAAGTGCAGTGTCTGGTTGTGGTTTCATGCCTTGAAGGAAATATTTGGTTGAAAGTTTTAACCTGAATCCATGTACACATACAACATACATATACAAGGTGTATATACAATACAAACACAATATACGTATATGGATTCATGTTAACAGATAATTAATCTTACCTTGTCTTCTTTCCCATCGCCATCTTTCTTATTTTTCTCCTGTTCCTCTCTTTTACGCTGTTCTTCTTTTAACCTCTCTGCTTTCCTCCATTTTGCTCTGCGATTTTGAAACCATACCTGAAAAAATAAACATGCATATTCATTCAGTGAGATATTCACAAAAATATGTAAGATGCATGCTACTTGTAATGGTAAGCTCACAAATTCTTACTGTGTACATTTTGTAATCGACATCCACACAAAGTGATTCGGATCCCGCTCTAAACTCTAGATCCAGTACCGATTAGTCAATCTGTGCATAAAATAAGTTTAAAGCTCAAAATCCTAGTCAATCATCCAACCATACTTGACGAGGACATGCGAGGCGATCGTAGTAATGGAGTGGGCTATCCACATGAAAAAGGAACTTCGAAAGTTGTATTACGTAAGATTTCGGATGTGATGCCTTCAAAAATTCATGAAGTGTCAATGCCGCGAGAAAATATGAAGTATGTGTGTTAGTAGAGATAAGAGGTAACATGGAACAAGCTTTACGCAATCTAACCCACCATTGGTGCATTACGCTCCTCGTACCGTCCCTCTCGTCGAGAAGAGGTCACTTTATCTCGACTTCGAAGTGGACAGAGCCGTCTCACACATTGCCATTTCCTCCAAGGGCTTGAACCTCTGCTGTGCCGTATCTGTATTGTTGTATTAAATGTTCGGCACATCTTTCTCGAATGTGCATATTTTAATTTCCTCAGACACCCTTATAACCTTTCCCGTGAGGTGATTGATTGAGTTGGTGTTTTAAGTCCACTTTATGCACAGTAAGGCTAATCGGAACTAGACCTCCGATTTAAAGCGGAATCCGAACCACTGTGCCTCCACCGGGTATCGAACCCAGGACCCCTTGATTACAAGGCGAGGACACCCAATGAGGTGAATCCATACTTTCATATTGGAACATCTTAGTGTATCCTTACATTTTAAATGTGTTGTGTTTGTCCTGCGCAGGTTTCTTTACAACCTTGCACTTTTAATCTTTCTCAAGGGACTTTCTACACCCCTTTGTTAACTCGTTGGTAAGGATTTTAGATAAGGAAATATTCCACCGTGTACATGGAAGGGTGCAAAATGTGCCGAAGCGCCCAAAAATTCTATGGTGTTCGAGAAAAAGCACTGAAGTCAAAAAAGGCAATTTTACGGCAGGCACTTTTTAATGTTTATTCTCTTAATAGTAAATATTGTAGACGTGATGTACATGTTGGATCATAACTGTTAAGAATCATTACACGTGTTCAATATAAAATCATACTTATAATATGCTCCTTAATTGATTCAGTGAGACCTAAAAGAAAGCAACAGGAAATCGTAATTTGTGACGTAAGTGCTTTTTCCCGAACCTCCTAGAATTTTAACTCATTCATTTGTCCATTTTTTTTCTTATTACTTTAACCTCTCTTTAGGTAAATTGCGCTGATGAGAATGAGAATGAAATTGATGAAGGAGCAATCACAAAAGAACACGCATGCCCAGACCGGGACTCGGACCGGAAAGTGCTGTGTCAAAATAAGAAAATAGTCAACACACTTGATAACATCCAATCTTACTAAATTGTTTATTATTGGTTTGAAATTACATATAATTCACACCAAAAACTATCAAAATTCTGTAACGATTTTGTTTTCGAAGTTGTTCTATCGCAGACCGTTCCGATGATATTTTAATGTCCTGAGGTAAGCAGTCTCATCCACAATGGAACCACTTACCCAACACTCGAGCGCTGTGGGTTACAGATGACTGCACATAAGCTAGCATGCGATTGAATATGAAAGGCTTAGGACCGGTTGGGCAATCACTGGACGACCATCTGCTCCATGCAAGGGCGAAGGGTTGTTGTTAGGGGGTTGGTCACCCCTAGGATGAGTGAACGGTGGAAATAATGCGGCGTGACATCACTGTATGCATATGAATGCAGTGTTTATACAAATCATTAGTAAGATTTGCAGGAAATGTTGCACCATATGAGTTCAGGATGTTACATATTTAGGGCGGAAAAACTACGCAACTACACACAGAAGAAATGCATTAATAAAAGCAAGGTGGTGCATAATAGCTGTGGAGTCAAACGTCTAAATGTATCAGTTATTGAATATGCACTAAAATGCATCTTATATTCAATTAACAATAATAATTACCAATGGCGCAAGAGCCCTTGAGGGGGAAAGGCCTATCTACCCACTGCCGACCTCACTCGCACTAGAGGTAGATCATTCAACTAGTTACGGGGTTACGTGTGGACCGCACGACGAACCCGCAGTCGTTGTTGAATGTTTCCATGACCGGGTTATGCTACTCATTCGTAGCTCCCCAATTTCCTCACCATGGTGGGAGGCCACCGGTCCCATATACTGGCCGAAATCTCAAGAGAAAAGTTGTCACGCTTCCCGCAGGAGACTCGAACCTGCGTGTGTCCCGTATGCGGAGCCCAAAACGTGACGCCCTAGACCGCACGGTCACAGTGCGGGTCTTTTTCATTGATTTGGTCTATTTTACTTAGCTTTTCTGCCACTTTTGGCTAATCGCGAATATGAGGATGAGCCCTGATGCCAAATTGATGAAGGGACACTCACCAAGGACACCCATTCCCAAGGAGGAATTCAAAGCCGCAACCCATGGCGTCGTACCGTGCTGTGCTAACCACTCCACCACGGAGGTCGGCATAATGTTCGTTGAATATTGTTTCTAAATTCACTTTAGAAAGTTGTACTGAATATTTGTTTATTTATTTTTGTTTTTCAAAAGGACACGTACACCGGAGACCCCTCCTCGTTAAAAAAAAAAATAGCGGCTGATATGTGTATTTCAGGACGTCTAACTATTTTGAGCCCCTTTCTCATCTTTTTGCTGTTCGAGCTAGGAAAATACTCCTCCATTATCTACAAATAATATTACTATTTGTGCCTTATCATACCTCTCTTTTTCAATGTTTTCATTATCCCTCTCTTCTTTTCTCTTATCTCTTGCTTCTTTCTTTCTCTCTCTCTCTTTCTTTCCATTTTTCTTGGTTAAGTACTCTCTCCCTTCAGTTTTCTTTATTATGCAGTCTCTGTCTCCTCGTATCTTTCCCCTCAATTTCGATTCTTCTTTTCCCTCTCTTCTTTCATCCTCCCGCTCTCTCCCATTCTCTCTTTACTATGTACTCTCTCTCCCTTCTTCCTCCTTCCCCCTCTCCCTCCCCATGTATCTATCCTCAGTTTCCCTCAACACCGATATCTTTCCTTTCTCTATTTTTCTATTTATTTTTCTTTTCACTCTCATTCTCTCTTTGTCCTCTCTTCCTCTCTCTCCAATGCATTCCACACACTTCACCCTCTGTCCATAAGCTTCTGAACTTCGCCTCTAATAGATCGTTTACTTCAAACAGCGATTGGGTAATTTGTCACATTCATTCCTCGAAGCAAAATTTGTTAAGGATAATTCCTTCCCTTCCCGCACCGTTACAAGATCATTACCTCCCTTTGTCGTGTAAAAGAAACGAGAGACAGCAATTCTCGCAACAACTGTGGAAAGTTCATCTGGCCAGTGAAGCACGTAGAGCAGTCAATATGACAGTGCTCCCTCACCCACCAATCCTCAGGGGTTTAAAATGAGGGGGCCCCCCAACCATTCCCCCCGATCTTCGATGTTCTATTGATCCCCCCTTGCCCCCCGGCATTTTTCAATCCCAATTTAATCTCAAATAATGTCAATAATTCTCTCTATAATCTTTCCAACCGACCGAATTCACCTTGTGGGAGCTACCTCGTTATCCCATACCGGGAGGTTCTTTTTTCCTGCGGGGGATGAGGGGTGAAGGGGGGTGAAAAGCCTGTTTCTTGATTTCCAACCATGACTTAAAAACCACTTAGCTGACGTGAGGGGTAGGGGGATCAGGGCTCCTGTCGAACCGCTAATGTCAATATTATCACAATTTGTCTGCTCCTTGCCTCCCCCATTTTTTCCTCTATACTGAATCATAGAATTAAAGGGAGAACGTCAGTCGCTCTCTGTGACAGGAGCCATTTTGCTCCGGGACTTCAGGGATCGTCTTGGCAACTTTTTTTGTGGCTAAGTTGCGTGTAAAAATGTCAGGGGGGATCTTTTAGCATGTCTTAGCCCCAGTGCAAAATCAGCCGCCCTTCTCTACAAGGGTGGGGACAAAACTACCCTTACAAGGGAAGCGTGGGAATGAAATCAAAACCGTGTTTCCTTTGTAATAGTGAGTACTATCGACGATACACATTCTGGTATTCTCAATGTAAACCAAGTTTCTGAAAGCTGTGGCTTTTACAATAATATTTTATTCATAAACTCATATGTACATGCAAGGATGCCGCACGGTGACCAGGGGACACTTGCCCCCCGGAGATATCTGGATATAGTTCTTGTATTTAGAATGGTGAAATTGTAGCGATATTTTATTACAAATAATATTGCTTTCTGCGATTTACAGGCTATCAATTAACATGAATTAACTGTCCTGTCCAACACAACAATGAGAGAACTTTAGACGGAAAATATCAAGAATTAACCTTTTTTAAATAAGATCATTTGGAATTTCTCGACTTTTCGGGATTTCTCAAACCACGGAAATCATTTTCCGAAGTTCCCTTTGGCACGTTAAAACATGGATCAGAGGTACCAGGATGAAGTTGTATCTGTTTGATATCAAGGGGTCCCGGGTTCGATACCCGGTGGAGGCACATAGTGGTTCTTATATTACTTTAAACTGTAGGTCCAGTCCCGATTAGCCTTTCTGTGCATAAAGTGGACTTAAGACACCAAATCAATCAATCAATCTCTGTATGATATCTGTGCACTGTGCACAACGGCAAAGTATTTTGAAATTCAATTTGAATTTTATAATTTGTAAAGTATTATTATTATTATTATTAATAATAATAATAAAAGTTTCTGTGACTGAACGCCTTCATGTATGAAATCCTACTCTGCCCGGATACTCCCCGAGAAAAATTCCTCCCATTTTAAACAGCCGACCTCCGTGGCGGAGTGGTTAGCACAGCGCTATGATGCCAGGAGTCCCGGGTTCGAATTTAACTTGAGCATTAGTGTTCTTTATGAGTGTTTCTTCATCAATTTCATCATATCATCACTCATCCGTGCCACCTGTCTTTTGGTGTCACTCTGTATATCACGGCTAATCTCTAGGATTATGGGTTCTTTTCTTGGAATGTGAATCAAACAGCGGATACATATACCAATAGATATGAATAAGAAAATATATATTCTGAGACTTCTACGATACAAAGACTATATGCATGAATTCTTAGTATAAAATTTTCTTCCTTCTTCTTTGGTAAGATCGTCTTCTTCTTTCTTCTGTTATGGGAAGATCATCTTCTTCTTTTATGGAAAGATTATCTTCTTCTTTCGTTTGTTATTAGAAGATCGGCTTCTTCTTTCTTCTTTTATGGAAAGATTATTTTCTTCTTTCCCTTGTTATTGAAAGATCATATTCTTCTTTCTTCTTTTAGTGAAAGATTATCTTCTCCTTTCCTTTGTTATTGAAAGATCATCTTCTTTTTTCTTTTATGGAAAGATCATCTTCTTCTTTCTTCTTTTATGGAATAATAACCTTTTAGTTCTCCTTGTCGTTTCTATTGCTACTCGATATGCTTTGGGGCGACAAATATGGATATAGCGCCACCAGGGAAACAAACAAAACTCTAGCAAGAAGCTACCATCTTGCCAGAAGGATAAGACTCA